>NC_135577.1:79374285-79682857 GCF_965152235.1 Eretmochelys imbricata
TGCAAGGTTTGTTTCCCCAACATACAGCCTCAAGACTGCAAAGCCAAAGGTAAATGTTTACAGCGTTGCTTGTGTTTTCAAATAAGACCCAACTGGCTCACGTTTAAATGTCACAATGAACCTGAAGGCAGACCAGTTTTTACATATAAATATGTTTAAGATTAGCCCACAAGACTAGCAGAAGCACCATATTGTGCTATTTGTGCATAGCTAATCTGAGCCAATATATAGCTGATGAAAATCAAAGGACTCATTATCACTATTACAGTGGCAAATTATTCTCTGAGGAGAAAGAACTGGATATTCCATAAGTAACTCCTGCCAGCTGTCCTGGAGCAAAGGTTACAGAAGCCAAAGATGCAATATTTTGTAAGAATAAAGGTAACAGCTGAGCTGGTGAAGCTGCTTTTTTAATTCAACTGGCAGAGAGATTGCTTTGAGACCACAGTGTGTAGCATGCAGGCTGCAGTAGAAAGTCCCAGATCGTCATCAGTACCATGTATCAGGGGGAGGGATAGCTCAGTGGTTTGAGCATTGGTAAACCCAGGGTTGTGAGTTCAATCCTTGAGGGGGCCATTTAGGGATCTGGGGCAAAAATTGGGGATTGGTCCTGCTTTGAGCAGGGGGTTGGACTAGATGACCTCCTGAGGTCCCTTCCAACCCTGATATTCTGATTCCATCATCACTCTGCTGTCACTGGAATTACTATATTTTGCAGTTCTCATATTTATCTACAGGTGGCAGCAACTGTTTGCTCTTAGAAGGGCAGTTGCAGTCTTGATTGAAATAGTTCAAATCTAACAGGGAGCTCTCAAAAAATATAGCCAAGAATCATAAGGGTCAAATTTGTTTCTAATGTAAGCCCAATGTTTATAGGAATTAATTTGGCCTAATGTGTTCGCCAATAATTTAGATCATAATAGCACTGTGAATGAAGACACCAGACTTTGCCTTTAAAGGAAACATATGTTGGGCTTGATTCTGATCTCACAGCGGTTTTTTTGTTTTTGTATTTGTATTTATTTAGGAAGTTTTAACAAGTTTACAAACCCTTTGCATGTAAATATCAGAAACAAGACAATCATTACGGCTGTTTTTGTTTAAAGAACAAATGAAGTAAAAATCTTAAATGAACCAAACTGTGCCATAGAATCTCTATAGATAGTAATTCCAAGCTTGAATAATAAGAATATAGCAGTAGGGATATGTTACTGACCACCTGACCAGGATGGTGATAGTGACTGTGAAATGCTCAGGGAGATTAGAGAGGCTATTAAAATAAAAAAAAAAACCCTCAATAATAATGGAGGATTTCAACTATTGTCTGGGTATATATCACCTCAGGACAGGATGCAGAGATAAAGTTTCTTGAAACTTAAATGACTGCTTCTTGGAGCAGCTAGTCCTGGAACCCACAAGAGGAGAGGTAATTTTTTATTTAGTCCTCAGTGGAGCACAGGATCAGATCCAAGAGGTGAATATAGCTGTACTGCTTGGTAATAGTGACCATAATATAATTAAATTTAACATCCCTGTGAGGGGGAAAACACCCAACACTGTAGCATTTAATTTCAGAAAGGGGAATTACATAAAAATGAGGAGGTTAGTTAAAGAGAAATAAAAAGGTAAAGCATCAAAAGTAAAATACCTGCAAGCTGCATGGAAACTTTTTAAAGACACCATAATAGATGCTCAACTTAAATGTATATCCCAAATTAAAAAAACATAGTAAGAGAACCAAAAAAGAGCCACCATGGCTAAACAACAAAGTAAAAAGCACTGAGAGGCAAAAAGGCATCCTTTAAAAAGTGGAAGTTAAATCTTAGTGAGGAAAATAGAAAGGAGCATAAACTCTGGCAAATGAAATGTAAAAATATAATGAGGAAGGCCAAAAAAGAATTTGAAGAAAGCTAGCCAAAGACTCAAAAAGTAATAGTAAAAAAAATTTTAAGCACATCAGAAGAAAGAAGCCTGCTAAACAACCATTGGGGCCACTGGATGACTGAAATGCTAAAGGAACACGCAAGGATGATAAGGCCATTGCAGAGAAACTAAAATAATTCTTTGAATCGGTCTTCACGGTTGAGGATGTGAGGGAGATTCCCAAACCTGAGCCATTCTTTTTAGCTGATAAATCTGAGGAACTGTCCCAGATTGAGGTATCATTAGAGGTGGTTTTGGAACAAACTGATAAACTAAACGATAAAAAGTCACGAGGACCAGATAGTATTCACCCAAGAGTTCTGAAGGAACTCAAATACAGGGGTGAAAGTAACTTAACAGACTTACCGGTACACAGGGTAGCCGGGGTCCTGAGCTAGGTGGTGGGGTGGGGGTGGCTCTGGGCCCCTGGATGGGGGAGGGGTCGAGTGCCTCGGGCATAAGGGGGAGGGGCCAGACTCTTCCAGCCAGCCCGTCAGCGCTGTCTGGCCCGCACCACCCGGGGAAACCCACCCCCATACACACACAAACTCACTCTCCTGCTGGTAATAGCTCATCCAAACTGACCACTGACCACTTTAACTTGGATTTAAACTTGGAGAGTGGTCAGTTTGGATGAGCTATTACCAGCAGGAGAGTGAGTTTGTATGGGGGTGGGTTTTTGGAGGGGGGTGAGGGAGTGAGAGAACCTGGATTTGTGCAGGAAATGGCCTAACTTGATTATCATGCACATTGTGTAAAGAGTTGTCACTTTGGATGGGCTATCACCAGCAGGAGAGTGAATTTGTGTGGGGGGGTGGAGGGTGAGAAAACCTGGATTTGTGCTGGAAATGGCCTAACCTGATGATCACTTTAGATAAGCTATTACCAGCAGGACAGTGGGGTGGGAGGAGGTATTGTTTCATATTCTCTGTGTATATATAAAGTCTGCTGCAGTTTCCACGGTATGCATCCGATGAAGTGAGCTGTAGCTCACGAAAGCTCATGCTCAAATAAATTGGTTAGTCTCTAAGGTGCCACAAGTACTCCTTTTCTTATTGTAAGGAGAGTGATCACTTTAGATAAGCTATTACCAACAGGAGAGTGGGTTTGTTTGGGGGGTGGGGGAGGGGGGAAGAAAACCTGGATTTGTGCTGTAAATGGCCCACCTTGATTACAATACACATTGTAAGGAGAGTGATCACTTTACATAAGCTATTACGAGCAGGAGAGTGGGGTGAGGGTAGAGAAAACCTTTTGTAGTGATAAACATCCATTTTTTCATGGTCTGTGTGTATAAAAACATCTTCTGTATTTTCCACAGTATGCATCCGATGAAGTGAGCTGTAGCTCACGAAAGCTTATGCTCAAATAAATTGGTTAGTCTCTAAGGTGCCACAAGTACTCCTTTTCTTTTTGTGAATACAGACTAACACGGCTGTTACTCTCAAACCTGTCATAATTCCTTGAATACCTTGTCAAATTCATCAGGAAAGCTGTCAGGTACTGCAGTTTTACCACTTTTCATACTTGCTATTGCCTCTAGGATTTCTAGTTCTCATAGAATCATAGAATATCAGGGTTGGAAGGGACGTCAGGAGGTCATCTAGTCCAACCCCCTGCTCAAAGCAGGACCGATCCCCAATTAAATCATCCCAGCCAGGGCTTTGTCAAGCCTGACCTTAAAAAAACTTCTAAGGAAGGAGATTCTACCACCTCCCTAGGTAACGCATTCCAGTGTTTCACCACCCTCCTAGTGAAAAAGGTTTTCCTAATATCCAACCTAAACCTCCCCCACTGCAACTTGAGACAATTACTCCTTGTCCTGTCATCTTCTACCACTGAGAATAGTCTAGATCCATCCTCTCTGGAACCACCTCTCAGGTAGTTGAAAGCAGCTATCAAATCCCCCCTCATTCTTCTCTTCTGCAGACTAAACAATCCCAGTTCCCTCAGCCTCTCCTCATAAGTCATGTGTTCCAGACCCCTAATCATTTTTGTTGCCCTTCGCTGGACTCTCTCCAATTTTTCCACATCCTTCTTGTAATGTGGGGCCCAAAACTGGACACAGTACTCTAGATGAGGCCTCACCAATGTCGAATAGAGGGGAACGATCACATCCCTCGATCTGCTGGCTATGCCCCTACTTATAATCCCAGAATGCCATTGGCCTTCTTGGCAACAAGGGCACACTGTTGACTCATAGCCAGCTTCTCGTCCACTGTTACCCCTAGGTCCTTTTCCGCAGAACTGCTGCCTAGCCATTCGGTCCCTAGTCTGTAGCGGTGCATTCGATTCTTCCGTCCTAAGTGCAGGACCCTGCACTTATCCTTGTTTGAACCTCATCAGATTTCTTTTGGCCCAATCCTCCAATTTGTCTAGGTCCCTCTGTATCCTATCCCTACCTGCCACCGTATCTACCACTCCTCCTAGTTTAGTATCATCCGCAAATTTGCTGAGAGTGCAATCCACACCATCCTCCAGATCATTTATGAAGATATTGAACAAAACCGGCCTCAGGACTGAGCCTTGGGGCACTCCACTTGATACCGGCTGCCATCTAGACATGGAGCCATTGATCACTACCCGTTGAGCCCGACAATCTAGCCAACTTTCTACCCACCTTATAGTGCATTCATCCAGCCCATACTTCTGTTCTGTTATTTCTTTATCTAAAGTTTCTTTATCAAGTTTACTTATCTCTGGCCAGCCTGCTACTTCCAGATATTTTGAATAACTTCAGAGCTTGGAATGTCTAAGTTATAAAAGTTGTTATAATACACAGCAAAAGTAGCACATATTTCGTAAGGGTGTGTAACTATCTTTTTTGCTGACTGTTCCTAACTGGTGGAATAATCTCACAGCAGTTTTACAGAGCCACAGCAAAAAGATGGAGCTCACTGATCTACAAGATAAGTTTGGAAGAAAGTTTGTTTATTTTAAAAAATGACATTAACAAAACTACTATTTTCTGCCATAGCAAAATATTGATAACAAATGTTTAACCACACACTTTTTTTCAAGATCCTGCACCAAATGACAGATTATTAGAATTGCAGACTTTGCTAGGTAGAAGTGGGCAAAATCAATATTTTTGTGAGGTGTCAGAACACATTATAGGACTATATAGTCTCTTCTGCTGTTAACTCCCAACGAAACTGCATAATTATTGCCTTCAGAGACACTAAGAACCAGCTTAATGAAAAATCTATCTTCCTAAGAAAAGGATTGTTTGAAATCACTCAGCTGGGAATATTTAAATGACTGCTACAAGGTTGCTTGGAATTTAATGCAATACATATTGTGATGGTGTTACTTAACATAAGCTTCTGCAGATATGCAAAAGATGAATTTTGACACCAAACACCTATTTTCTTCCTTGCTAACACAATGTAGGTCATAGGTAAAATCTGATGTACCATCAGCAAATGTAGACTCAAGATATCACTGCAGGGAGTGGGGAACAACCAAATTCCCTCTATCGGCAAAATAGCTAATGGCACAAGTGCCTGTGTCAATTGCGGTTCGCAGCTTTCTCCGGAAAGAACAGAATGAAGTGACACATTTTTTGTCCATTTCATTTCTGCCCACCTGGTACAGACTGGCAGTGGCAACACTTGCCTTAATGTTGTTTAATTCTCCTCAGCTGCTACTTGGCAAGGCTATAACCAGCAGCGAAGGCACTGCAGCTATCCGAAGACTGCAGATTCAGAAAAACGGTATTGCACTGGTTCAGTCACACTGGTAAATGGCATGTTCAAGCCTACTGTGATGACCTTTGTCCTCTCTCATTCTTAACAGCTCAAGTGAGGGGGAGACTATTTCACAGTTTAAATGACCATATCATTTGCAGAACACTGTCAGTTAGCAATACAGAAATAATGCCACCTTCTTTGTTACCTTCACCATTAAATCAACATCAACATCTGTTACAAAATGGAAAGAGTACTAACCCTGTTTAAAGCAGGGGTGGAGGTGTCCCCCCTCAACCAATTGGCGCCTTTTAACCTGTTGCATCAATGTCTGAATACATGGGAAGGGTCTGTGATCTGTGATTCAGGCCCCAACCCTAGTGATCAGGGTGACCAGAAATGGGGTGGAAGGGTCAGTTTGCTCCAGGCCTGCCGTTTCAGCGGGCCCCCAAACTGAGTGGCATTGTGACCCAGCATGTAGGGTTACAGTGTCACTCAAGGTTGGTGGTCCCTCTGTTGTGTTCTGGTGTGTCGTAACTCTCTGTTGTGACAGAGGGGCCATAGGGGCAAATATGAGTGGCACTGCAACCCTGTATGCCAGGTTGCAATGTCCGGAGAGGAGAGCTGGGCCAAGCCCCATAGGACAGGAGCCAAGCCACCACTACAGGGTGATTACAGTGGAGGTTTGTTCTCCAACTCCCAGCCCTGGGCCACCCCTTACTTGTGGATGCATGCGGAGGGGGCCTCATTTTCAGATTTTGCCCGGGGCCCCACAAAACTTCTGTGCAGCTCTGCTAGCAATGCCAACTGACTCTGCCTGCCTCAAAAACTTGTTCAGTAACATGTGGATGGTGCTGCTGCAGTCTGAGAGAGAGAGAAAGTGGGTTTTTTGAGGTGAGGGCATTTTTGTGTGCAAAATATACACATCTCTTTCACCAGCTCTACTTAACATATTTACACCAGATACTAATGAGACACTTGCATTTCATCTTCAATTGTTCTTGTTATTTGATAAAATGTATGTTAATACATATTTCTAATGTAATCAAATGAGAAAAAAAATAACCAGCCAGCATTAGACTTTAAACAACAGACTTTATCCCTGAAGGAACCGTATACTCCATACAGTAAGCCAAAAAAACAATGCCTGGCCCATACAAAAGCTACCTTAAAGAGATGGGAGGAAGCCACAAGTTTCAATCTGGATTTTGAACACCCCAGAAGCTAGAAAGTATTTGAAGGATCTACTGTTTTGGTTCAACAAATTACTAGAAAAGGGTCACTTGAAAAGTCTGTTCTGAATTTAGATTCTAACTTTCCCTCAGCAATCCCTAAAACTGAGTTGTTTACACATGATGTTTTAGTTCAGGCCAATTTCTACTTTCCCCCCGTTTTTAACTTTGTGATATATATCACTGCATTTTCTATTAGTGTCTCTGAACAGTGTGGTTTCAGATGGAAGTTCTTTGGAATATAATGGACTCATCCCTGGAAATAGTTAAAGATTTCTCTTCACTTTCTAAAAGAGTTATGGATAATCCCAGTGAGACATCAATAGTCTCTTGCTTCATAAAACAGATTCTAACCTCAATGAATGGGGCTGTTTCTGGTCACTTAATAGCTATTCTGTTTCCCTTCAAAGTCATTGACCTACTAATGCATCTCAGGTTTGCACAGGTTTGAATATAAAGGAAACGAAATAGCACCAAATTCTATTCCATATTACTAAGAATCTCTGCTTTCAGATATCCTCTAAAATTTTTATGACAAATATTTTCTCTCACTCTGTAGGAGATACATGTATTTATATACAGGAAAAAGGTGAGACCATAAATTGTAATACAAGCCCAAACGTTTTGTTTTAATATTATGAAAGCTTCTCCTTCTATTCTATTGCTGCTATGTTGACTCTTTACTTGAGAAGGCTCATTGGTTCACGTGATAATAAAGATTAACAGATTAATACTTTTGCCATGTATTACACATGTAAGGATTAAAACAGTAGTAACCAAATGTCCGCGGTGAAAAAAAAATCCCCAATTTTATATGACAGCTTTCTACCAGTTAAGCTAAACTCATCTGTGCCCTTTTCCTAATAATACCGACTTCATTTAGGTTTTCATAAAGATCTCGGCACTTGTGGTAAAACTGTGCTTTTAAAACTTCAGTAGATTAAGATGTACCTTTATGTATACGTACACAAACTACAATTTTGTAATTATACTGTATATTGTTTTATATATAAATTGTTAATGTTACATTAAGGTTATGGAACTGAATGCTCAAACTCAGGAAATACAGACGCTAAATTTGAAAATTTAATTACCTTCCCATCCAGTGGTGCTTACAAATTACATATGGCCCCTAATTATGAGATTTGATGGTATTTTAAAAATATTTCCCAACAGTCCTACAATAATAATGGATACAGTTTGTTGGTGAGGGATTGGCACAGGATTTCCTATTGTCAGGTGGTGTTGAGAGGCAATGATCATTTGGGTTTTTTAGCCACACTGTTAGCATAGTTGTTATTATTGTGTGTTTCTGGTAGCAACTACAACTTGTTAGGCACGGTACAAACATAAAAAGAAGGTACAGCCTTGCCACAAAGAGCTCGTACTCTAAAATGAGAAAGCGCTGATAGGGGAAAAGGGAACAACAAGTAATCAGGTCGAGAGATTTGCCAATACCTTGGAGAGCAGTGTCTTTTAAAGTAGAGACTAACCTTTTGACTTTGAAGGCAACATCAGAAGATTCAAACTGCTACTATGGAGAAGTGAGGAACCAGTGGAGGAAGAGCTGATATGGTCAGAATGACATGTCAAGGAAAATGACTGTGGAGGCACTGTTTTGTATGGGCTAGAGTGAAACAATGTGAGCATTAGGAAAGTTAGAGAAAAGGTTGCATCAGTCAAGAATACAGATGAGGGTCTGCACTAGAGTTAACTTCAGAGAAGTAAAGAAAGGGGTATTACACATATGTTGGAAGAAGTGGCAGAATTTGGACACGTCTTAGATGTGCGAGGTGGGGAGAGGTACAAGTCAAATGAGCTCCAGGATTATGAGCCTGAGTGACAAAGCAAATACTGGTGTTGTCAAGATTAAGAAAACTGGGGTAATGGTTTGGTATAGAAGAAAACCAGCTCAATTTTGGCTATGTGCTGCTTGCATTAAGTTGACAGCGAGACATTCACAGTATTACCAACTTTAAGAGATCAAAAATCAGGAGTCGGACCCCCCCAAATAATGAGATTTTAAAAAAAGATTCTATTGTGTTTTTTAGGTCAGTCTTGATTTTTGATCCCTCCCTGCCCATCCCCAGGGTGTGTGCCTGTGACAATTAGCATTGCCTGCTCTCCCACATGTACTGGATAAGGGAATTTTGGCCCTTGCTGCAAGAGCTCTCACCCCCACATCTGCCTAGCCTGTTCTCCATTATCATCACCCCATCAGTTCAGCCCCTCTACCCATCAATGCCCACTACCCTCCCAGTTCACCCTCCCAGCACTCACCCCATCTGCTCAGAACCCATCATCAATACAGACCCCCCCCAACCTTCTCACTTCTGCCCCCCTGAAGTTCCAGGCCATAGTTCAGCCTTCCCAGCCTCTCCTCTGCTCCCCTTAGGGTTCTTCACTCTGCCCAGGCCTCGGGGGTTTCAGTGTGGTCCCCCTCTCACTTCCCAGGCTGGCGGGGAGCCCTGGCTGCCCCAGAGCTGACTGACAGCAGGATACTCTCCTTGCTGTGGCTAGGGCTCCCACTGTCAGCCTGCCCCACAAGGAGGGGCTCCCACTGTCATCCCAGGGTGGCTGTGGCTCCCGCTGTCAGTCCTGGGGCTGACTGACAGCGGGAGCCTCTCCACGTAGGGGCCCCATGAGGAAGGGCTCCGAATGTCATCCTTGGGTGGCTGACAGTGGGAGCGCTGAGCAGGGCTGGCTGACAGCAGGAACCTCTCCTCGTGGTGGCCGTGGCTCCTGCTGTCAGCCGTGGGGTGGCAGCAGGAGGCACAGCCACCTGGGGCTGATAGCAGGAACCCTGGGAATCACTGACAGCAAGGCACCACAGCTGCCACAGCGATTTCTAAGTAAAATTAATCCTGATTTATGATCTAGGGATAGAACTTTCAAATGTGAGTTGTCAGGATTAATTTTACTTCGAAATCACATCTCTCACGATTAATTCGCGAGAGTTGGCACGTCTGCATTCAGGAACAGATGTCACAACAGGCTGTTATGTGGGGTTGGACGAAGTGAAACAGCTCAGAAGACAGAGAGATGTGAGTCATCGGCAGAGAACTGGCAGTTGAAGCCACGTGAGCCCATGAGATTGCTTTACGAAAGGGCATAAAGGAAGAAGAGCAATTGAAATGAAAATCACCTCCAAATAGTAGAAGAAAAGCAGAGGGAGAACCCATCAACAGACACACACAAGAAAATGTCAGAGGTAGAAGGAAAATAAGGAGAGAATGGTATAATGAAAACTCAGGGAGGATAAGGTGCTAAGAAGACGGAATGATCATCTGGAGATGATAAGGTTAAATTAGCAAAGAATTTGAGACCACAGGTGGGAAAGGAGTGTTCAGTGAATTTAGAGGTGAAGGGGAATAAGATTCACTGGGAAAGGCAGGTGGGAGTCAAGCAATGGCTTTGAGGATGAACGATGATAAGAATATGCTCTGCTTGTATGTGGAAGGAGACAAAGGCCAGTGAGGAGGTGGCAGTAAGAATGTAACAAGATAGTATTTGGGATCTGGTTGAGAACGTCTGTGTCTGTTTACCTTCCTGGGGGAGGTATAAATCAGGTTATGCCTTTGTTTCACAGTTTGGAAGACTCAGCAAGAAAGAGATCAGAAGGAGTTAATCACTCAGGAAACAGACTGAATAGCTTAATTAGACTTAATTTGAGTGACAAGTAAATTTTCCTTAATTTCTTCAAGCAAAAGCACATTAGAGAATTGCTGCAGAGACTTATAAAACAAAGTGCTGCAGAACGAACATAAGAAATTCCAGCCTGTAGGATTAGATAAAACGAAACCTGACAGAGGATTCTGATAGTTCCACAGGTTTCCACCTGTAGAATCTTAAGTGGAAGAACTGGGAATCTTCCCATCAAATGCTCTTTCCATTGTTTGGACAAAGGGAAGAGTAGACAAACCCATATAAGGTTTCAGTAGATGTTTTATAGGCAATGAATGATTCCGAGTTCATAGTTACTTTAAGCAACACACTTTAATGCTATTATATAGGAATTATGGGAGGTAGCATGAAACGGAGTAAGATGTTGGACTGATTTTCAGAATGGACTTCTGAAAGACAAGACCCTTGGAAACTTCCCTACTTGGAAACTGAGTAGAATAAGCATTTGTGATATAAGCAGCTTTTGGAAAAGCTTTTGGAGGTAATACAGAGAGTAGACTTTCTACTGGCACTTTATGAATGGCTAAAAAAGTTTGAGGGAGGTGACCCAGATGGCTGAACTGGATGAATAAAAGTGGAAAGACAAATTAGCCATTAATGTTCTTTTAGTTAACCAGTCTTCGCAAGAAGAGCTCCAAGTGTTGTGTCCAAGAGCTACTCACCATCAAAACAAATAGTTGGAAGACTGTTGTGGCTCTTGACAGAGAAGTATCGTAAGGCTTTTGAAGATGGGAGCTTCATTTAACTTCCAATCTTGGCACATTCAGATCCATTACTTCCAAAGAATTAATGTGTGGACACAAGTACAGTTGGACACATACCAACTCAAAGAGTTAAAGATTTGTCAGGTGCAGTGAATACCTGTGTTAATACCTGTGAACACCTGTGTTATGAGCTGGTGAAAAATGAGACATTGCTTGGCAAACCTCACACTTCATCATCTTTTCTGATCTCACCTCTATGCACTGGGTCTTTTCTACTACTAAAAAGTATTGCAGAATTATTCATCATGTACTCGATCTTCAAGCAATTATTTTTGTGTGTGGAAACTAAAAGAAAGAATTTGGATTGTTTTGAGATAGTCAGGAATCCATCTGCCAGATCCATTGGGTAATACCCAGAAACTCTGTAAAGTAAGACTTGTACAGAGTCCTGGGAGAAGTAATGTCTCAGTCTTGTGCTAAGAAAAGTGACAAGGAGAAGAGGAGGCCTCAAACCTTTCAGACATAATGCTCCTTTGATTCAGGTGTATTGCTTGTGAAAAATCTAGAATTGGCAAGAATCCTGTTGTGTATACTGAAGCCACCAGGAAACACTCATGAGTGAGTGAACACTAATGGAAACAAATTTGTGCTAAAAAGAATGAACCTTGGCAAATGAAATTCAGCAATGCCAAACAGAACCATCATATTGACAGATCACTCAAGAAATGACTTCATCTGTTCCTACGGACATGTTACCATTAAAAAAATTGCCTACTTATTAGTATTATGGGCAACTTTTTTGGATATCGGTGACATATAAATCAATGTGCAATGGCAGGCAAACATATAAAGTTTTCATTGAATGAACGTATCAAGGATATGCAGTATGACCTGAAATACTATCGGAGCCCAGAATTCTCGATCTGAATCACACATGAAAACAATCCACTTATATTATGGATATTCTGCCACTTTCATTACAGATTCTGCTGATGAACAAAAAAAATGTGTCTATGCTTCAGGAATGTGTAAAAGATGCCAAACATGAAGAAGTGAAAACTCAATTATTGGAATTGTACGTAACACTAAGGAGGAAGCAAAGGATTCACTGAATACAAAATTGAGACTGGATGAGAAAACCTCTGTAGTTGTCCCTAAAAAATACAAGGGATAATTAAGACCCTAGAGCAAGAGATGTTAGATAAGACAGTAACTGAGCCATCTCAGTTACTATATCCAACAGTCATGTTAGGCCCAACGTTTTTAACTACAAGCAACATTTTTGTATTCTCAGAAGCTCAATTTATGTACTAAAAGAGATGCAACAGATTCTTGAATCTCTGAAATGAGTTTGACTGTTTGGTACCTTAGATCTGACATTAGTACACGTGCAAATTGAAACAGATCAGAAAAGTAAGGTGGAGACTGTATTTACCATGTGACATTTTTTCTAATCCCCAAATAGCACCTTTAGGACTGGAGAATGCACTTAGCAGATATCAGAGGGTCAGGGATGAAGTAGTAGTGGAGGCGAAGGAAAAAAGTACTGTATTAATATGTATATCTAGATCAGTGGTTCTCAAAGCCGGTCTGCCGCTTATTCAGGGAAAGCCCCTGGCGGGCCGGGCCGGCTTGATTACCTGCCGCATCCGCAGGTTCGGCTGATTGCGGCTCCCACTGGCCGTGGTTTGCCCCTCCAGGCCAACGGGGGCTGCGGGAAGGGTGGCCAGCACATCCCTCGGCCCGCGCCACCTCCCACAGCCCCCATTGGCCTGCAGCGGCGAACTGCGGCCAGTGGGAGCTGCAATCGGCCGAACCTGCGGACGTGGCAGGTAAACAAACCGACCTGCCAGGGGCTTTCCCTGAAGAAGCGGCGGACCGGCTTTGAGAACCACTGATCTAGATGACAGTTCACTCATCTACCATGGCACAACACTTGTAGGCTATACAGATGATTTTTAGCAAGTTAAAAGAGGTGTATTTGACCCTTCATGCCACACAAATGTAAGTTTCTTCACTGGAAAATAAAGTCCTTGGGACACTAGTAGTGGGAGCTTTACTTTAGAAAAAGCTCCACATACCTGTCATCATTTTAACACACAATTTTGAACAACACTTTTTTGAGCAGGTCAAAATGACATGTTGTGATAAACAATTCTGCCCTAGATTATATTAGCACTCTCAACATTGCTACCACTGCTGGATCAGCATCAGGGTTAGCAGCAGTAAAAAGTTTTGCAAAAGAACAAACACTAGTGCAGAAAATGCCATTGTGAGTCAACAAGGTTTGTAGTGGATATTGAAAAGATACTGGTGTCGGGAGTCCCTGGGTAGTCTGAAGCTGGCACAGCCAGCCTTATGCCACGCTCTCCCATCACCAGCATAAAAGAGGCATAAAGAAAGGGGGGAGGCATGGCCAAAGCATAATGCATGGCAGTGATCTCCAGGCACTGCAATGATCCCTTGGGCAATTAGTTAAAAAAGCTCTGGGTTTGCTCTTGCCACAGTTAAATGCAGCAGCCTTGTGGACCAGAGATGTGGAATAAACCCACCTCCCTGTATAACTTGGGTTTCACACCTAACACAACTCAGTCAGACCAGAGGACTGGGGCTCCAATATTTTGTCTTATACTTTCCAGTGATCTATACAATTTTTTTGAGAGATCAAATATATGCTTATATAGTTTCCATAAGAAATTACAAAAAAAGAGCCAGCAATTATTGGGAGAGCTTTCTGCTCTCTGAAGCAGCAATTCACTAACACGTCTTAGAAAGGTGCTAACATTAATAATGCTGGTGCACAAACAGAGATTTTTGGCATTATAGAGTACTGAATGGGAGTGGTTATTGTTTAACAACAGTTATTCTAATTTAGCTCTTTCAGAAGCGGGGGGGAAATCAATGTTTGCTAAATGGAAAAGAACAAAATCAGTGCGGAAAGGAATTACTTTTTCAAGCTTTTAAGTTGGTATTTTGAAGAACTGAGACAAAATGGGGAAAAATGGGACAGTGTTCTTACATCTCACGCATCTTAAAGCAAAATAAATTAAAACCTTGGGGGGGTGGGGACGGGCAGGAAGGTTTTTCCAATAAAGTTACAACTCCACTTCCTTAGAGACCAAACTACTCAGTGCCACAGTTGAATGGTTGTCTATTCTACTGAGCAAACCAGCTCTTTAGGATGACTGATGTCAGCTCATAACCCAGTGAGTAGTGTTATGAGTAATTCCATCAGAAAGAACATTTCTATGGCAACTAGACATGGTTCTCTCTCTTTTGTGCAAATATATGCAACAGTTTTTACTTACAGAATACAAAAAAAAAAACACTTACACAGCACTTCGTATGTTCAAAACAATGCAGACACATTAACACAACCGTGTATTCAGTCTACATTATAAAAACAATATAAAACAGATTGAAATACTTCTGGGGATTGAACATGAATTAATCTCCCTTTACTTACCTCCCATAATTTTAGACTGGCAGTTGATAAATTCTGGCTTCTTGTCTGTAAGGTAACGCTGACAAGTGTGGTGAAGAATCTGAAAGAATGTGGATTTTTCGGAAGCCGTGCTTGCTACCCATTGGTCAAAAGCATTTTCAAATAGTAAATCAAATTCTGGAGAATCCTAGAAGAAAAATAACATTTTAATCACTGGTACTATATTTTAAAACTGATTAAAAAGGTACAGTGACTCGAGTGAAATCCCTGCAAGCTGCATGGACACTTTTCAAAGACACCATAATAGAGGCCCAACTTAAATGTATACCCCAAATTAAAAAAACATAGTAAAAGAACTAAAAAAGAGCCACCGTGGCTTAACAATCATGTAAAGGAGTGAGAGATAAAAAGGCATCTTTTAAAAAGCAGAAGTCAAATTCTAGTGAGGTAAATAGAAAGGAGCATAAACATTCCCAAATCAAATGTAAAAATGTAATAAGAAAAGCGAAAAAGGAGTTTGAAGACTAGCTAGCCAAAAACTCAAAAGGTAATAACAAAATGTGTTTTAAGTACAACAGAAGCAGGAAGCCTGCTAAACAACCAGTGGGGCCCCTGGACAATCGAGATTCAAAAGGAGCACTTAAAGATGATAAAGTCATCGTGGAGAAACTAAATGAATTTTTGCTTCAGTCTTCACAGCTGAGGATGTTAGGGAGATTCCCAAACCTGAGCTGTCCTTTGTAGGGGACAAATCTTTGCAGGTGACAAATTGTCACAGATTGAAGTGTCCTTAGAGGAGGTTTTGGAATTAATTGATAAATTTAAGAGTAACAAATCTCCGGGGCCAGATGGCATTCAACCAAGAGTTCTGAAAGAACTCAAATGTGAAATTGTGGAACTATTAACTATGGTTTGTAACCTATCCTTTAAATCAACTTCTGTGTCCAATGACTGGAAGATAGCTAATGTAACGCCAACATTTAAAAAGGGCTCTAGAGGTGATCCCAGCAATTCTAGACCGGCAAGTCTAACGTCAGTACCATGCAAATTAGTTGAAACAATAGTAAAGAATAAAATTGTCAGACACATAGAAGAACATAAATTGTTGGACAAAAGTCAACATGGTTTCTGTAAAGGGAAATCATGTCTTACTAATCTATTAGAGTTCTTTGAAGGGGTCAACAAACATGTGGATAAGGGGGATTCAGTGGACATAGGGTAGATTTCCAGAAAGCCTTTGACAAGGTCCCTCACCAAAGGCTCTTACGTAAATTAAGTTGTCATGGAATAAGAGGGAAGATCCTTCCATGGATTGAGAACTGGTTAAAAGACAGGGAACAAAGGGTAGGAATACATGGTAAATTTTCAGAATGGAGAGGGGTAACTAGTCGTGTTCCCCAAAGGTCAGTGCAAGGACCAGTCCTATTCAACTTATTCATAAATGATTTGGAGAAAGGGGTAAACAGTGAGGTGGCAAATTTTGCAGACAGTACTAAACTGCTCAAGATAGTTAAGACCATAGCAGACTGTGAAGAACTTCAAAAAGATCTCACAAAACTAAGTGATTGGGCAACAAAATGCAAATGAAATTTAATGTGGATAAATGTAAAGTAATGCACATTGGAAAAAATAACCCCAACTATACATACAATATGATGCGGGCTAATTTAGCTACAACTAATCAGGAAAGAGATCTTCGAGTCATCGTGGATAGTTCTCTGAAGACATACATGCAGCGTGAAGCGGTTTAAAAGAGAACTAGTTAAATTCATGGAGGTTAAGTCCATTAATGGCTATTAGCCAGGATGGGTAAGGAATGGTGTCCCTAGTCTCTGTTTGTCAGAGGGTGGAGATGGATGGCAGGAGAGAGATCACTTGATCATTACCTATTAGGTTCACACCCTCTAGGGCACCTTGCATTGGCCACTGTCGGCAGACAGGATACTGGGCTGATGGACCTTTGGTCGGACCCAGTATGGCCATTCTTATGAA
Organism: Eretmochelys imbricata; assembly: GCF_965152235.1. Classification (NCBI taxonomy): domain Eukaryota; kingdom Metazoa; phylum Chordata; order Testudines; family Cheloniidae; genus Eretmochelys; species Eretmochelys imbricata. The sequence goes on from NC_135577.1 coordinate 79,390,955, forward strand.
GATTACATGTAGCAATGCACAGTTTTAATAAAGCTATATAAAATAAATTAATTTAAATGACAGACATGCACTTTTATAGCTGGTCTGAAATTCTTTTTTCCTGAAGAAATTTTTGATGAAAATGAAAAGAATGTTTCTTAACGGAAATTGCAGGGGTATATTCAAGTTTTCAATAAAAACTCAAAACTGAAACATTTCAGCGAAAAATTAGAGTTGTAATTCCTCATGGGTGTCTAGTGTGCTCTTTCTCCTCTATGAGTGGACTACAGTATACCACCCATAATGCAACACACTCCCCTTTTCGGAAGGGGGAGCTGGCAACATGGATTCTCTGGTTGTGATGCATTATGGGAGATTACTCCAAATGGACATTCCAAGCCATTGAGGAGAATAGGGACACAAGAAGCAAACTACAAGTCATAGTTTGGGTAGGCTGTCATGTTTCCTAAGAGGCTGCAGGGCTGATTCAACTTTGGCAGCGGGCAGTCAGTGAACAAAATACAGCCACATTCCAAACAAACACTGAGCCAACTGCAAAAAGAAACAGACTCTGATCATGTGATTTGCTTCCTTCATCTGACAATCTAGGACAATCCATCCATATCAAAGACAGGATATCATATATGCACTGATGTACAGCAATGAGCTACAACAGGACATGTGTTAGGCCATTGGTACAGGCTACAGCTATGTTTAGCCTTTTGCCTACAAAGTGCTCCAGTAATTTAATAATGCATGCCCTGGCACGTCTTATTATTAGAGCATGTCTGATTATATTGAAAATTAAATAGAGAAGTTTATTGCACTTAGGATGACCAGATAGCAAGTGTGAAAAATCAGGACAGAGGGTGGGGGGTAATAGGCACCTATGTAAGAAAAAAGCCCCAATTATCTGGACTGTCCCTATAAAATCGAGTCATCTGGTCATCCTCATTGAACTGCATTCTTCCACTAAGAAAAACAGTTCCTGGTAGAAGGAAAAGAGAAAATGGTAATGTGTTTTCCATCCTTTTCAGAATATATTTAACAGTAAGGTTCCGAGTGGTTAAATGTTTCCAGACTGCTGCTGACAGGACAGCTTAGCACTTTTGGGCAGGGGCGGTCTGTTTCAAATGGACTTTTCCCTCTCCTTCCCCCTTATATTCTCTCCATACATCACCCCTACAATGAAACAGCAGCCTCCATTATCTTTTCCCTCTCCACGCACTTAGTAGAACGGGTGTATGGATTTTTATTTTTAATTTTCTTTTTCAGTAATGAGGTCCCAGATGTGCACTGAAAGGAACTGGTACACAGGTGCATCATCATTAAAAAAGATCATATGACCAATCAGAATGTGACATTAGACAATCTAGGAACTTAGCCATACTCAATGAGCATGTTTCATTGTATAATGAATTTGTTTTACTTTATACTACATAATGTTTATGACCACAAGATGTGATTTAAATCCCCAACTCCTAATGCTGCATACATTAATTTCTAGCTGGTGCTTAAAAAGGTTTTATCTTTAACTAGCTTGTCCTTTGCAAATCTGTCTGGTGCACTTAACACAGATAGACCCAGATAATAAAAAAACAGTGTTATGTTGAATTACATTCATGTACCACTTTAAAGACTGCATCTTTGCTCTTTGGGACTGTGACATTATCTGATTAAAATATAACCGTATAGATCATTGTTGCAACCACTGTTATATATTTGCAGCAAATCTTGAACAAAGGTTGTCAAACGAGGTGTCTATGAAAAGGTTATGATTTGCTGGTTATGATTATGCTATCTGTATGCTTGTATCATTTTTGTATTTGAAGTTATAATTATTGGCTCTATACCTGGATTTCAAATATTTGCTCCTGGGGTAATGCCCAGCACATCTTGGAGGGACTATTCAAATTGAGTGGCTCATCGAAAGAATGTTTAACTGACAGTGGACCATGGGAGACGTCTATCTACACTTAATGGAGTTTCCTGCTGTGACTAGGCAAAATTCATAGACATGTGACTTGCCCATGTGACTCCAACCTCCATTTTATTGCTGTAATTTTCCACAGTAAGAACAATGGAAGGCCCTCCACATGGGAAAAGCTATAAAAGGCCCTGAAAACACCTGTTCTGTCTTCAGAACTGCTTCTTATCTCTGGAGGAACTTTGCTATAAACTGAAGCTCTGAACAAAGGACTGAATGACCCATCAAAGCTGTGGATGTACTCCAGAGACTTGACTTAAGCCAGCAGTTTATACCATCACTGCTACAAGCCTGAACCAAGAACTTTGCCATTACTGTATCTAATTGATTCCTTAAACAAATTTTAACTCTCACCTTTCTTTCTTTTTATAAATAAACCTTTAGATTTTAGATACTAAAGAATTGGCATCAGTGTAATTTTTGGGTAAGATCTAAGTTATATATTAACCTTGGTGTGTGGCTGGTCCTTTGGGATCGGAAGAACCTATTATTTGATGAGATTGTAATGAACCACTCATCTAAATCCAGTGTTTTTGGTGGTGATATAAGAACTGGAATGCCTGAGGAAACTGCCTTAATGTTTTCTTGTTAGCTAGTGTTGTGAAACAGAAGTTTACTTTTGTGGCTGGTTTGGTATATCTTATAAAATAACCACCACTGGTTTTGGGTTGTGTTTGCCCTATTTTTCAGCAGTTCGTCCTAAATTTAGCATCCTCAGTTGTGACCCATTAAGGCACGGTTTCAGGGACAATGGACAGTCTACAGAGATTGCAAGTTTGTCGGATTAAGGGGGAGCCTGTAAGGAAGCATTGTACCAGGAAAGAGAGAAAGGTCTGTGACCTCTGCAAGGAAGAGATTCAGTTGGCATTTGTAGGCATAGCCAGTTCCAGGAACCCTCCTTCCATACTCTCTCCACAGGTATTGGTCTATTTTATTGGAGGAAGCATCTAGGGATAGATTTTCAGGTTCTATATTGGATGCAGCTCCATGATGGACTGAAGGCCACCAAGAGTAGGCTGAGAAATGTGTTCTTCATAGCGGTAAGAACAAAGGGGCTCTTCTTTCCTTTTGAAAAAGAGGAAGAGAGAAGAGGAGAAAGACAGGACCAGATATGTAGGAGTGAAGGAACATAACAGGAGTGAGCTTATTCTGCTCAATCTTCACCTTAAAATCGGGAGAAAACATATACTGCTCCATAGGATAGTCAAGAGTTAGCACTTAAACCTGGGAACTTGAGAATACTTGCTTATACATCAGCATGCAAAGCTGGAAACTGTCCAAGATTTTTTGTGAGGAAGAACTCAGGAAGAAGGGGTAACAGTCATGATAGGGCCCCTTCCACCTGCAATTCGGATAGCAGTAGAATGGCCTTGATCCTCAACAATAGAAGCAAAAATCCTAACAAAGTTATTTTCTCCTGAAGTACAACATACTCACCCGATTAGAGTCTATGCCATTAACCTGGCAAAGCTGCTCAAGCATCCACTGTGATCTCCTTACAAAAGACGTGGAACCTTCGAACTGTTTGACTTTTGTAATAGACGCCTGGGAGGGTTTCTTGTTTGTCACTGAACACATAAAAGAAAGCAAAAAAGTATAAATACACACATGCGTGCACGTGCACACGCACACACACACACACCACACAAAAACACATTTATGTATGGCATTGCATTAGCAAAGAAGCGTCATTTACAGAACTTAGGATAAAACAACTCAACGCTACCTCAACGCTACCTGTCAGGAAGGCACTACTTTCCACAGCCTCAAGTATAAGGGAGGAAAAGGATAACCACAAGGACTGTAAAGCACTTTGCGATCCACTGATGAAAAGTACTATATATCAAAATATCAACCAGAAATCATCATTTTGGGGCAAGCACACAAAGTAACAGTGACCTGGCATATTAATAAAAAAGCAATGGATGCCTTACAACTAAAACAACAGGAAATGAAAAATAAATTTTGAGAAAAAGGGAATGTGCAGAATGCCAGGAAACACAGAGACAACCTAGAAAAGCACACAGCAGAATGACATGGAAAACTGGGATCACCATGTCTGTGCAAAGACCAGGAGAAAATGTGAGTGAGTGGTTCTGAGTGAATGTGCTTCACTTGTGGCATAGAAACTGCGCTGAGGATGGAGAATGTAAGTTTTCTTCTTTTCAAAAAATAAATATGACTTGTATATTTGATTCAAAAACTATTCCCTTTGTTGTAAGTAACCTTTAATGTATGTGCATTTACTTTACTTACTACAATTACAGCATTTTAAAGTTATTAATTAATTACTGCCTCACAGTCTTCCTATACATTAGCTAATCTACTGTTAAGATTACTAATGGTAGATCATTAGTATAACTTAAAGATGGGGCTTAAATACTACCTGCCTTATTCGCTGACGGATTTTGCACATTAGTAAAGCCAGCACGATTTGGCCCTCAATACTGAACTTTGTATATGTTAAATGATAAAAAACCTCCTTTTGCAATTCAAGATGAGAAAATTTGCGTTCATATTACAACACCGCAAGTTTTAGATTATACGTTGGTCCTTCTGAGCATACATCCCCAGACATTCAAAACGCACCAAGTCGGGCCTTGAAATATTATGAGATAGACTTAAAAATCATCAGATTAGAAAGACAGACAGACAGAAAGATTTTAGGTTCCTTGCACTGTATTTGCCTTCTGGTTTTGAAGACTTTAGGGCACATTTGCTTCGTATTTGCATGCTTTTCTACAGAACCATAAGAGCCAGACTTTTTTTTTTTTTTTTTTAAAGTGAAAGCTGAGCTTCTCATGAAATAACACGACTCCTAGAGCTGACACTTAAAGACAGACACCAAATATAGTTTGGTTTTGTATTAAAAATATCATATGCTATAGTTTCATGAACCGCAAGTTTTTTATTTTCTGGTTCCCTATAGTAGTTAAGGGATGCTGGGCATTGAAGTCCACATGCCCTTGGTACCTGCCAATCAATGTCAGCTTTCCCTGGTTAGGGGGCTTCAGCTGGTGAATCTCAGCACTTCTAATAAGCACTGGGATAGGAAAGTGGGCAATGGGGAAGCATTCATGGAAGGCAGAGATGTACAGAAGCAGAAATCTTTCTTTTCCACCCACCAAGAGTCCAAAACTTAAAAGATTGTTCAAGACAAAAAACTGCCTAAACCTTATTAACAGATACGAAATTTCATTGTTCAACACCATATACTCCTGTAAGCAACTTCTCTCGCTCTAGCATATCACATTAGCTCCTGTAATGGAAATATTCAAAATCTCCAAAGAGATGGGGACAAAGTTACTTCTATTCCAGTGTATCCTTGTTACAATGTTCTGTGACACCACAGTGATAAATTTACTTCCTTGAGTCTCTAAACATAAATATCAAACAGTGTGCTCTACAGGAGATGGACAGCAAGCCAAAACCTTGCCATATACATAACCTATTTCCAGTCTTCAATTTTAACCAATAAATTGGACAAGCAACAAAATTTAGCATGCTAGAAAAGGAACGATGAGTATTTGATTGGCATTTTTATTAACTGTGTTCCCAACATTTACACATTGTTCTTTACTTTTTAACTCCTGTGCCATGGGCTATATTTCCATCCAGGATCTTCACCTGTTTTAGGCTCTGGCTTTCACACTGGTATACAGAATATGCCAGTGAATGTCTGTAAAATTATCTCTAATTCATTGCATTACTGGCTGGTCTTTTGGTGATTTTTCCTGAGTGAACTTCAAGTGGAAATTACAGAGACCCTCTTTGAGATACATATGATGTGACAAAAATCATTGTTTCCTCTCTGATGCCATGTCAGAATACATATTCCCTATTGGTAAAACTAGTACGATACTTCTCAGGTCCAGAGGCATTACGAAGTTCCTTATAAGCCTTTATGCTGTTAAATGCTTCCGAAAACACAACCAAAAAGTTATAGATCTGTGACCTTGTTACCAGTTAAATATTCTTATTCCTATACCCTTTCACTGGCTTGTTGCCCATGCCTTGGCCTATACACTCATTCATTTCTTCCTCCTCTTGTATTTTTGAGACAGTGAAGCAGCAAGATTGTAAATTCTTCAAATAGCCATGTGCTGTTTGCCCACCTTCACTTGTCCTTTAATGTTACTGTGGACTTTCATGTCAGTGATTGATACACAACCCTACAGAGTCTGCCAGTAGTCCCTAACATAACAACCTACACTGATTTAATATGCTCAACATTTAAAAAGTTTAGTTACTTATTTACAGTATATAGTCAATACACATAGTAAACTATATATAATAATGACAGGTTTCAGAGTAGCAGCCGTGTTAGTCTGTATTCAGAAAAAGAAAAGGCGTACTTGTGGCACCTTAGAAACTAACAAATTTATTTGAGCATAAGCTTTTGTGAGCTACAGCTCACTTCATGGGATGAATGCATCAGATGAAGTGAGCTGTAGCTCACGAAAGCTCCTGCTCAAATAAATTAGTTAATCTCTAAGGTGCCACAAGTACGCCTTTTCTTTTTGTGTATACATAATAATGACAGTACTGTCCATTTCCCTGGATATTTCATAAACTTACTTGAATTTTGCACTAAAAAAAGGAAGTAATACAGGCAAAATACAGTTTGATATTTATTCTAGCACAGAACTCCCTAAATTCTCTCACTTGTTCAAATAAATAGGTTCCATATACTTCAGAATAAAACAGAGATCATGTAAATAAAAACCAAGCTCAACTGTAACAAACAATATACTGACTATACTCCAAAAACATTAAGAGTGGTGGGAACATACCACATTAGACTGCCGTTGCACTTAAAAAATATAGAAAGCCATGCAACTTAAACAAACACACTATCCTCAGTGTTTTGAAATGTGCTTAAAAGATTAAAGCTAACTTTCAAAAACAGGAAAAAAGGCTTCCTGTATTAGACTCACTCCCTAAACACATAAAGGAGATGTCTTTTTTGTTGATGTAAATCATATATATTTTTGACCTCTCAATAAGAAATTTAGGAACCATCTTACAGTTTTTAAATAACTATATGAATACTTTGTTATATCTTATTCCTGTCTTCTACTTCATATTTCTGTTGCCTTATGTTGTCTTCACTCACTTGAAAGTGCATTATATTATTATCTCTGCATTTCTCACAACGCTATTTTGTAAATTCACTGTGCTGGACAATCTGGTTATTTAATAACATTGTGTTATTACTGTTTTCCCCTTGTCCTCTGGATTACCTATATTTCTAAAATCCCTTTTACCCCTTAGTGTGCCTGAAGCAGAAACTGTGAAGTTTAGGGAGACTTGCTGTGTTTTTTGCTTTCAGATGCTGACATTTAAATCTCTCACTTTTTGATACAGTATATAAAGCAGCATGTGAAATTGCAGAAGTATGCATTTTAAATCAGATCTTCTATAAACATACTACTGAATAACTGAACAATACCAAAAAGTTTTGTAAAGAACCAAAGCTTTGGTCAGGCAGTTTCTACTAGTACATAATACTTAAACAAAAACAAAAAACAAAACAAAAAAACCCAATACCCCAAACCCTGTCTTCCACTGCCTCCACACCCATCAGATAAAGGGTTTACACCTACATTCATTAGTTGTTAGGGAAAAAAATAAAGTCATTTACCTTTACTATAACATTGTCACAAATCAATGTATCTGGTTATAAAAAGACATGGCTTTGCTGGTGCATTTGAGTAACAAATGAAGACCTTTATCATATGAAAAGTTCTAGTCTTTTGACATTATCTCAGATTTACCCCCCGCCCCCACACCCCTATTGTTTCCTAGTTACAGGAGAGATTCAGTACAACAACAGAAAATCCATTTCTAGGAGAATAAGGACAGACCAAAACCCCACCACCTATATGCTTCCCAAGGCATACAGACAAGGAAACCCAGGCAGACCCATCATATCTGGCCACGGTACTCTTACTAAAGTAATATCAGGACCCACAGAAACCATTCTCAAACTGCTCACCACACAAAGGGCCAACTTCTTCTAAGACAAAACTGGTTTCCTCCACAAACTCTGCAACATTGACAATCTACCTCAAAACACCATTCTTGCCACTGTGATTGTCACTATCCTATACACCAACATCTCTCACAATGACAACATAGCTACCTGCTTCAAATATTTACAAGACAATGGGCAGACAACTTAAACTCCCTCATAGACTTCCACCACTTCCACTGCAACAACCACCACCCATCCATTAAATTCCCTCTGGAACACTTCCACACTAGCATCAACTTCCTGAACACCATGATCAGCTTCAGCAAAGGCACCTTACAGAGAACTACATACAAGAAACCCATGGATCACCACACCTATCTTCATAGATCCAATAACCACCCCAAACACACCAAGAAATCGGTTATCTATGGCCAGGCACTCAGATACCACAGAATATTCTCCGAGGAGAACATAGAGGATACACACGTTAACACTACTAAAAACCACCTTCCCCAAACAAGGATGCTCCACCAGAGAAGTAGATGGCATCATGGAATGGGCCACCCAAATACCCTGAGAAAACCTGCTTCAGCACAGAAATAAACCCCCCTCTGATCACACACCCCTAGTTGTTACCTACCACCCCACACTGGAATCCATAAAGGGTATCAAACAACTACAACCCATACTCATCCTGAAAGAAATCTTTCCTGAACCCCCTCTTCTGGCCTTCAAACAAGCCCCCAACCTCTCTAAGCTCATTATCAGAAGCAAGCTCCCCCAGACTAGGGGACACCAACTCAAAAGTGGCACCAGACCCTGCCAGAACAACAGATGCAAAACCTGCAGACACCTCTCCACTGCTCCAATGATTAACACCCCCCACAACATACCTTTCAAGATCTATGGCTCCTACACTTGCCTAACACAACATATGGTGTACCTCATGCAGTGCACTAACTGCCCCAATAACAAGGAGGTTGGTGAAGCCAGAAAATCACTACAACAATCCAGAATGAACACACACAGGACAAAAGACAAAAACATCATGTCACCTATAGGTGTACACTTTTCACAAAGTGATCATTCTCTATCTGATCTATCAGTCCTCATGCTCAAAGGAAACCTGCACAACACATTCATGAGCCAGAGAGCTTAAAATTCATAACTTTGCTAGGCCCTAAAAACCATGGTCTTAAGAAATAGACAGGATTTATGTCTTATTATAACAATCTGTGACCTATTAACTTACCTTCTTTTCCTATGACAACAGGGGTGTTAACTGACCACTTCACCTTGAATGGTCCCTTATAAGTCGTTAGCGCATATTCTATTAAACTTATCTGTCCAATCTTGTATTTAGCTATGACACCGAGCAAGTTTCCCAGACTTGAAGAACTCTGTGTAGCTTGAAACCTTGTCTCTCTCACCAACAGAATTTGGTCCAATAAAAAGATATTACCTCATCCACCTTATCTCTATAATACACACACACACACACACACACACACACACAGAGACATCACTTTTCCTTAAGGTATAGTAAGGCCCAGATTTAGCATTATATTTAAGCACTATGGTCCACTTTTGAAGAGCAGCACTTCTACTTCCATAGATCAGAGCCTTAGTACATGAACACTATTCTAAATCCTCATTCACAATATGAGCCAAAAGCTGTCATGGTACATCAACCGTAAAAACAATGTTCCATAAAAAACATTAGACTCTTTTAAAATCTGATGACAGACTACTTTGATTTATATTCATTTAAAAAAACAAAAAACAAAAAAAACCAAACCAAAACAAAAAACGTGTTGCCTGAATCAACAAAAAAAGATAGTTGGCATAACACTGGAATCTTGTTGATGCTGTTCATTCAGCTGATGTAAGCCAATATTGAATATTAGAAAAAATGAAATCCTTGGAAACAGTTCAGGACAGAAGTAATGATACTAAACATCCATTCTGAAGTGCTGATGTTACAGGTGATACAGTACTGTATGAAAGAGGGAGATTATTTGATGTGTTTCCTTAACATTCTTTCAAGACTATCTACTACTACCCTAGATGGGGTTTCCAGCTCAGACGAGAAAAAAAAGTTTGGAAAGTGTGTTCCATAGGTCAGTAACACATGCGATTGACAAACGAGTCATTTGAAGTTCATCAGTATGAAACAACTTCAGTAAGCTGAGCCTCTGCAGAAGAAAGGGGACAAAACAAACCTCCATAGGACAGTCCTAGATTCAGGAGAACATTTCTATACCAATTTAGCAGAGCATTCATATCACTCCATTCATAAGGTTGTGGATTGATGGATTCATGGCCATTAAATGTAGAGTAATCAAAAAGACAGGTTCCAAACATCGATATTTGGGCAGGTCTTGCTAGTAGGAAACAAGATCTATAAGTGGTGGGAAAAGTGGTGGGAAAACCCACCAAAAAATTCCATGCCAGCTCCTTACCCTTCTCATGTTGGTTGATCTCTTCAATCAACCTCTTTACACCACTTTTTGTAGTAGGCTATGCTGTGGAGACATGAGTGTTCGAAGATACAGCTCATTAATGTTAGTTACTCTTTGTTTAAAAACCCTTTACTTCCTAGAAATTCAATTTTATCTTAATTGGCATGATACTCTTGGAATACTAGCTGTTCTCTCTTTGGGTCCCATTGACCTTGAACTGTCACATGTGATTGAACTGATCTAGTTATTATTTCTCCTTGCGTGTGTTAGTAGTTAAGACAAATTCTAAGCTAGAACTTCCAGAATGCCCAAAAACAACCTTCCTGTCTCCCACCAAACGTATTTAAAAACAACTTGAAAATTTCCTTTAGAGCATGACAGCTTGACAGTGTTATGACAGACATTACACAAACGTATTGGCAGATAGGAGTGGCATGCTGACTACCTACTCATTACGTTGCTTTGCAAACTAGAGCATAAGAACGGCCATACTGGGTCAGACCAAAGGTCCATCGAGCCCAGGATCCTGTCTTCTGACTGTGGCCAATGCCAGGTGCCCCAGAGGGAAGGAACAGAACAAGTAATCATCAAGAGATCCATCCCCTGTCGCCCATTCCCAGCTTCTGGCAAACAGAGGGCAGGGACACCATACAGAGGCTAGGGACACTAGCAGCGTTTTCACACAAGCTACAGAGTGGGTATGAACTTCGCCAGCATCCTGTAAGTCTTGGTTTTTTTTAAATCAGTAAAAATAAGTAAAAAATCATTTTGTTTCTGTTCCTTGCTCAGACAGATACAAATAAATATATTAACTCATTTTGTCCTTATTTCTTTAAACATGTCCAATGCTTTCTGTAGTTTAAACATCAGCATTCTATGCTATGGCATGAGAAGTTTGTGCTGAGGGTAACCTCAAGGAATGGTGACATGCTATGGAACTCTGAACTAGGTTAATATACATCACGAAATAGCAGAAATGTATTATGGAAAGGCTACAGTCATTCCATAGTTAAAGACTGTGCTAGCTTCTTGGCATTAGCCTGAATTTCGGCATCAATCACATGATGAAAAATAAGCCACAGTATCAAATGTAAGAAGGTTGCATAGGTTTAAGAGACATGCATCCAAGAAAAATATTGTTTCAAAACCAGATCAGAGACAGTGGTAGAAATATATAGATCAGATCTAGCTTCTTCATATTGTGCCAAAGTCTTGTAAATTGTTATGACAATTTGACACAAACTGAAACAGAAACCTCTTCTAATTCTGGCTCTGAAGCAGTAAATGCAAACCTCCTCGCCACACACAAAATTAAAGTGGTGCAGATATGAGGCTCCAGGTTTGACCCATGTGTCATTTAGAATAATTTTATTTATTTCTTCTGTTTTCTGAACTGTAACTGCCTGATTTGAAGCTGCTTGTAATAATTTATGAATAATACAGTCTGTTTGAGGTATTGTGTTGTTTACTGTATGCACAAATTGAGTTAATTCACTAACACGTTTGTCAGGAAATGCACCCAGAAATGCGGGGGAGGAGGGGAGGAGAAGAGAGATCCTGGTATTCACTTCTCTACAATCACTTCAGGGAAAATACAGAGCTATCACTTTTAAAGTTCACCTTGACACCCTGTTGAGCCACCCAAACCAGTGTAACAAGACTCAGGAGACACAGGAGATGACAAAGGACTTTGGATAAAAAGGCAAGCCCCCGCAAGGACAGGAGCAGAGACACTATTGGGGAACCGACTGACATCCAGACCCCAGATGTCAGGGTAAAACATATCTGCCTAAGTCTTTAGGAAAGACAGACACACATATAGACTGTTTAATGTTTTATAAACCTCTTATGCCTTGTCTTGTTCCGACTGTTAAGATTAAATGACGCTTTGTTTTAAGGAAGACTGGTGTCACTCTATTCACAAGCTCCTGAAGGGAAGAACGCAATGGAATCTGCTAGGTAAGCATGGCTGGCACACATTGTAACGTAGCACCCGGTCTGAGAGTGGGAGAATAGCGGGATTCCACCTAATGGAGATAAAGGCAAGAGGCCTCATACTTGAAGGGGTATACTCAGATCTGAGACAAGCAAACAATGATGCAACTAGCCCTGTATAAGCACCTATTTCCCAAATTGGAACCACAAAATAATGCAAAAGCACTACTCCATGAATATATCTGTCTATCTCAGACTACCCCCACCACAGCAGCCTTAGAAAAAAAGAGAGAAATAGGGTTCATTAAATCCTGGCTCTGGGGGACCAAACATTTTTTAACTGGACCAATTTTGAAATACAGGTTGTTGTTGTGGAGGTTTTTATATTTTTATTTTTTTAAAATCTGCTTTTGAGGTCTTGATTTAGGATTGATGCATTTAGCTATGTAAGTCTTTACTTTGGAATAACAGATCTTCATTTAAAAATTCATTTTATTTTTTATTCAAAATACACTGTATGTAAAGTTCAAATGTACTGACTGCTGAAGATTAACAGCAGGCAGTATGAAACTCTAAAATCCTTTAGCTAATCAGAAATTCTATAACAAATGGCTTGATTGCCTCATCGCAATACAACTGGAAATTCTATGCATTTATAAAATGCTGAATGCATCAAATAACTGCTGATGCAAGGAATTAGTGTATAAAGCCTTGGAGCAGTTATAAAGGAAGTGATTGCTACAATTGTTTATATTTTAACAAAAAAGAATTTTAGCTTTAACTGTGAATGCAGGAAAAGTTGCCCACACTGCTTAGACTGGTTTCGGAGTAACAGCCGTGTTAGTCTGTATTCGCAGAAAGAAAAGGAGGGAGTACTTGTGGCACCTTAGAGACTAACCAATTTATTTGAGCATAAGCTTTCGTGAGCTACAGCTTATGCTCAAATAAATTGGTTAGTCTCTAAGGTGCCACAAGTACTCCTTTTCTTACTGCTTAGACAATTTTTTATTTTATTTTTAAATCTAGAAGATTTTTTTTAAAAAACCCTATACTGAAAACAATGGGGATGGATGCCACTACAAGAAATAAAACAGACTTTAAATTAGTTTTATGAAAATTATGTTAAAAGTGACTGAAGATGGGAAATTTGTCACTGTCCACGGAAATGTACTGCGTGGTTGTTAAGAGTGTGGTTAAAAGAATACCACTAACTTGGCATTTCCTTGCTTTTAAGGTTTTTAGCTGGGGTAGCGTCACGCCTAGCCAACCTTAATTCCTTGTAAATGCTTATTTATGGAATCACAGACAGGTTAGAATAGCAATTTTGTCTAAAGAAAGAAGAGACATGAGCAATGAGTGGTTACTGTAGGAGAGTTATAAAACCTTATGTACTATAATTCACTGTGGAGATATGTACAGTATTTAAAATATGTTTAATAATTATGAAAATCGAAGTGTACATTCTTAATATGGATTTTTTTTTTTCAGTTGGACACCTTAATTTCCCCTCACAAAATGAAATGAATTAGGGTTGACTTTTCTTTGATTTATGAGTATGCAAAGCATCAAATATAAAAAAAGCTAAACACTTAAATTCTGATATTTTAGGGAGAACATTTGTAAAATATACAAGTAAATTTCCTTTCATTTTAACAATAGGGGATTTTTATGGCTCAGTATAAAAAGAAGAATCACACACCGGAAACAGACTGACAATAGACAGGCTGATAACTTTAGTTTTCATATTATAGAATCCCTCTATAATTCTTTCTTAATTGTAAGAGTGCTGCTCCTTACAAATATCATTAAATAAACTAGGAAGACAATACTCCTACAGGTTTTCAGGTCCCACCATGTGTGGCACAAGTACATAATACAGACTCCAGTCCCAAATTTTATTTATCCTTACTTGCCTCCCTCTCTTTCCCAACCCCTCAAAAAGAAAATAGATAATTTAAAGAGAGGTGTGAATTTCTGTGTGTCCTAAATGTTGATGATCCAGGTTCTAGTGAAATTCGTAGTCCAAAAATGGTTAGCAGTATCCTGGATATATATGTGTATCTTCAGTTCATAGTCAGAATTAACACATCAGGCTTCATAACACGGTGTTTAATACCTGATACAGTCTGTATCTGGGAGCTATATCTTGCAATGGTGGTAGCAGCAGGGGAGAAAAAAATATTTTTCTAATAGGCTTTTTTAATCTCTGATTTGAAGATTTAAATTAAATCACTGATGTTATGAATGGGTGCTGGAAGAGTTAAACTGCAGCTTTGTATCCTTAAATACAAGGGAACTCAGTACTCAAAAGCTGCCTTTTCCACTCCCTTTCCCCAAACTTTTATGTCAATGCAACCAATTCAAATGAAGTCGGGTCCAATCCCAGAGGAATATATAATATTTTACAAACTTTCAAAGACAATGTATCAATTGAAATGCTAACTTTCAAGTTCTCAAAACGTATGGGATGAATTATATATACACAATATTGCCATTCACTAAAGGGAGCTGTGGTTTTTGACCTTCAAACAAAGTATCTTTTTTGTTCGGCTGATCAATTTCCACTCAATTCCACACTACTTTCTGAGTCCACTTTTATATTCAGAAGGAGAAAATGGAAAAAAAGTGACCATGCTGAAATGGTACAGAAGTTTCAGAGACCCTATGACAAATCCTTTCTTGTAAAGATTATAAAGTACACAGTCTGTAAGAAGAAAAGATGCCCCCGACAGGGATTTCATAAAGGTTTCAATTCTTCTTTGAGATTCTTAAATCATTTTTAGCACATGAACTCTCAGAAAAGAGATGCACCTTTATTCCTCTAAAAGGGAGGAAGAACTCTCCTGTCTTCTCTCAGTTATATAGCTATCCTGGAGCAGCGTTTCCCAAACTTTCAAAAGCTAAGTCACCCTAATTCAGGAAAATAAAACCTCCTTCAAACTGCATAATACTAGCAAGGCTGCATGGGACAACTTGCAGCATCACTGCCCAAAGGGGCCATGTACCATGTGAAGGGTTCGGTCACAGAGACCCCCTTGGGACTGCCACCTGATGTGCTGAGACTACCTCTGAGCCCGTTTTCTCTGCCAGTTTGGGGCTCCAGAACCCTGCCTTGTTGAGCCAGACACTCAAGCCTGCTGCAACACAGACCCAGGGTCTGAACCACACCCCCAAAGCTGCAGATTTAACTGGGGGGGGGGGGGGGTAGTGTGGATGCTACTTTTCCTACTCTGAACTATGCTATACCAGGTACCTTTCAGAAGGTCGCAGTACCAACACAGGGTCAGCATCATCCAACCAAGGCTTGCTGATGCAAATATGGTAACATTAAAATCTAGGTATCATTACCTTGATGCAGTTCTACGTTAAATCCATAATCTTAATATAACCAAAAGGCTTGAACAGACTTTGACTTTGGTTTCCAGGTAGTATTGGTTATCTTTAGCCCCAATCCTGAAGTCAAGGGTTTACCATGGAGGCCCAACAGCCAAACCATGTGTTGTAAGTTCCAGGATCACAGCCTCAATCAATACTGATTTAGCACGTCAGAATATATTACCAGAACAATTCCAACTGGTCTGCAGAAGATTTTTTTTCAGCTTCCAGAATTGTATAGGTTAAAGTTTTAAGAAACAAAGGACTAAAACATAATCTTCTGTCATACGGATGAGTGATCATCAACAAAGGAATGAAAGCTATCCCGCAGATGCATACTTAATCACAGTACTGTTCAAACAATCACAGTACAATTCAAACAATAGATTAAACTCCCCTCCAAACACAGCTGGACAAGATCCTTTTATTTATATATAAAAAGAGGAAGGATATTCTAGAAATAAAATCTGAACATTATTC
This sequence comes from Eretmochelys imbricata, assembly GCF_965152235.1. NCBI lineage: Eukaryota > Metazoa > Chordata > Testudines > Cheloniidae > Eretmochelys > Eretmochelys imbricata. The sequence continues at coordinate 79,407,150 of NC_135577.1, forward strand.
TTTAGAAGGAACACTAAAAACAGAAAACCATGAATACAGAGTAGTAGATTGCAATATGGGATTCAAATTATGCAACCTTATTTTCTTCTTTTCACTTTCTAATTCTGCAGCTTTTACAATAGTGGACTATGTATGAATCAATAAAAGATGTTTTCTTAAAAAAAACCCACACATGAACTAAGAACAATAGTGAGAGCTACACCACCAGATTAGTTCAAGGAAAGTAATGAAGCATTCTCTTCTGACATTAGGAACTAGGATTTTCTCTCACACACACTTACACACAATATAGCAGTATATTAAGTAAAAAGTTCAAGACTATTAGCAATGTGGGTAATTGGCTGTGGGGGAGGGAAAGCAGGATTACATTTTTGAACTCTTCTAAATTTGAATGTCACAGAGTAGCAAACACTGAAGTGCATCTGGGAAAAGACTCCTCTTACAAGGTTCACTATTCTACTGAAAACCGTTAAGCTCCCTGTGTAAACTAGCCATAAATAGGACAGAAGTAAAAGCCTGCAAATTTCAGTAGTGTTAACACAATTTTAATTATAATATTACTCATGCCTAAACATCTGATCTTCTGCTCCTTCATCATCTTCTTTCCAGACATACTAAACCCATAAAAAAATGCAGAAATTGGGCTAGTTTTTGGCTTGTTGCTTCTTTATTTTGATCAGCTTCCGACAAGCAAGGGCAAGGGGGGAGAGAGTCAGGGGTGCACAGAAGGCCCACCACAATCCCAGACTGCACGCTGGGGGAATCTAGTCATATAGAGTGTTAGGGTTTAGGGATTGGCTTGTTTTGAAATGGGATTAGCTTGATTTTTGTTTTATTGTGAAAGTCGGGGTGCTTATTTACCGTGAAATTTGGCAACTGCTTCTTTCCCAAATACCTAATTTAAGTAATTTTAAATTTAGTTTTAGAGTGGTTCACACATACATCCCTTTCTTTCATGCATTTTGTGTGGAAATTTTACGTGTATGTGGAGATGATCTGTCCCGAAAAGCTACCAGTCTGGTGAATTACTCTCTTTCATGCACAGAAACTACAGTTCTGTAATGCATGAACTAATGACATATTATATCAATCATAGTATTAGCATATACAACAAAAAGCATGCACATAACACACAAAGAGGAAGAACAGTCCAATCATTGGGACATGAGCATGGCACTTGGGAAATTAGTTTCCCTGCCCCACCACCAGCTTCCAGTGGAGCCTTGAGTAGGATGCCGAGTTTCTCTGTGCCTCATTCCCCCCCGCACCCCATATCTGTAAAATGGGAATAGTAGTACTACCCTACCTCCCAGGATGTTAAAAGTATAAATATATTAATGATTGTGAAGCACTCAGGCACAGGTAGTAATACCTATATTTAAGTTTGCCCAATACTTTCTATTATTAGATCCTGGAAGTGGGGTAGCTGCTTCACTCTGGCATGGAATGGCTTAAAGCAAGCCAGAGAGGCTCCACAGAGCCCCAGCCAATCCTGGAAAGGCTTACTGGGAGCTAATCAAGTGGAGGCTTGAAAGCAGCGAATCAGGGCCAGGCTGCTCCCTATAAGAAGGCTGCAGGTCAGAGAGGAGTGGAGTCTCTCCCTGGAGGGCAAAGGTAGAAGAACTGGCTCTTAGATAGAGAAGCACCTAAGACAGAGTAGGGCTGGGCAGGGTCAGCAGAGGCTGGAAGAGCCCTAGGCTGATGACTTCAAGACTGGGGCCCTGACACAAGGGGGCAGAGAAGGTGCTGTGGCTATGGGAAAGTACCCTAGGGAAGCAGGCAGTAGAGGAGAGTTGGAGGAGGACAGTAAGTGGCTGCTGCTAGAGGGTCCCTGGGTTGGGGCCCAGAGTAGCAGGTGGGCCCCCCTGACTTTTCTTTCCCCCTCGGGGCCTAGAGTAGCAGGTGGCCCCCACACACACTTTCTTCTCCTCCCGCCAGTGATGAGAGTGAATAAGCCAGGCTGCAGTCTGCCCTTGGAGGAAGGGGCTAGACTGAAGCCTGCAGTGAGCCACTGAGGCGCGTAATAGAACCAGAAGCTGCCGGTCCCCTGGAATGGGGGGAGAGCCAGCAGAACAGGCACGGCTGGAGGGCAGTGTCCAGAAGCAGACACCGTGGTCTGGAAGTGACGTGGGTCCGACTGTGACGACGGTAGAGCCCAAGTGAGTAATGGTGGGTGAGACACCAATAGCGAAGGCGCGCCTATTTTCAGTTCTTTATAAAACTTTGTGAATAACCATGTGGGAGGAAAGTAAAGAGAAATGGTTTTCAGACCCAAAATGTAATAATTAGCTTAACTGTTTACATACCAGAAACACTCTAACTGTTCTACCGCTGATGATGAATATCTCCTAAACACAGCTCATGATGGGAAAAGGAAAATTAAATAAATTGTGGCACAACTTTAAATGTACAAGGAACAAAACAGAAATTACTGAACTCATTTGCAGATCGGATGCATGAAATTAAAGCATCCTGTATCTCCAGTGAAGACTCATGACTATGGTGGGATCTTGGAGACACGTCAGCATTCAAAAAGCAGAATGACTTTGTTTTTCACCACTACCAGAATGCGAGCACAAGACACAATTATGCAACCCATTGTTTTCTGTTTTTGTTTTAATTCTGCTATTGCTATGAGAAGTACAAAACTTGAGTAACTGTTTACAGATGGAACTTTGCATTTCAGTTTAAGAATAAATTAAGTTAGTTTTATTGGCAGAGTGAAAGTTTGACAATTAAACAGAACCACATTCCTAATTGAACTTGGCAGGTCATTTTGTGTTGTGTTTAAACAGAATAGCTGAGGTAATTAAAATGAGTTTTTATGAAACTACTTGTAGTCATTTATTTGAATGAATTGTTAAATTGCTAAAAAACATCAATATTAATGACAGGTTTCAAAGTAGCAGCCATGTTAGTCTGTATTCACAAAAAGAAAAGGAGTACTTGTGGCACCTTAGAGACTAAGAGCTGTAGCTCACGAAAGCTTATGCTCAAATAGATTTGTTAGTCTCTAAGGTGCCACAAGTATTCCTTTTCTTTTATCAATATTAATGTTAGTTAATATTTGTGCTAATATTTTAATACTTTGTTGTAGTTTTGTATTTTAAAACACTGGTTTTACAGCATCATGTATATATGTTTATATGTCCTTAGAATGCCTCTCTACTATGCAAATTCTTAGTCATTTTTGGGAATGTAGCTTCCTGTTCTCACAGAGCTATTAACGAGGTCCAAAAAAAAAAAAAAAAAAAAGTGAAATTTGGTATCCTATGCATCAAAACAGTTTTATTCAGCATTCCATAGCTGAGCATTCTAGGCCCCACTGTTCATTTAGGAAATGCTATTGTACATTATTATTTTTCTATTTTGCAAGATTTTGTAGGTTTTTTTCTTTTTACAGGAGTATTGTCAACAAGACATCTACTCATTTGTAAATAGTTCATAAAAAGATACTTGCCATTCTACACTTACTTCTGAATCTCCATTACAATTTTGTTTTGTGGTAAAAGCAGTTTCTATGTTTAAAAGACCCACAGAAACAAGAAAGGAATATTGTGAAACTGACTGGCGTGTAAAGTGGCCTCCCCAGTCCAGCAAACAGATATCCACTGTGGAGATATCCGTGTGTTCATCAGTCCAGGCAACAGGTACAACAGGCATGAGGATCACCCAAGTCTCTGAATGTGACCAGAAGACCCAGCATAAAGGAAATAGACAGATATTCTGTGGCTGCCCTGATAGCAGACTCTAGTTTTATGATCATTTTCTGGAATAGAAAGTCTCTTCTCTCTGGTATTGACATTTGCCCCCAGGACAATCAGTCTCTGTTGTGAATATTATATCAGGAAGCTCTTTTCCCTATTCATGATCAGCCCCAAGGTTTGGATCAACTGCACGTGACTGCTCTGGAAGTTTCCTGGAAGGTTTTTGTTCAGATGAGCCAGTTGGCCAGGTAGACCACATGAATTCCAAAGAGCTACTATAATGTACCAACATCCTCCTGGCATTTATATAGGACACTACTGTAGCCTTCCTTTTCCTGGGTTTATCAGCTTGTAAAGCCGAATATTTACAGTAGTCTTCAATAAATAGCGGTAGATCTATTATACATGCAGCTTAAAATAAAATCTTGTCAATAGCTTCACTTCTTGGTTTGCTGGGTTGGTTTTATTATTAACCTGCAAAGATCTCATTGAATAGGTCTTAAAACAGATTTATTTAGTAGAAAAGCTTTGATGGTTTTACTACGAAGTACAGATTTCTTCCCCACACCAACCCCAATCCCCACCCCAACCCCCCTGCCCAGTTTTCTCCTTATGCTTTTCAACTTGCTAGGTTCACTACTTCCTACTGGGTAAAATCGAGAGCTAGCTGTTTATATAATAAAAGAATGTACGTTAACCAAGCAGTTTGTCCCCACCCTAGATTCCTCTCCTTCCCCAAGGTGTTTTTTTAAAATCTGGTTTAGCTCAGGATATTTGAGCAAAGTAACAGAACACACAGTTTTTATCAATAGCCTTTCTAGAATATTCTGGGGGCTCTGTCATTTTGGAGTAATTGCAGTATGTACAATATGGTTTAATGTCACCAAAAACCTCTTTCCCTTTCTTCCATCCGCAGTATATTTTACAACTGATGGGGAAAAATTGTATAAAAGAATTGAGGGCAGTTTCCAGATACAACGCACACAAGCTGCATCTGCCAAAATCTAAACATTCTCTCCACATCCCTTCCCAAGAGTTCAAATAATAAACATCCCACCACAATGGTATCTGTCTGATTTGGCACCTACTGTATCTGTACCATTAAGCTAGGCATGTCAACCTTTCATTCCCATTTCCATAACCCTTCCAGATAAAGTATGAGATTAGCATAAATGTATATTCCCAAACTAAGATTTGCTTAGCTTTTCTTTGATCTACAATGATTTTTTAAATATTTTTTGGGGTGGGGGGCGGGGAGACAAGAATTCTTCTCATTTCCTGTAACATTCCTCTTATGCCTTATATAATCAAAAACACCATGTTATAAATCAAATCTTGTTTCCTTTTTAGCTAGGCCTCAAAGTTAAAAACTGTGGTTAGTCATCAGATCAAAATCACATGCTATTTTCCTGAAAGGAAAAGCTGAATAAAGCAGTTTTCACTGGCCTTCATAACAAAAGAGTTGGTTTTGCTCAGAATGCTGTTTACAAATATCGATGCAAGAAAAATGTAAAAAAAACCCTGAGATTACTGATTATGAAAATCAGCATGTGAAATGTCTCTCACTCTTAAAATGTGCATGTATCATACTGTTGGGCTTCTTTGAAAACTATCACAAAGCACACGCAGAATGTGACCTATTTTTCTTCTGCAGATTTTCCTTCCCTTAATAATTGTTCTGAAAACAGACACTTCTGAACCCAATCTCACAAGGACCTTAGTACCTTGCAGAATCAGGCAGTATGAACTCTCAAAGGTAGGCAACAACTAGTCCTTGTGGAGCTATTTGAATAAATTTATGACATCCAGTGTGCCATACATATTCTAGTCTTTCCAGATTATTGACAAATAACTCACTTATTATTATATTATTAATTTTCTAAAATGCTTGAAGGGGGAAAATATATCAAAGTATTACAAACTCACAGATGGTATAAATTATTTCACACACATTATATTGCTCTTATATGTATTATACTAAGTGCACTGCAATTAAAAGATCATGGGGGAAATCCATACATTGCTAATTTACTTCGTTTACCATTTTTCTGCATAGCTACATAACTGACACAGATAAAAAAACAGATATTGAAATGGAAGACTTGAAGCAGTCTGATAAAACTAGCTTTGTCATTAACCTTTAATAGATTAGTGTGGCCTTTCCAAAACAGCTTATTTCCTAGTTGCCACCTCCTTCTTCTATGCCGACATCCAAGCTCAATGTCCAGGTTCCGTAACCAGAGAATGGCCTCTGTTTCAAGGCATTGTAAATCGCCCTCCAGCTGTCGAGGGCTCTCTTCTACCACATGAGTTATCTGCAACGCTACCCCACAGTCACAGCATGCACAGGAAACTACGTCAATCTGGTGTTTAGTTGTCGCAACGCTGGACCAGCCGAAGTGTGGCCTGTTGAGTCTGTCTAGGATCTATGATCAAGTGGACAACGAGGCAGTGCAGTGATGGACTCCTGAATTTACGTAGTGTGTTAGACTCTCTTTCCCACCGATGCGTCCATTGTATAAGAAAGTAGTTTTAAACTCTCTGGAAGTGCTGACCATCTATGCATGGTAAAAGGCCAGCAGCGCTCTTGTCCAGGATTGCATGAGCTGCCATACCAAAGGAGTGTCGAGAGATCAGCCTGGGAATGGGCGACAGGGGATGGATCACTTGATGATTACCTGTTTTGTTGATCCCCTCTGGGGCACCTGGCATTGGCCACTGTTGGAAGACAGGATACTGGGCTAGACGGACCTTTGGTCTGACCCAGTATGGCTGTTATGTTCTCTCCAACTTGTAGGATGAGGTTTCAGTTACTAATAATTTCCTGGATGAACCAAACCACACCATTGGCCTACAAGGAATAACTTGCAGCAGCTTGGCAATTAGTCCGATGAGCCACACAGTGTTATGGGCTGCCATCAATAAGGACTGCACCAAATTTATTTCCTAGCAATTCCCCTTGGATGCTACTTGCACACAATTGCAAATGCTTGGAGGGACATTCAAAATCTCACATTCAATCGAATATACAACTACCCTTTCATAAGATAAATATGATTTTCTACAACTTGTCACAAAAAAATTACTCAAGATCTTGGTTCTTAGATGCATTTCGACTGAAGTCCCACTAAAACTCTCATTCCCAGACCAACAGTCTGCCTCTAACCTGTTGTGTCTCTCTGTCCTGTTATTTTGATCTCAAAACTGTATACCCCCCTCTCCCCCACCAACCCCATTCAGCATTTGCCACTTGCTTATTTACTCAAGGATAACAAACTTGCTAGATTAGTTTCTTCACATTCATACAACAAAAAAGTCTTTTGCCTTTGAGTAGAAAAGCTAAACTCTCTGCGGCTTACAAATATTGTGCTTTACTCTCTGCACTTCTAAAACAGAGACAGCGTCTTAATGAGCAACATCTCACAGCTTTTGCTGAACAGTAAAAATATTTAATAAAAATAATTAAGACTAGCATTTAGTCATGTATATTTAAAATAATCCCATTTCAAGCTAATTTAGAGTTTAAGGCTTAATATTCATGACATCCAGTGGACTCCTAGGAGGCTAGCTTAAAGATGTTTTTTTTTTCTTAATCATATATCAACATCAGAAGTTTTGCCTCTGGAAAGCTGTTTAAAATTTACACCAGGAAGATCTCTACAGATTGTAAGTGGAATTTGGCAAAAATCCTATACCAGTCAAACAGATGTGCCTCCTTAAGCACACAGGACGCTAAGACCTATCTCACCAGCACTGTGAAAACAATGCTTGACCTTTATAGCAGCAAGAGGTCTCAGGGCAGGAAGAGACTAAGGAAAATAAGCTAGATGCTCCAGTTAATTAGGCAATGCATCACATTAAAAGTACTATAATTGGGTGAATAATGGAGTTTTTGGTTCACTAGCACAGCCATTCTGAAAAAAAAATAAAAATTAATTTCAGGTCACACAGAATCCAAAAATTCTGAAAATAATTCAGTGAATTGAAGAAGTCAGCAATAATTTTGTATTGGGTTGACTGCAACATTTAATTCGACACAAAACTAATGGTTTGGTTTCTACACTCTTTTTAACACAATGGTCTTCTGCAATGAAGGGATATTTGAATCTGGGTCTCCCACATGCCAAGGCAGTGCCCTAATCACAGGGCTAACAACTGAAAGATGACAGGTTTCAGAGTAGCAGCCGTGTTAGTCTCTATTCTCAAAAAGAAAAGGAGTACTTGTTGCTCCTTAGAGACTAACCAATTTATTTGAGCATAAGCTTTCGTGAGCTACAGCTCACTTCATCGGATGCATCCGATGAAGTGAGCTGTAGATCACAAAAGCTTATGCTCAAATAAATTGGTTAGTCTCTAAGGTGCCACAAGTACTCCTTTTCTTTTAACTGAAAGATGGGAAACCCTTCCCCTCTTCCCTGTTTTGTGAGCGTCGCCTAAGGGCTTGTCTACATAGTGGGGTAATGTGCTCTATGGGGGTATGATTCCTAAAGCACACTAACATGTTGCACATTAACTGGTCCACGTAGACCCTGCTGGTAAGCATTAAACGTTCCCCAGTATGCTTTAACTTAGTCCTCTCTCAAACAACACTATGTTAAAGCACATCAGCAGGTTCTATACAGACCAATTAATGTGCAACATGTTAGTGTACTTGAGAAATAACACTCCTATAGAATGCATTATCCCAACATGTAGACAAGCCATAAGTCCCCGAAAAATCTGCTTTACCAAAACTATTACAAGAATTAGTGTTAAAATTGTGAATAGTTTTGGGTTGACTGAAACTACATTCTTCAGTGAATAAACTATTCATTTAAAAATTTTTGCCCAGCTCTAAAAGATAGTGCATTAGGACACTCTGATGGTGTCCGATCCTGTTCTGCTGAAGTCAATGGAAGCTTTACCGCTGAATTCATTGGGCCCTGGGACCAAACCTGTGAAGATCTTTACTGACTACAAATGTGTAGGAAGATGGTTTTATGAATTACCAGACAGGCAGCACTTTCAGCAATAGATCCTAGGGCACTGGATCTGTAGAAATGGTGCTCTCTCTTGAACTGCCAAAATAACTCCCTACAGCACTTAATGCCAGTGTTTCATGGAGGTCTCCTATCCAAGCACTGGCCTGGCTTGATCATAATTAACTAGTAATGTCTAATAATCTCAATTCAAGGCTGAATTGCTGCAACTTTATACCATGTAATTAAAACTGTAAGTTGGGTATAGAGGTTAGGGGTCTTGGTCAGGAATGGGTGGGTGAGGTTCTGTGGCCTGCAATGTTCAGGTGGTCAGACTAGATCATCACAATGGTCCCTTCTGACCTTAAAGTCTATGAATCTATATTTGAGAGAAATTTTATTTCATTTGTAATTTTAGACTATAAAGATGGGCCACAGTGGATCAGATGTCAAGATTTTATCTTTCAAAAAGATCTTATCCTTCAGAATGTCATCTCACAACATTTGAAGTACATCTAGTAGTATTATAGTATACGTACCTTTTTTTGAAAACATACATTTAACATAATGGTCAGTCCCAAATATAACACACCTCTCTTCCATGTGCACCATGGTATAACAGTGCAGTTTAGATTCAGATCATAGTCTGTCTCAGAGACAGAAAGAATTTAAATAAATAGGCCAGTTAAAATAACGCACTGTGGCATAGTGTAACTAAGAATTGTGGGGATGGCTCGGTCACTGAGTTGGCCTTTCCTTTTTTATGCCCTCTTCCATCCAACAATCTATGGTCTCTTTCCTTCTCCTTCCCTCTGTTCGTCCTCTGATTTTTAGTCCTTTCAAGCTCCTCATTATTCCTTCATTCATCCCCTTTCCCTCAGGTTACTTATACACTCCACTCCTTATCCCTAGATCAGGCATCATTTCCTCATCCTTCATCTGTCAACCCTCCTTCAGATTCATGATTTGTTCAGCCAGTTCTTCCCCCCTCTTGTAAATGGTTTCCCCCTTCTATTTGTTTGGTTGCTCATCTTTTCTCCCTTCTCCTGGTATACTTCAGTTTAAGGCCTGTCTTCTATTCACAGTGTGGAAACATAGCTCTTATAACTCTCATTCTGTTAAAGCTGCTTCTCAGCATCTTAGGTACTTAAGTCCTTCCAACTGCCAAATGGCAATATGACAAGAGGAGAGTACTAATTGGAACTTCTGCAAGAATGGACACATTGTCTGGGACCTGGAAGCATAGTGCTTCCACACCAAATAATGGAGGTACAGTTTTTGTGGTTTTGTATGGCAAGAAGTGAGGAATAGCATGCTTATTTAAACTTCAAGAGAATTTTAGGCAGGTAGAATACAAAAATAGACTCTCTGTCTAGCTTAATGTCTAACTCAACAAGTGCCGCTGGATCTTTGGTGAACATAAGTGCTCAAGTGGCGAGGGATCTGTCTTGCATCTCTGCATCTCATAGGAAAAACAGTCACTAGCAGCACAGTGCCGCCTCATAACAATGCAATCTAGAGAATCATTCGCACAACTTCCAAGAGCATGGTCAAAGTACTGACCAGGCCAGATTCTGCTTAGATTGTACATAAGAACATAGGATCTGAAAAGGTCACAGTCTAGACCATACCACAGTATTAAGACCACTAAATTATCTGACCAACAGTTTAGATGGAAAGCTGATTATTTTAGCTTTATATATTCTCTACCTACCATAACACAAGGCTGCCTGTGAAAATTAATGTAAGTAAACTTCAGTATCGCTGGATGAAAGACAGTATATAAGGACTACTTACGTAAAAGTAAATCAAGAGCCTAACGTGGTAACATGAAAGAAATTAATACCATGATTAAGTCCCTGATTGAGCAAGACACCTAAGCACATGCCTACCTCTAAGCATGTGAGTAAATGTGTTGCACGTGGCTAAGTATCTTGCTGAAGAGGGACCTAAATAATCAACTGGGAAAATGTAAATAATATAGCCAGGTATAAAACTTTTGTTCTTTTCACGGATACATAGTCAGTTAATCAGAGATTTCAGTTTTCAAAAAGCAACTGCTCCTCATATTTTGAAGGAATGAGAAATTATTTATGTAGTTTAATACATTGGGCCTATATAAACTAAATTTCAATTTATGCCATTTGACAGTGTCTATTTAAAATTACCTGGCTTGAATATTTAGTTTGTATTTCTTTGCATTACTTTCCTAACTCATCATTCAACTGTATAAGAGTGATGTTTCTAAACGTGCTCCCCCCCCCCATAATTGATTTATTACCATCACACAACGCTGACATTGTTTAACTTCATCTGAAAAAGATGCAGATATTTAGAGTAACTAGAATTTGATTTAGCCTTCTTCTCTACAGAGTAATATTAGTCTATACTTAAGTATTCTACCAATCCTCTTTCATACACTAAAAACAACAAAAAGCTGTACCACACAATATCTAGCATGACAGAGTGTAACACCAACAGAGCCTGTCATGGGCGGGATCAAACCTGGGACCTCTGGAGCTTAGTGCATGAGCCTCTACTGCATGATCTAAAAGCCAACTGGCTGTTAGCTAAGGCTGTAGAGCAGAGTCAATCTCTCTCTCTTTCTACGTGGTCTTGGTGTATGGGTTACAAGAGCACACTCAGATATTTGAGGTTTGGAGGAAAACACATTTTAAACTATTGAATGCTATTTGTTTTAAGTAAAATATTGGCTAAACTAGGATAGTCACTAAACATCCTATTTTATTTTTTAAAATGTTTAATTTTAAAAAAATCAACATCTAATCACAAAACAGGTTACGTTTGATTTCTGTTAATTTACACTACAACCTGGTTTTGTTCCTACTCTTCTGATTTATTAAAATGGAAAATCCATACTGTTTAACAGCCCTGTGATGGGATCCCTCAGGCCTTCTATGCTCCCCTCCTTAAGGAAACCCACTGAGGTGAGGCTACCAACAAGATTAGGTTATGTCTACACTTGAGCTGAAATTTATACCTTCTGCTTGAAGTGTAGGTACACCCTTAGTCTTCCAGAGGCCTAGAATGGCCAGGAGAAGACACTGACCAATTGACAGACAGCAGGCTAGTTATGAAGGCTTGCCTGCTTCCTCTGAGGGGGAGCTCGGGGAAAGCTGGGGCAGGACAGGAGCTCCTCAATGCCAGCCCACAACCAGGGACTGGTTAGGGACTCATCTTAAAGTCCCGTGAGCAAGAAGGTGAGTCTAGACTAGATGCGATAAATCGATCCCCACTGAATTGATCGCTGCCCGCTGATCTGGTGGGTAGTGAAGATATACCCTAACTCTGCTGCAGGCCCTGATTCCTGACAGTGCAACATCTAGTTGCAGAGCTGCCCACAGTGTAGCCTATTTTGCATCCCACCTTCCAAATTTTAATCAGTACATTAATCAGTGTAGTTATAATGGACTCTTATTTTGGTACAGTAAGACATTAGCTTACTTATTTTGGCACTATAAGCCAACACATGTGCCACCAATGGCAGATGTATCATAGTTTCAGAAACAGTATTGCAAACAAATAATCCAAACCTACTGTCAATATGGAATCTCGGTGTGGACCAAGAACCCCGCATCCAACTGGAAACAAAATTGTTGATGCAAATTCATTCTGTTTATGTAGCCTTTAACCCTGTTATCTAAGAGTTTCAAGTAGACATTCTGCACTGCAGCATGTGTTGTGTAGACCCAGGGAAGCTTCACGGTGCGTTAGGACATTACTGGTGAACCAGATACAGTGTGAGCTAACTTTGGTTTATGTTGTGATTTAACCTGCTTTTAAATTTCCCCAATAAACTCAACCCCTTAAAGCTCATTTCTTCTAAGAGTATCTTCCTGACACATTTAAAAAGAATTCCATCACTAGAAGATTTGGTTTATATCATCCCTTAAAATAGACAAAGATATGGGGAATGCTTATATTCCAGTTTTTGCTAAGTTTAGTAAACAAACTTGTAGTTTATAGGGGTTAGGAAGAAGGGAAGGGGATGAGGAAGAACTGTGACCTCAACCACCAACTTGTTTGAAAAATGTGTCTTCATATCAATTAAGACAAATCATCTAAGACATTCTTATTTTTCAGCAACTAGATTAACACAACATATGGTTGTTAACCTTGCTGCTTTTTAGAAAGCAATACAATGCATGATACTGTACTTTCAGGAGTGTAATTCACATGACAAGTCTAACCTGAAAGAGCCTGGTAACTTTTATAAAACTAACTCCATGCATTTGGAGTCAGAAAATTTGAAAGTCGTGTCCACTGGCCTCTGCATGTGCCCTGGCTCACTCTGTTCTTCTGTCTGAGGCAATAAAGGGCAGGGAGGACTGACCATGTCTTCAGTTCCTTCTCTACCATGAATTCACCAATCCACAGCAGAGAGAAAGGCGGGTGGAAAGTGGAATATAGACAGGGATCACACATCTAAAAGAACCTCCAGTTACAGGTAAGTAACCTCCCCTTCTTCTTTGAGTGATGATCCCTATTGTATTCCACTGATGGTGATTGAAAAACAGTACTTAAGTTGGAGGAGAGTGTGAGGATGAGGATGGAATGGTTGTGAGGAGAGCTGCCGTACCAAAGGAGGCATCTGCCGCAAAGTCCTGCACTACCGTGTACCGAACTCCTTGTGGCCACTCTACATACGTCTACAAGTGGAACATCCTGAAGGGAGGCTATGATTGAAGCCTGAGCTCTCGTGGAGTGAGCCGACACTCTTGTTGGGCGAGGCAATCCTGACAGTTGGTAGCAAAGTGTAATGCAACCATAAATCCATTTGGAGATTTTCTGGGTGGAGATGGCTCGTCCCCCGAGTCTCTCTACTATGACAGAATAGTCTAGGGCACTGCCTGAGTGGTTTCGTTCTGTGCAGGTAGAAGTCCAGAACTCGCCATACATTGAGGGAATGGAGTCTACGTTCTTCTGCAAAAGTGTGTGGTTTGCGGGGAAAAAAAACAGGTAAGTGAATGGATTGATGGATGTGAAACTGGGAGACCACCTTTGGCAAAAGTTTGGGGTATAGACATAGGGAGACTATCCATGTGGAAAACCGTGAAAGGTGGGTCTGCCATCATAGCTCCAAGCTCGCCGACCTGTCTCGCAGCAGTAACTGCAACCAGGAAGGCAACTTTCAGGGAAAAGAAGGAGCAGGAAGCTAATGGAACAAAGGGTGACCTTGTCAGCATAGAGACAACTAGAATCAGGTCTCGTTGTCCGGTGGAAAGGTCCCCTCATGGATTGGGAAGGTTCTGAGTGACAGCATTGTGCCCAGGGTCTCAATGTGGCCAATAGGTCAGATCCGACAGAGATTGTGGGAGGTCCCCATGGCATAGAGTACCATTGACTTTTTGGTGGTTTGGGCACAGACAGAGGGGTTTCCATGGTGCATAAGAGTGCTAAGCCAAAGCTGGTTCTTCTCCCGGTTCTGAGTTGTCAGAGAAGAAGGCAGATCCTGTTTCTAATGATGGTACCATCACAGCCGGTGGAAGAGAGTGTAGATTATCAGTGTGGAAGGTGAGAGGCCCCGTCCATTGGTGGAGATATAATCTCTCTAGAAGTGAAAGGGCTCAATGCAACTGGGGGAGAGAATCTGGCTCTGGGAAGGCAAAGACCTCATGGGGAGCAGGTATGGCTCTTGATCCTTCCAGTAAGAGAGTACTCTCTCCCTGCCGGTCATATGAACAGGCACCAGGGTCTTTCCTGGTGCAGGAGAGTCCCGAGCCTTGTGGGGTGCCGGAGATGGTAGTACTGATGGATGAGTGCCCAGAACCACTGGATCCCATTGTTTGAGTGTCTTTTTCTCATTCCTGTGAGACTTAGATCATGCTTCGACCCCTTGGGCCAAGATGTTGGAAGTAGAGTTAAACTTTTTGATCTGGAGGAAGACTTAGTCCCGTGCTTATGGGAGTTCTTCCTTACCTTCCAACTAGGCCCTGTGGGGTCATTCCACCAGCACCGGAATCAGATGTAGTAGCACAAGGCATGCTCCTCGTGGAATCAGGCCAATGTACGGGGGGCAGCGGGAGGATGTCCCTGGCCTGGGTCTGATATGGTCACATGGAGAGCTCCATGAGATGTTTCCAGAGATGAAATGCCTGGTCTTCTTGGGTGTGGCAGGGGAAGAACTGACAACTACTGTACTGCGCTGAGATGTAAGCTTCTCCCAGGCAATAGAGGCAGCATCAGTGGTCATCACTGATTAAGAAGAATCATGGGCAGGAGGCACAGAGTTTGAAGCCTGGAGTCCTGGGCTTAGTCCAGTACCTGCACATGGGTACCAGGGGAAGGGAGGGTGAAACCCCCCAAGTCTATCTAAAACAACCGAGGCTAGTAACTATTAAGAACTTCTTAAAAATAAAAAGTAATAAACTTGTAAACTACTGTAAAAACTGTTTAAAAACTATGTACATTTATCGTTTCTAGAAGGTGCAAGGCGAGATCCGGACCATGTGGCAGTGAGAAGGAATTGAAGATGCGGTTGGTCCGTCCTGCCCTTTATTGCCTCAGACGGAAGCACAAGGTGAGCCACGGTGCATGTGCAGACCAATGGACACTACTTTCAAATTTTCCAACTCCAGATGCATGGCACGCATGCATAACCCTCAGTAAAATACAACAGGGACCATCACTTAAAGAAGAATGACTGCTTATGACAAAACACTGCATGTTGATGAAGGTACTTGGTAGGTATCAATACATGTACAAATCTCTACAGTCTGAACTTCTGCCTACACAGTGGAATGACAAAACATTGTTTTTGAGAAATAGTCCATTCCTACCTTTAAAAAAAAAACCAAAAAACAAACCCAACCCTCCCCCTTTTCCTTTAATCTAAACTGCTTATTTATTGTAGATTTAGCATTCAATGGTTTGAAACATTAATGGGTTTATACTTCAAGTTATTACAATTCTTTTTTCTTTCCTCATTCAGCAAACAGAGCTTATTAAATCATTGCTGGAGGCACTTGACATGAGACTGGAGAACAGTGAAAATTTGCTCATGCGAAAAGTTTTACTGAACCCAAATTGTTTCTGATTTGCCACTGCTTTCTGGCAGTAATGGTTGAAAAAGCACACTGCTGGGATGATGAATCTAAATTCAGTTTACCAGATTTTGTTTTTCTGTGACTTGAACTCACAGGCTGGGGGTAGCCCAGCTTTAAAAATTAGCCATTTCGTTCCTCTTGTAATAATAAAGTAAGCTATCGAGATAAAATTAATAGAATCAAGAGCTACTGCTTTCATCTGAATTATCGATGAATGTGAAGCATAGATTTTAGAACAGTACATAATGTACATATTTCCCTGCCCTCACGTTCTGTTCTTTCCAGCTTACGAGCAAAGTGGTGAAAGGATTGCTGAAAGTTAAAAGAATTAAACTAGATCATGCTATTCTGACGATATTGTTATAGGAGGTTATTGTCTATTCACAGCTACCATGAAACATATTCACAGCTACCACGAAACCCACCATGAACAAATTTGTCAAACAACATACAGTGGATAGATGTTTAAAACTATCATCAGGAGGACAACACATCATCACTGCCATCTCCACACACTACTGTTTATAAAGCTAGTCACATGCTAGCCAAGTCACAGAGTACTCCTCATATTAAACATGGATAGCTTTGTGTTTAAAAAAAAAAGAGAGAGAGAAAAAGGAAAAAAAAAGCCTTTTTCAAAGGGATGTTAGTATTAAGATAGCTGTTCCCAGAACTGAGGCAAAAAATGATTTTTATATAAACCACTGTGAAAGCCTGTAAATTTCATTTTAAAAACACTCTAGGAACTTAAATCCTTTTAAGAAAAGCTGCTTTTACTGTCAATATAAAAGCACTGAAGACTGGTTATTTTTCCACGCTGTTGAGAGAAAAAATGTACTATAAAGCCCATATTGCAGATTCCCACGAGCAATATAGGGAGCTTCTCCTAGAACATCTCTGCTTCTGATTATCTTAACTAAATATAAACTTGCTAAAACTTTTAACTCAGAGTAAGTCTGGAGATACATTGAACGTGGCCTCCAAGGGCTCCCCCAGAACCTGCAGGTTACAGGGGCTGAAAACCATATCCTCCTAACTGGAGGTTAAAAACAGATTAGACAAACACCTGACAGGGATGGTCTAGGTTTACTTGGTCTTGTCACAGCATGGGGGGCTGGGTTAGATGACCTCTGGATACCCCCTCCAGCCATACATTTCTATGATTCTATGAACCTCAATCCCTCCTTATAAGAGTAATCTGCAGGAAAATGCTGGAAGATTCACTTCTAAATTCTCCCTCTGCCCGCAGAGCACCACAATTAGGTTTTTCATTGCAGTTACATAGGTGGCTTAAATGAACTCATTTCTGTGTTTTCCTACTACCTTTCCTATTTAAAAAAAAAAAGAAAAAAAGTGAGTCAGTATGCAGACTCCCACACTACAATACTGTAGTCATGTCCCTGTTAGCGAATTCCATGTGTTCTGATGTATCTATTTATTTTACTATGGTCACACCCACTTTTCACCAATCCTGGTTTCCTTTCGTAAGAATTGAAATTAAGGCATTATTGCTTGTACGTAGGAGCTCCTTCCTCTTAGTGCACATTCTTGAAGAGTGGTGGGCTTGGAAGGGCACATGTTCATCCTTGGGACTGCAGATGTACTATGTGAGGACCAACATGAAATCTGGGGCATGTCGGCAATCAAATGGACCTTTTTCGAGGGAATGGAAATAGGAATTTAAAAAGATATATACCGAATAGCTGAAGTGAAAATGAAAAACCTGTACCCTCCTGTGACGCTGGCAGACCAGGTATAGACCCAGGCCAGTTTATTTATGTATTAGTATAGATCAAAGTGATTGTTAAATTTTTAAAAGTTTATTTGGTGTTTAAACTTCACGAAAACTAGTGGGATGTTACTTGCATTGTTTTCACTTATCTGTATCCCATTATAATGTAGTAGCAAACGTTTAAATTGTGTATATCCCTGTAACTAAATAACCCATCAAACAGGAAAGAAGACTTCTGGAATGCAAATGAAGAACTTTAACAGAAAAGTTCTAAATTTCAAAGCAAGCAAGCAGTTATTGTGTGTGAGGATCAGATGCAATCTTCATTCTCTGTCATCAAGGGAAAATCCCCTGTAGGTAGTGACACTGTCAGCATGCCTTCTGTGAGACGAAGCAGTGGTGAGCTGGAGCCGGTTTGCTAGAACCGGTTGTTAAATTTAGAAGCCCTTTTAGAACCGGTTGTTCCACGAGGGACAACTGGTTCTAAAAGGGCTTCTAAATGTAACCGGCGCCTTAGGTGCCGACTCCATATGTGCTCCAGCCCTGGAGAACCCAAGGGGAAAATTTGGTGGGTACAGAGCACCCACGGACAGCTCCCCGCCCCACGCCCCACCCCCGGCCCCAGCTCACCTCCGCTCCGCCTCCTCCCCTGAACGTGCCGCCCCGCTCTGCTTCTCTGCCCCCACAGGCTTCCCGTGAATCAGCTGTTCACGCGGGAAGCCGGGGCAGGCTGAGAAGCAGGCGGCGGCTTCCCGCTCAGTCCCAGGGAGGTGGAGGTGAGCTGGGGCTGGGGGGCGCAAGGAGGGCCGCCCATGCCGCAACAGGTAACCCAAGGGGGGGGGGCAGGGGAACCGCTCCCCGCCCCAGCTTACCTCCGCCACCCTCAGCCTGAGTGGGAAGCCGCGGCCTTCTGCTCAGCCCTCCCAGGCTTCCCGCCGAACAGCTGATTCGTGGGAAGCCGGGGGGAGGGGGGCACGGAGAAGCAGAGCAGGGCAGCACATTCAGCGGAGGAGGAGGAGCAGAGTGGAGGTGAGCTGGGGCTGGGGAGCTGCCGAAATTTTACCCGTGGGTGCTCCAGCCCAGAGCACCAAGGGAGTCAGTGCCTAAGGCATCACGTTTGATGTGATCAGTGGAGGAGCGGCTGCTCCTCCCCAGCTATGCTCCCCTGCCCCTAGGAGCCAGAGGGACCTGCCAGATGCTTCCTGGGAGCTGCCCCACGTAAGCACCACCAGGACTCCCCACCTCACCCTCCGGCAGGTTGCTCTTAGGGGTGGGTACCCACTACGGTGGCCTACGAGACCCTCCTGCCCGGTTCTGGGGGCAGTCAGAGGACAGGGAGGGGGGTGGGCAACGACCCCCTCGTGGGGTGAGGAGGGAATCTGTTAAGATTTTGGCAGCTCATCACTGAGAAGAAGCTTTAGTTACTGATTCAAGAAAAGATCCTGCATCTCTGGACTGCTTGGACTCTTACAGGGAAGTGTACCAGATGCAAAGTGGAGATCCCCAGAAACAATCTGGGTTCCCTGAAAAGACTTTTGGGAAACTGGCAATTAATTACATCAGAGCCACAATTTGGAACTACAGACTCTGACTCATCTGTGCATATATTTTACCTGCTTTAACCTCTCAATAAAACTCTTTTTTTCTAACCTAATAAACCTTAAGTGATTCAGGAGTTCACGTTTGCCACTGACTTGGTGAAATCTAATTACAGAACACGCCTCCAGCTTGGGGTGTCTGCCCTGAGGTAAGCACTCACAGTCATGAGCCATCTCAGGCAGTGTGTCACCTTCCCATTTCTGTTCAGAGTTGAGTACAATAAGTAACACCACAATGTGCATGGAGCAGAATGAACAACATCTTGACTATTCTACTTCTCTAAATAGCTCTGCTGAGATAAGTTTTAAGTCACAACAATGCAGTGAATGTAATATGAAAACTGCAGTGGAGAAAGCAGCAGTTGCACCGAATTCTCAGCTAATGTAGCATGAACTTTGTCCACTGATTTGAAAAAACAGCCAAATGCTGTCCAAGTTTAACTTTTCTTGGGACAGACTGTAAAGTTGTAACCATGTTTCAACATCTGTTTCTTAATCTAATTAAGATTCTGTTAAATGTTTTCATATTAATAGTAATAAAAATAAGTATTTCTTAGTTTAGCAAGAAAGTTTCAATACAGAGGTTATAGAATCTGCTTTGAATTGCCTGCAAGGTGCTGGAACTACTTAAAAGATTGGTTAATCTGTCATTTAGAAGTGAGTTTCACGTAATAAAAATAACAGAATTTTAGAAACGAAAGGATGGAAGGGACCTCAAGAGGTCATCTAGTCTATCCCCCCACAGTAAGGTAGGACCAAGTATACCCTAGACCAGTGGTTCTCAAAGCCAGTCCGCCACTTTTCAGGGAAAGCCCCTGGCGGGCCAGACCGGTTTGTTTACCTGCTGCGTCCGCAGGTTCGGCCGATCGCGGCTCCCACTGTCTGCAGTTCGCCACTCCAGGCCAATGGGGGCTGTGGGAAGTGGCGCGGGCCAAGAGACATGCTGGCTGCCCTTCCCGCAGCCCCCATTGGCCTGGAGTGGCGAGCCGCGGCCAATCCTGCAGACACAGCAGGTAAACAACCCGGTCCAACCCCCCAGGGGCTTTCCCTGAACAAGCGGTGGACCGGCTTTGAGAACCACTGCCCTAGACCATTCCTGACGGGTGTTTGTCTAACCTGTCCTTAAAAGTCTCTAATTATGGGGATTCCATAACACCCTGGGTAACCCACCCACTTTCCAAGCAATTTCCTACTTATAAGAAAAAATACCCAGGAGTCTAATCAGCTCTTTAAGAGGAGGAAGAGGAGGTTGGAGACACAGGATGGGGCAAGAGTATAAGAATAGTGGAGGAAAATATAACTGTACATAAGTTCCCAGTGAGTAATTTTTGCTTGTTATAATTTTGCTTCTCTCCAATTTACTCATTCTCTTCAAAGTGAGGACACCTAAAGGAGATGGGATACCTCCTTACATAGCAATTTTGCCACTATCCCTCTTGTGGCGACTATGCCATTTAGCCCAGGAATGGTCCTTCACAAAAGTTACACAGTTTGTAATTCCACAGCAACCAGGATGTCAATACAAACAGCAGGGCCACTTCTGATAGTAGTGGGCTACAATCCTCATTTGTTTGACATACACCACTGCTCCATAGCTATTGCGGAACTATGATGTGAAGGCCACAGAGGAAGGATTTCCAAGATGCAGCTCTACATGAATCAGCATGAGTTCCAAAAGGCAGATACAGAGACAGGAAACATTCCACTCCACTGTACCATCCATGAAAAGTGCTTTCTACCATCTGCTGGCCAGGAGACTCTGTCTCACCCTGGTGCATGACAACATGGCTTTATTTATTTGTGCCTTCACCATCTCATAGTTGACTACAGCAATACAATATACCTGGTAAAAAGCCTTCAACATTTAGAAAACTCCAGTGGGTACAGAATGCTGTAACATGTCTCCTCATATCTCCTCAGCAACATAGGCTACCTCAGACACATCACAACTCTCCTCTGCTCCCTACACTGGCTTCTCATCAAACAACTAATCAAGTTGAAGGTCCAGGTCTTAGCTTGAAGGTGCTCAATGGCCTGTGCTCAATGTATCTAAAAGATTGACTAAAGGTCTAGGATGAAGACCATGGCTGGCAGCTTTGCTCCTCTGGAACAATGGAACTCTCTCAATAAGGATAAAGTTCATCTGTATGAGAGACAGAGCTTCCTCAGGGGCTAATCTGAGACTGTGGAAAGAACTCCCCCGGAACAAAGGACCCTCACAAACCTCACCACCTCCCACTCCAAGTGCAAGAATTTATTTGAACTTGCCTTTTCTTATATACACACACACACATATATACAGGGTGGTAACCCCAGGATGAACAGCTACAAAAAAGGGAGGGGTAGTAATTAGTCCCAGGGGATTAAAAGGCCTCTCCCTGTCCACCCAGGAGAACCATGGGGAAATAAGTTTCAGCTGGAAAGGGGGTTGTTAGGGAGCTAATTAGGTTCAGCTGGCTCAAACTGCTGGAGACCTTTTTAAACCCTCCCCGGCGTAGGGGGGGGGGGGGGAGGAGTTATAGAGTGAGAGAAGAAGGGAAGCTGCCAGTAGGCTAAGGGCAGCAAGACACCAAACCCTTCCAGGAAGGGAGGCTGCACTCCCTCCCCAGAAGGGAAGGAAAGCAAGCACAAGGGACTGATCAGGGAAAGGAATAACCGGACCCTGTGCTACCTGTAAGGATTTGCCTTGCCCAAGCCAGTGTCTCCAAGGCTAAAAGGTACTGAGTCTGCTGAGGAGAACAAGGTACTTTGCCACAATAGCAACATGTATATACAAAAAAATAGTACCAAAACAAGACACTTTACTGCACACACTTCTCCCTCAGAGTGTGCAGAGATATGACACTACACACAGACAATAGGCATACACCACAGGCTTGCTACAAAATGTCCCCTACATTTCATTTTTATCCTTATTTTTCTTCCAAAGAAAATCTAGTGCTTCACTTGTTTCTCCTAAATGAAATGACAGCCAATCACCTCTGCTTTCACTAGCATACTGTGCACTCTATAGAGGTCCAAAATCTGTAGGAAGGCATGATATAGCAGGCTCTCCTCCTCTTGTGCCCCCTGCCAACAGCTGCTCTGGCTCTGCAGTGGTCTGCCTCGGCTCATGACTCAGCCCTCCAGCCAGGTCATGCTCAGTCCCACCCCTTCTGGGGTAACAAAGTCTAACAAAAACAAAATGTCTGAGCCCTCCAATCGGTGACCACCCTGGATTCTGGGCCTACTGGTCTACATACCCTTTTCTCAGGGGTTCTAGTAGTCTATATACCCTTCTCAGAGGCTTCATACAATCTTACCAGTGGCTCGTTGGGGAAACTCAGGCCCACCCTCTACACTAGTTTTCAGTACTTGGACCCTAGGGCAGGCAGTCATGGTTGACTCCACCAGACTTCTTGCTGCCACCTCCCTGGATTTCCTCCCAGCTAGCATTTACTGGGCTTTCTACTTGCACTGTAAGAGACTTCCTGTTCCTTATAGGTTTCTTTGCTTCCTCCTACCAGGAGATTGACTACAGAGTTTCCCCCTCTCTCCCTACAGCCCCCTTCTGCTCCAAACACTCTGTTTATAGCACCAGCCAGTCCCTCCCGAGCCAGCTTTCATTTATTAGGGCTGGCCCACCTCCCAGTGCAACCAGGTGGGCTGAGTTCTCTGACTCCTGTTAACCCCTTTGTTCACCTATGAAAAGAATAGCGAGGTATGGAATGAGAGGACTTTCAGAATCTTAAGTGTATGGGCACTAGTAATTTGCATTCTTGTTTTTTTGGACTAAAACAAAAAACTCAGAAAACATACAATAAAACACACATCAAACCAATCACTAGAACCTCAAAAGGTGGGATGTTCAAGTATGGGCAACTTGAACAATAAAATTAGCTTATAAGAACATAAGAATGTCCATATTGGGTCAGACCAAAGGTCCATCTAGCCCAATATCCTGTCTACCGACAGTGGCCAATGCCAGGTGCCCCAGAGGGAGTGAACCTAACAGGTAATGATCTACTGATCTGTCATAAATATAAAGGGAAGGGTAAACACCTTTAAATCTCTCCTGGCCAGAGGAAAAACCCTTTCACCTGTAAAGGGTTAAGAAGCTAGGATAACCTCGCTGGCACCAGACCAAAATGACCAATGAGGAGACAAGATATTTTCAAAGCTGGAGCTGGGGGGAGAAACAAAGGCTCTCTCGGTCTGTCTGTGTTGCTTTTGCCGGGACCAGAGCAGGAATGCAGGTCAGAACTCCTGTAAAGGGTTAGATGTGCGTTAGATTCTGTTTTGTTTAAATGGCTGATAAAATAAGTTGCGCTGAATGGAATGTATATTCCTGTTTTTGTGACTTTTTGTAACTTAAGGTTTTGCCTAGAGGGATTCTCTATGTGTAATGTAATGGTCTCAAGTTGCAGTGGGGGAGGTTTAGGTTGGATATTAGGAAAAAAACTTTTTCACTAGGAGGACGGTGAAACACTGGAATGTGTTACCTAGGGAGGTGGTAGAATCTCCTTCCTTAGAAGTTTTTAAGGTCAGGCTTGACTAAGCCCTGGCTGGGATGATTTAATTGGGGATTGGGTCCTGCTTTCAGCAGGGGGTTGGACTAGATGACCTCCTGAGGTCCCTTCCAACCTTGATATTCTATGATTCTATGTTTTGAATCTGATAACCCTGTAAGGTATTTACCATCCTGATTTTACAGAGGTGATTCTTTTACTTTTTCTTCAATTAAAATTCTTCTTTTAAGAACCTGATTGCTTTTTCATTGTTCTTAAGATCCAAGGGTTTGGGTCTGTGTTCACCTATGCAAATTGGTGAGGATTTTTATCAAGCCTTCCCCAGGAAAGGAAGTGTAGGGTTTGGGAGGATTTTGGGGGGGCGGGAAAGACGTTTCCAAGTGGGCTCTTTCCCTATTATATATTTGTTAGACGCTTGGTGGTGTCAGCAATAAAGTCCAAGGGCAAAAGGTAAAATAGTTTCTACCTTGGGGAAGTTTTACCCTAAGCTGGTAAAAAATAAGCTTAGGGGGTTTTTCATGCAGGTCCCCACACCTGTACCCTAGAGTTCAGAGTGGGGAAGGAACCTTGACATGATCTCTCTCCTGCCATCCATCTCCACCCTCTGACAAACAGAGGCTAGGGACACCATTTCTTACTCATCCTGGCTAATAGCTATTAATGGACTTAACCTCCATGAATTTATCCAGTTCTCTTTTAAACCCTGTTATAGTCCTAGCCTTCACAACCTCCTCAGGCAAGGAGTTCCACAGGTTGACTGTGCGCTGAGTGAAGAAGAACTTCCTTTTATTTGTTCTAAACCTGCTGCCCATCAATTTAATTTGGTGGCCCCCTACTTATATTATGGGAACAAGTAAATAACTTTTCCTTATTCACTTTCTCCACACCAATCATTATTTTATATACCTCTGTCATACTCTCCCCCCATCTCCTCTTTTCCAAGGCGAAAAGTCCTAGCCTCTTTAATCTCTCATCATATGGGACCCGTTCCAAACCCCTAATCATTTTAGTTGCTCTTCTCTGAACCTTTTCAAATGTCAATATATCTTTTTTGAGATGAGGGGGACCGCATCTGTACGCAGTATTCAAGATGTGGGAGTACCATGGATTTATATAAGGACAGTAAGATATTCTCCGTCTTTTTTAATGATTCCTAACATCCTGTTTGCTTTTTTGACTGCCGCTGCACACTGCGTGAATGTCTTCAGAGAACTATCTACGATGACTCCAAGATCTTCCTCCTGATTAGTTGTAGCTAAATTAGCCCCCATCATATTGTATGTATAATTGGGGTTATTTTTTCCAGTGTGCATTACTTTACATTTATCCACATTAAATTTCATTTGCCATTTTGTTGCCCAATCACTTAGTTTTGTGAGATCTTTTTGAAGTTCTTCACAGTCTGCTTTGGTCTTAACTATCTTGAGCAGTTTAGTATCATCTGCAAACTTTGCCACCATGCTGTTTACCTCTTTCTCCAGATCAATTATGAATAAGTTGAATAGGACTGGTCCTAGGACTTACCCTTGGGGAACACCACTAGTTACCCCTCTCCATTCTGAAAATTTACCATTTATTTCTACCCTTTGTTCCCTATCTTTTTACCAGTTCTCAATCCATGGAAGGATCTTCCCTCTTATCCCATGACAACTTAATTTACATAAGAGCCTTTGATGAGGGCCTTGTCAAAGATTTCTGGAAATCTAAGTACACTATGTCCTCTGGATCCCCCTTGTCCACATGTTTGTTGACCCCTTCAAAGAACTCTACTAGATTAGTTAGACATGATCTCCCGTTACAGAAACTATGTTGACTTTTGCCCAACAATTTATGTTCTTCTATGTGTCTGACAATTTTATTCTTTACTATTGTTTCAACTAATTTGCCTGGTACAGACGTTAGACTTACTGGTCTGTAACTGCCGGATCACCTCTAGATCCCTTCTTAAATATTGGTGTTACATTAGCTATCTTCTAGTCATTGGGTACAGTAGCTGATTTAAAGGACAGGTTACAAACTATAGTTAAGAGTTCCGCAGTTTCGCAATTATCTTTTTGATATTACTGTCAACTTAAGGGAAAAAAGTCTATTGTTCTGTTTCTAATACCACTATAAATTAAATAATTACTTATGCTGTTTTCCCTTGAATATCCCCTGGTCTGAAGAATGAAAATCAAGTTTCATCTTTGTTTAATATATTTCACTTTCAGGTTTCTCTGGACTGCAACGTTTGCGCTACAAACACTACAAAATATTTCTGTTTAAAATTATTTCCACTGAGATTATTTTATTTTATTTTAAAAATAATGTATGGACACCTTCATTGATCTTCAGTTTATTTTAAAAAAATTCTAAATTTGGGGGCAAATTTTTGTTAGCTGTGTCCCTTTAAAGATATAAAAAGAAGAGAAAACTTAAAAAGGCCAATCTAAACTTTATTCCTGGAAATGACTTGGTATGTTGACTCATTCTTAACTAAAATAGGGGGTTGGACTAGATGACCAATACACTACAGAAACGGGGGCATCTCATAAAAATACTTGTGTTGATTTGAGATATGTCTGGAAATAGCCACAACCGTTTAAAAATGAAAATTAAGTTAGATTTTAAAAAATCTTTCAATAATTATGTTAAGATAACTTTAGCTAAAGAAAATTGTTCATTTGCAGGAATAATTTAAGTTGACTCTGTCCTTTCAAAGACACAAAGTATATTTACCTTTTAAAATGATCCTATATTTGAACATACCCCCTTTCAATCCTGGTGATGTATTTTTCTTTTGAGGTAACTTATTTTAAACTAAAATAAGTTACTAGGATATGTTTCTCTGCATTTACAAGACTTCTTCTCCACTCCACTGAAGGACTGTTCAGATACTTTCCTTTGTTTATTCATTCTCAGGTGGTGTAAATATATTTGTTTTCTTTTTTGTAATTCACTTATAGGTGATTTATACTGAAAGGCTACATTACTGTAGCTAAAATCATAACTGAAAACAATGGGTTACAATCGAGAGAGAAAACTGATATGGCAGCCAGTAAACACATTTTTAGAAGTCTCATTAGTGCATCCCACCCAAAATGAGATGCAGAGTACAAAAGATCAACTGAAAAAAAAAAAAAAGCAGCATCTGTCTGGTTTGTACAGAGTTTCACTTATTGTGATGCTTCCCCCAGGTGTACCCAGGGTTGTGTGGCAGCTCAGCACCACATACCCTTAGCATGAAGCAGTTTTGTTTATGACTGTTGTGGATCAGCTCCCTTAAACCACCAGCCTCTGGCAACACAAGCACTGCCTTCCTGGCCCCAAAATAAAAAACAATTATTTCGTTTAGCAATCTGTGCACAAGTTATGCATTTATGAATTAATTTAAAACAGTTGACGGAAAGAATGGTTTCTCAGATCCTGATTTCATTAACCTTTAAAGGTTAATAGCTAGAGATTTTTTTAAAGCAGATATATAAACACAACTGGAGGTTGGGAAGAAGAAGAAAACAGAGAAGCAACAAGGAGTTTTTAAGGTGCCACCACACTAACAGATTTATCTGGGCATATTATTTTGCCCAAATAAATCGGTTAGTCTCTAAGGTGCCACCGGACTCTTTGCTGTTTTTGTGGATACAGACTAACACAGCTACCCCCTATACTTGAAAACAGAGAAGGTTGAGAAAGGAGGCAAGAATAGAATAGAAAAGGGATTGGAGAAACAAGGGATTCATTACAGGTAACCAAAATCGTTACCCAGTTCCTCTAGTAACCACTATACAATCAGGACTCTCAGCCAGCTGAGCACTTCTGTCAGGAGGCAGTAGTCCCATAGCTGGGAATCACACTGACAGTTTGGTATTAAAGATTCCTTAAAGGAGTGGAGCTACCTGCTGTCTGAGCCAGCTTCAAAAAAGGTGTCTGTAAGGAGGGCAGCCATCCTATTGCATCAAAAAGGCCATCCACACAAACAGGTCTCGCACTTAAGGAAAGTGGACAAATTTAAAAATAAAAAGTTACAAAGCTGCACAATACAAAAACAAAAATTGTATTGTACAGTTTAAGAAGCAGAAAGCCCTAATGAAAGCTAGTACCATACTTGGGATTACAAGATCTCTGAGCTGATTAAGATCAGCATATGTTTCAGATCACATTAAACTAGAAAAAAGGTTAAAAAATCTGGGGACAAGAAGCAGGGAACAGAAAGCCTGAATATTTGCAAATAGAAAGCAAAGTGCCTGAAATAAAAGGAAATTGGTATTTTATATTTTGCTGGAATACCTTGTAGATTTCTACTATCACTTTAAATACTCATTACACAAGCCAATTAGAGAGCATCTTTATGATATGAGCAGCTCATTAAAGCCCTCCATACTTCATTCTTCAATCTACATACTGATTTATAGCTGCCTTATTTTAAAAAACGGACAAAGGTGTATTATTAAGTGGAAGCTGGCAGTCAGCAGCAACATTGGTAAGACGTGACAAGTTAAAAAGGGGTTTTGAAATGCATATTTTAAAAATTCTGGTGTTTAAATATAGCCACCTCTAACAAGGCAGATGTGCAGACTGAAAACTTGAATCTTTAAATTCTGCAGTGCAGCTTGCTTGGCTCATGACATGGAATACAAGTTGTATTTGAACTGGGTGCAATTATGGGTGGCACATGGACACTTTCTCCCCAATAATTCTGACGAGAAAATAATATTCTGAAAGTATGCTGATTTACTGCTTTTCTTATGAAAATAAATTTGTACAAAGAAAAGGAGTACTTGTGGCACCTCAGAGACTAACAAATTTATTAGAGAATAAGCTTTTGTGAGCTACAGGTCACTTCATCAGATGCATACAGTGGAAAATATAACAACACTCAAAAACCAGTCGGAGAACACTTCAATCTCTTTGGTCACTCTATTACAGACCTAAAAGTGGCAATTCTTCAACAAAAAAACTTCACAAACAGACTCCAATGAGAGACTGCTGAATTGGAATTAATTTGCAAAGTGGATACAATTAACTTAGGCTTGAATAAAGACTGGGAGTGGATGTTTCATTACACAAAGTAAAACTATTTCCCCTTGTTTATTTCCCCTCCTACTGCTCTTGTAAAGTTCTGGAAAAGGCCCACCTTGATTATCACTACAAAAGGTTCCCTCCTGCCCCCGCTCTCCTTCTGGTAATAGCTCACCTTTCTTGATCACTCTTGTTACAGTCTGTATGGTAACACTCATTGCTTCATATTCTGTGTATATAAAATCTCTCCACTATATTTTCCACTGTATGCATCTGATGAAGTGAGCTGTAGCTCACAAAAGCTTATGCTCTAATAAATTTGTTAGTCTCTAAGGTGCCACAAGTACTCCTTTTCTTTTTACAGATACAGACTAACACAGCTGCTACTCTGAAACCTAAATTTGTGCAGGTTCAGGAATGCACTGCAAAACCAAAACTGCAAGTGCTCAAATTAAAATAATTATCAGGCTTTACTCCAATGAAAAATCCATCAATGGGAAGTAAACACAGATTCCAGGCATACACATGTGCCAATCACTGTAGTTAAACTTGATTAATCTTTGAGTGGTAGGGAATGACTAAAGAACATGTTTATCCCATTAATACAGGACGGGTTTTGCTGGAAGTATTAGTTTAAAAACACAGGTGACTGTTATAAAATCAGTAACCTCTGTTGTGTACTGTGAAAAGCAAACAAGTATAATCTCTCCCCTTTTGTCAGTTGGGAATGAGCAAGAGCAGCTTTCCACTCTCATCACTTTCAAAGTCTTGATCTTCTGCTTTCAAATAGCTAAACATGTCACTCAGCGTCAGAATCTCTCAGTAACTGGAGAGGGACTCAGTAGGATTCCTGATAAAGTCATGAATAATAACCTATAGTCACAGGAAGAATACAAACAATGACCTCTAGGAGTTAAGCAAAAAAATGCAGCAATAAAAAACTACTGTGGAATTTTCACTGGGAAGGAAAGTTAATCTATCAAAGAAAGTGAAGGCAAATTATATTTAGTGCTTGGCAGAGTGATCCCTTGTTACAGTCCTCTCTGTTTTATCTCACTGCTCAGTCTGAAATGGACAGAAGGTAGTGTGACAAAGTTCCTCCTCTACCTTGGTGGGTCTTGCACTTATTGGCAGATTTGGTCGCCTTGGAGCTTCATGGTAGCCCTCAGTTTGGCCGTTTTCGTGAACCCACAGTCCAGGTCAACTCCTCCTGTGTCTGACCAGGAGTTGGGAGGTTTGGGGGGGAACCCAGGCCTGCCCTCTACTCCGGGTTCCAGCCCAGGGCCCTATGGAATGCAGCTGTCTAGAGTGCCTCCTGGAACAGCTATGTGACAGCTACAACTCCCTGGGCTACTTCCCTAGGGCCTCCTCCCAACACATTCTTTATCCTCACCTTATCATTCTTTATCCTGGTGTCGGAGGACTGAGGAGTACAAGCATTATCAATCAGTCAGAGTTCTCACTCTCAGCTCCTTGCGCCTCTTGCTCCCAGCTCCTTACATGCGCACCAGAAACTGAAGTGAGCTCCTTTTTAAACCCAGGTGCCCTGATTAGCCTGTCTTAATTGATTCTAGCAGCTTCTTGATTGGCTGCAAGTGTTCTAATCAGCCTGTCTGTCTTAATTGTCTCCAGAAGGTTCCTGATTGTTCTGGAACCTTCCCTGTTACCTTACCCAGGGAAAAGGGACCTACTTAACCTGGGGCTAATATATCTGCCTTCTGTTACTCTCCTGTAGCCATCCGTCCCAACCCTGTCACAGTAGACTGAACGAAGAGGCAGTTTTGCTGTCCATTGCTATGTACGGAGGGCCTTAGTGTCCACCTCCTTTCAGTTCCAATGAGCTGATAGAGTTGAAGGTTCTATCAAGGTCTTATATTTGCCAATAAGCTGTTCCTCCTCCAATGTAGCAGCTACTGCAACCCACACCTTGAGAAAGATTAGCTAAGGGCCTGGTCCTGCCTGTAAACTCAACCTTCAGAAACTAAGCATGGAATCCTGGCCCCATATAAGTCAATAGGAGTTTAATATGGCAAAGATTTCCCCTTGAATGTTTATAAAACAAAGTCAACCCGGACTTCATGTTTGCCTTCTTTCCCAGTACACTATTTCTTTTAGTAAATTTCTTAATTTCCATTATGAAGCTTTAAAGGACCTCCCCTGGTATCTAACGTTCAGGTTTCTTGTGTTTAAAACCCTTGCAGGCTGTCCACAAGTTACATAATACATTAGGGGGTGGGTGGTTCGTAATTTTGTGTGGTTGTTTCAGGATTACAAAGTGTTACTGGTGGGGTGAGGTCTATTTAAAAAAAAAAAAAAAAGACACCAACATGTGTGTTACGTAATTTAGGAACAGCCCTTTGTGTTCAAAAACAATTTCAAAATTAGTGTAACATTTATAGAACAGCTCCTTTTGGAACTGACTGGAAGTAATATCTAAATTATTTTCTTAAACATTTCTATTTTCATTTGCTGCCACTTTGTCATTTTTACAATTACTACACTTTTATATATATATATTGTGTGGTGCTAGATTCATGTGGAACTTTGTGGGGTCCATCATAAGATTGATTGATGTTAGTGCAGTAAATCTGATGAGCGACCTACAATTTTTCAAGTCTTTTGGTACCTAAATAAGTTATTTGATATCCACTGGTGCTGAGTTTTTAACTCCTTTAACGTTAATGGGAGTTTCAGGAGCTTAAAGTTGCCTGATTGTCAGGTGGCCAAATACGTGGGTATGTACCCGGGTGTCTAACTTTAAGGAGACAAGTTTGAAAATTTTCATTTAAGGAATATTCAGAAAAACCAGGAGTTAAAGTGACCAATGCTTAGCTACAATCATTACTCAGTGAAATCCTAGTTTGCAAATAAAGAGATGATAGTCTTTTTTAACGAAAAAAATTCTAAGGTCACAAATGTTTTAGTATACATTGTGCACTGATCATGAAATTAAAAAAAACTGGAATGACAACAATTAATGTTTGCACATAATTTTAAATAGAAGGGATTCATAATTTTATCATCTGGTTTTGAAGTTTTATTAGCACACTTAAGATGGCTGCTTTAGTCACGGGTAATGAGTTCACAAGTGATTTACATAAGCCATTCCAACATAGCATCAAGTCTTTACACAAGACTATGCCATCAGAATTTTTTTTTGTGCCACACAGATTACAGAGAAACTATTTTAGATGAAATCTCAAAAGATTTTTTTTTTTAATTTTTGATACTATTTTTCACATCCCTATGTAAAAGTTGGAGTGAGTAAAACAAATTTTAGATACCTTAAATAGTGATCTAAAATAAATGTTCTATACATAGCAATACAAAGTTAATTGTGATACTTCCTCCACTAGTGTTGGAAGCAAATGCATATTTATTATAGAAACTAAGGAGATTTGCCATGGTTAAAAAAAAGGGAGGGGGTCAGTTTTGTGACAAGAGTGAGAATTTGAAGCTTACAAAGGAAAAAGTCATACTTCACAATATTTAAATTAACATCAAGTTTGTCATGGAACACCACGACTAGTTAAACAAATGTGTTATTTTACAATATAAATTGGTTAACATTTAATAGTATTTAGCTAATAGTTTAAAATTATTTAAAAACCTATAATATTCAACTACATTTTCCATGTGTACAGTCTAATTTTTAAAAGTACATGGAGGAATTTTCTTCAGTGGTGGACTGACCACAATGACAATGACCACATCTTTTTACTTGGGGGAGATAGAGCTACTCTCGAAGTGCTTCTTTTTGTCACTGGACTCATGGCTGTGACAATTTTATCTAGGGACATACATGTTGTTTACAGAAGTGGCTCTCAACCTTTCCAGACTGCCGTACCCGTTTCAGGAGTCTGATTTGTCTTGACCCACTTAAAAACTACTTGCTTACAAAATCAGACATAAAATACAGACGTGTCACAGCACACTGTTACTGAAAAATTGCTTGCTTTCTCATTTTTACCATATAAGAAATCAACTATTATTAATACTGTACTTACATTTCAATGTATAGTAAATACAGCAGTATAAACAAGTAATTGTCTGTCTGAAATTTTAGTTTGTACGGACTTTTCTAGTGTTTTTTATGTAGCCTGTTGTAAAACTAGACATATATCTATGAGTCAACAGTGTGCCCTTGTTGCCAAGAAGGCCAATGACATTTTGGGATGTATAAGTAGGGGCATTGCCAGCAGATCGAGGGATGTGATCGTTCCCCTCTATTCGACACTGGTGAGGCCTCATCTGGAGTACTGTGTCCAGTTTTGGGCCCCACACTACAAGAAGGATGTGGAAAAATTGGAAAGAGTCCAGCGGAGGGCAACAAAAATGATTAGGGGACTGGAACACGTGACATATGAGGAGAGGCTGAGGGAACTGGGGATGTTTAGTCTACGGAAGAGAAGAATGAGGGGGGATTTGATAGCTGCTTTCAACTACCTGAAAGGGGGTTCCAAAGAGGATGGCTCTAGACTGTTCTCAGTGGTAGCAGATGACGAACAAGGACTAATGGTCTCAAGTTGCAGTGGGGGAGATTTAGGTTGGATATTAGGAAAAACTTTTTCACTAAGAGGGTGGTGAAACTCTGGAATGCGTTACCTAGGGAGGTGGTGGAATCTCCTTCCTCAGAAGTTTTTAAGGTCAGGCTTGACAAAGCCCTGGCTGGGATGATTTAATTGGGGGTCAGTCCTGCTTTGAGCATGGGGTTGGACTAGATGACCTCCTGAGGTCCCTTTCAACCCTGATATTTTATGATTTTATGATGAGCTGATGTATCCCCTAGAAGATCTCTGCATACCCCTAGGAGTATGCATACCCCTGGTTTACAGTACCAACACACTGATTAAATGGACAATTGTTTGCAGTATTGTAGCTGTGTTGGTCCCAGGATACGAGAGAGACAAGATAGATGAGATAATATCTCAACTTCTGCTGGTGGAAGGGATAAGATTTTAAGCTTCATGGAACTCTGTCGGGTCTGGGAAAGGCAACCAGTGTCTCTAAACTAAATCTGTCCCAACTTCTATTTAGCTTAGACAGTCTGCTTACCTTCCACAGACCTGAAGATCTCTGTAAGATCAAAAACTTGTCCCTTCCACAAACAGAAGTTGGTCCAAAAAAGATATTAGCTCACCTATCTTGTCTCTTTAATGGACAAGATTTTCTCGAGTTAGAACTCTGCCAAATTGTTTTTAAACTATGTTTAAGGTGTAATCTTGATCATTAAGCAAATTTTCATTTTTTAATTAAAATAAAGGTAAAAAGGAAAAAAAAAAAAGGTATGCACAATTCCATTTTAAACACAACCATGAGGGTACAGCTCTCTCCATGGCCGACACAAGTTTTGACAAATGATAAGCTATAGTAAATTCTGCAGCCTGCCCCAGGGGCTGTCAAAAGAGGAGTTTTCCCCCTTGATAAAGTAAGTCTGAATTTGTGAGGCTGTTTTCTGGTCTCAGTTGTGACTTAGAGAGAGGGAGAAAGAATGCTTTTTCAACATCAGATTTCATCATTGTGCTAACTTCCATAAACTAGAAACTTACTGGTAAATAACAGGGGTCCTCTGTTGATATCTCCACATCAAGTCACATTACAGCTTGTGGTCACTGGAAAAAACATATCTTGACCAGTTTTCAGAGTAGCAGCCGTGTTAGTCTGTATTCGCAAAAAGAAAAGGAGTACTTGTGGCACCTTAGAGGCTCACAAATTTATTAAATTTATTTGTTAGTCTCTAAGGTGCCACAAGTACTCCTTTTCTTATCTTGATCAATTATTGTTCAGCCAGACCATTAGTCCTACTTATGTTTCACTGATTTTGAAACATGGGAAAAAAATCTGAAATGTTACCATTTCTGTGATGGTCTTTTACTATAATCCCTACCAATCTAAATCACATCACCACCACAACTAAAACCTGTAGTGCTATTTGTCTGTTTTGATAGATTGGCTATATTAAACAATATTGATCCACAGATCTAATTGGGGATCATTTTAATTCTTGTACCTTCTCAAAAAAGTCTCTTTTTTTTTTAAGTGCCGAATTTGTGGCTGTTGTCTGTAAACACTCACTTCATTGCATTAAAATCACTGTTGAACAAGTGTCACAGCTGATATACAGCAAAAAAGTCTATGCTAAAGTAAAAGCCAAGTAGTGATGCTGGTTTATGCCAATTAATGTTTTCAAGCTGTCTAGTGACACAAAGAAAAATAAACCTAGTGATTAGTTCTTAAATCCGAGATTTCTGCTTTTGTGTTAAAAACACAGAGACTGAAACTTGGTAAATAGTGATAAATTACAAAAAGTACTAAATTGTATTTGGACACACTTCCAGAGAAAGCAGAATTTGAGCATTTTAAATACAAATGTATATTTTTAAACAGCTTACGATCACCAGACCAGTTTATCATCCAAAAAATGATTTTCTTTACTGCCAGAAAGAAGTCTGTTGAATAGCCTGCAAATTAGAAGAATTTCTAGATTATATGAAGTGTTACCAAGTGAAAGTCTCTCATTAGTATTAGAACTTCTTTAACACACGGATGGGGCTTACACTCTCCAGTTTCAGGGGCTGGGGATGAGAAGCACGGGACTAGACCAATTTATCACTGTTTGTCAGGATTTAACCAAATTACACATTTGTATTACATGCCACTGCTGTCTATAGGTCAGACTTGAAACTCTTTTCTTTCCTATCAGAGTCCTGCACCAATGGCATGACAACGTTCTATGTCAAGATAAGAGGAATACAAGCCAAGCAATCTTGGCATAATTTGTTTTTCCTTAATGGCCCTCTTCTGCATGATTTAGCAGTCAGCCATCAATAGCTATCTTTGTTTGAACTTTGTGCCTTCAGATGCTGGTTTATGGGGGGGGGGGGGGGGGGGAAATACATTTTCCAGAAACAGTGTTATGTAGTTAGCCTAAGGCGAATACCTTTTGTTCACCATTCTATGCTGAATAAAATTCCTGGCACTAGTTAGTCTCAACCTCAAAATTACTGAATTGCTTTAATTTGCTGCATCTGTCAAAGACACTCCTGCACTGAGCATTGAGGATTAGAAACTTTCTGATTATTAAAACCTATGATTTGCTGCCTAATGCCAGGAATGAAATTTTGTGCAAACAGCTTTTAAACACTGCTAAAAAAAAAAAAACAAAAACCAAACATCTGGCACTTCCCACAGGCGGGCAAACCTCGTGTATAGACAGAGATACCTAAACCAAGCCAGACGAGGTACAACCAGACTCAAAAGAAAGTCACAGGGGATCAATCCCATGCAGACTTTTTTCCTAGAATGGGTAAAGTATAGGTATCTTTCATTTCAAAAGAACCAAGCAAAACAAAATGATTTTGCAGAACTTTCATTATGGACAGCACTCCTGTATTTTTCTCTTTTTTAAAAAAAATCACTGAATCAAAATGTTGCATAATGTATTTCCTCAGATCAGCACTAAAACTGTATCACTTCCTTCAACACAAGTTTTTAAAATTACAAACTGTATTAAAGATAAACCATTGACTTTATAAACCAAAGCTTTTTAACATGTACTGCTCTGAGCCAAAAAACAAACTCGTGCAAATTAACAAACCTCGGTACTAAAGGTTCTTCAGAACGCTCATTACATCTTTTTAGCTCCATGGGAAAATATCTATCAGACTGTAAAATCCATATCATGGAGATTTCACTTTTGATGACACTATAGTAATGTTTAATTTGCAGCAGGTATGGAAACTTCTGCAGGTCTATCTTTACCCCTAGCTAGCATGGAGCTGGAAACCCCCTTCACCACCAGTCCAAGTGAAGAGTGAAGGAGATGGGAATGAAGAAATAAGGCCTTTGGAATACTTAAATCTATCCAGCTAGAGATCAGAGCCAGTGGAAGAAATATAAATCCTCAGTGGACAATGTGTATTTTAAAAGTTCATCAACACTTGCTTAGCTAAATTATACATTAATAGCAGCAGTTAGATATGGGACCTTAGAGGAAAACCAAATGATTCTTCTTCATGCAAATCCTCTCAAATGAGCAGACTTTCATTCTTGTTTCACTCTTGCTGCCTTGTCTCTGTGGAGCACTTCACATCCACTAGTTTGTTAGGAATCATTAGAGCTCTCTCATTTGAGAGACTGCTCAGAAAAGAAACCTTCTGCTGAAAGCGAACAGCAGCAGAACAAGTGTAGCTGCATCTCTGGGCAACGCTGCAGTGTGATGCTGAATGGAGAACACCTGAAATGCATCCAACAAAGGACTCGGCAGTAGTGACCCTTTTCATACTAGGCCTTTAAAATAAATTATTTTTTTGGAAGGCAACTCGTCACAGGATGCAATAAAAAAAACATTTCACAAAATTAAATTGAAAAAAACAAAATCAAAGAAACGTTGACCAAACTGGTGTTCTTTTCCCTAAAGTCTTTGTCGTCTCCCCTGCCACCCGTTTCTTATGGAAGAGGCCACTTTCTGTTGAACGTTCAGTTCTCTCTTCATGAAATGATAAATATGATGCTAGAATGTCAGACAAATGAAGTGGTACATCAATGAATGGGATGGCACAGCATATGTGTATCCGTTCATCATTACCATGACAGCTGGTTTTAAGATTTGTCAAAAAAATAGGGATAGCCTGTTTTGTTTCTGAATGACAGTTGTTGACCTTAGTATTACTCCCAACCCTACCAAGAATGAACTTACAGAGCTTTAAAGCCAGCAACTTCCCAGTGAACCTAAAAATCAAGGCTTCACTAACAAAAAATACCTAAACTGGCAACTTGTCAAATCATTTGGACCAGAGGTTCCTGAACCGGGGCCTGTGCACAGCACTTCCAGGTGATTCACAGACCTGCTTCCATCCACACTAGTGAAGCATATGCCCCCCTGTCCTAGAAAGTTTCAATTGCACAGACATCAGTGTTCAAGCACTTTCCTCTTTGTCACTTGCCAGAGCTCTCCCGCATGCTTGTTCCTGTTAGAATGCTTGTACAGGAACTGAAGTATATTAATGGGTTGATCAAGCGTTGCTTGGGCATCAATTTAACTATCTCCAAAGTTTTCACTGAACATAACAAAATCATAACAGTAGCCAACACAGGAAGACCAAACCAATCTTCACAGTGATCTGGAAGAATTAGAGCTATTGGGAATGCAGGCAACCACTGTTAGTGTCCTATAGTCGGGGAGGGAAAGTAAAAAGCACAAAGACAAAAAGAGTAGAAAGTAACCAAGCAGCGATACACATTCATAGAATCATAGAATATCAGGGTTGGAAGGGACCTCAGGAGGTCATCTAGTCCAACCCCCTGCTCAAAGCAGGACCAACCCCAACTAAATCATCCCAGCAAGGGCTTTGTCAAGCCTGACCTTAAAAATATCTAAGGAAGGAGATTCCACCACCTCCCTAGGTAATGCATTCCAGTGTTTCACCATCCTCCTAGTGAAAAAGTTTTTCCTAATATCCAACCTAAACCTCCCCCACTGCAACTTGAGACCATTAGTCCTTGTTCTGTCATCAGCTACCACTGAGAACAGTCTAGATCCATCCTCTTTGGAACCCCCTTTCAGGTAGTTGAAAGCAGCTATCAAACTTTCTGTGAGAGTTTATTTTTTATCTTTTCTCCTTCATACTGTCCTATTAATATTTCATACAGCCAAATACTAAAGCTGCCACAAGGAAGGTATGGGATCAGGAGTGGTAGGTGAAGTTTCCATTAACAGACTTACATAAAGGAGTGGCCCACAGTCCAAGAAAAACAGTCCAGGTATTCTCAGGCTTACAGTCTTTTTAAGGGCCAGATTCTGCCACTTTTCTGGCTGTTGATTTAAACTGGACTACTCTACTACTAGAGTAAGGCACTACACAATGAGTAAGTGGGGGGGGGGGGGGAAATCTGGGCCCCATATTCTTTATGCTTACAATACCGTAACTAAATTGTACCTGTGTCAATGTAGCAGCCGTGTTAGTCTGTATCCACAAAAAGAAAAGGAGTACTCGTGGCACCTTAGAGACTAACCAATTTATTTGAGCATAAGCTTTCATGAGCTACAGTATTCACAAAAGCTTATGCTCAAATAAATTGGTTAGTCTCTAAGGTGCCACAAGTACTCCTTTTCTAAATTGTACTTGTTGATTTCTCCTGAGCGGAGCTGCAGTGGATTATTAGCCAGCAGGTGTTTTTCAGCAACTTAAGTCACACATAATACATGTTTAAGAGTGACAAAAGAGGAGACAGCTTTCTCACCACTTCACTTTTGTCAAACTCTGCCCATACAGAAGAGGCTTAAATTTGTTTTTAACCAGCCAGCTGCCTTGAGGGAAGGTTTTAGTCTCCTGTGAGAGATAATAAGCACCTTCAAGCTATGGAGCTAAATTCACATAGCAACAAACGTGATATTTTCACCCACAAAAGCAATTGGATCTTTCCTTCTAAATGCCACTGTGGCAATTTTCTAGCTGGTGGGCCCCCTGCGCTAGGGGTTGGAACCTTGTCCTGAGCTGTTGCCCAAAGCACTTTCCCTGCTCCCAGTCCCATGGGTCTACAGGAAGGTGATATCAATGTGTCCTTGGTTTGATTGTTCCACTTACTCCCCTCCCAGAGGGGCTAGGGAAGGGGTGTGTCTGGGTGTGAATATCAGCGTCTGTGTAGCTTTGGTTAATTTTAACTCCTTTAAGTACTGCAGAGTTCTGGAAGAATGACTGGATCAGCTGGCACCAGGCACAGAAGTATGAAGCATAAACCTTCTGCATCTTCTTCCCTACTTAAAGGCAGATTTTAAGTTCAGCAAATCAAAGAATCAACTACAAGTTATCAGTGGATGAATTAGCATAATTACTGGAACATTACTGATATTGGAATAGAATAGGTTTATTGCATTATAACCAGCCTGATTTAGCTCTGTGCAAATACCCTCTTTACAGTACATCCAGATTTAACTGTCAGTACAATAAGGACAACTAAAACCATAATAAAGATCAGAAAATGTATGGTGCAAATAACGCTTTCAACTTAACTTTACCATACAAGTGAGAAAGGGACTAACTGTGTTTGAACAGTGGTTTCTTAATTTCTCTTCACTTGCATTCCAATTCAATAGACTTGACAGAATGCATTATGATGTTATTAGACGTGAGACCAAAATAGAATAAGACCTAGCAGTATTACTCACAAATGTTATGGTACATCATCTAAAACTGCAGAACTCCAGTATACAGTATCTCATTTGGGGATCTTAGAGAGCTTTTTAAAATCTGTGAAACTACCATCTTATACATGGAGAAGGAATGTGCATTATAAACCAATATAATTAGATACAAGTGACAATTTTCAAAGGCACAAAGATTCATTTTAGGGTTAAGTCTGAAAAAAGTTTAAACACAAAAACCAAACTTGATTTATATTCCCAAACTATGATCCCCCCCCCCTTTTTTTTTAAATAATTTTTTAAAAGCTTCCCCACATGACTATCTGACACATAACCCAGGCTGTTGACTTATCAGGTTATATTATAGACTTATCAGAAGACTAGTGGCTCAATTTTTTGCGCTTTTGTTTATTTTTTGTTTTACCAGGTTAACTTTCAAAAACAAAGTCATAGGCCTTCAACTGGCCACTGAATCCCCAGACCAGCCCCAAATTCCACTTGAGTGCCCATCACTATAGCAAATAAAGAGCCACTTGAGATGTGCCACCACACTATTATAAGTAAACATGGTTTGAAATGTATTGTAGAATCTGAATGAGATCAATTTGCTGGAACAATTGGACTAGAGGTAATTAATAAATCATGTTGATTTGTTTAAAAATATTTTTTATTTCTGTAGCTTCTTGGAGAAACAAACAAGTTCTGCACAAGATTAACTGGATTTCTTAACCTTCCATGCACTTTACATAACCCAACATTTTCATGAAGACACTTGGGTAGGCTGGGGATTCATAGCAAGTGGGGCTGGAACTTGCAAGATTATATAGATAGGGTCTTAAAAGATGAATGAGCTTTTTGTCTAATTGGTGTTTTTTGTGTGAGAGCCTATACATTGGAAAGATGCATCAATATTATACTGAAAAATGGTTATATTTTTGTCAAGGTTCCTCCCCCACTCTGAACTCTAGGGTACAGATGTGGGGACCTGCATGAAAACCTCCTAAGCTTACTTTTACCAGCTTAGGTTAAAACTTCCCCAAGGTACAAATTAATTTTATCCTTTGTCCTTGGAATATCCACTGCCACCACCAAACTCTAACTGGGTTTACTGGGAAACGCAGTTTGGACAAGTCTTTCCCCCAAAAATCCTCCCATCCCTTGCACCCCACTTCCTGGGAAAGGTTTGGTAAAAATCCTCACCAATTTGCATAATAGGTGACCACAGACCCAAATCCTTGGATCTGAGAACAATGAAAAAGCATTCAGTTTTCTTACAAGAAGACTTTTAATAGAAATAGAAGTAGATAGAAGTAAAGGAATCCCCCCTGTAAAATCAGGATGGTAGGTACCTTACAGGGTAATTAGATTCAAAACATAGAGAATCCTCTAGGCAAAACCTTAAGTTACAAAAAAGATACACAGACAGAAATAGTTATTCTATTCAGCACAATTCTTTTCTCAGCCATTTAAAGAAATCATAATCTAACGCATACCTAGCTAGATTACTTACTAAAAGTTCTAAGACTCCATTCCTGTTCTATCCCCGGCAAAAGCAGCATACCAACAGACACACAGACCCTCTGTTTTTCTCCCTCCTCCCAGCTTTTGAAAGTATCTTGTCTCCTCATTGGTCATTTGGTCAGGTGCCAGCGAGGTTACCTTTAGCTTCTTAACCCTTTACAGGTGAGAGGATTTTTCCTCTGGCCAGGAGGGATTTTAAAGGGGTTTACCCTTCCCTTTATATTTATGACAATTTTCTAATAGTCTGTTTTAAATTTTGGGAGGCAGTCAATGCTCTGAGTAGGAGCTAGGGGAAAAAGGATAATCTGCAGATTAATTGTTGGAAAAGTATGTTTTTCTTCCTGGTCTTCTGTGGCTCTCTGGTGTCCTTAGTCTCATATCTTTTGAATTTCCAGTTCATTGCTGATGTTCGGAAAAATACATCCACCACCCTAGTTTGCCTGTGTTCAATATAAAGGGAAGGGTAAACACTTTTAAAATCCCTCCTGGCCAGAGGAAAAACCCTTTCACCTGTAAGGGGTTAAGAAGCTAGGATAACCTCGCTGGCACCTGACAAAAATGACCAATGAGGAGACAAGATACTTTCAAAAGCTGTGGGGAGGGAGAAACAAAGCCTCTCTCTCTCGCTCTTTCTCCGTGTGATGCTTTTGCCGGGAACAGAACAGGAATGGAGTCTTAGAATTTAGTAAGTAATCTAGCTAGATATGCGTTAGATTCTGATTTCTTTAAAATGGCTGAGAAAATAAGCTGTGCTGAATGGAATGTAGATTCCTGTTTTTGTGTCTTTTTGTAACTTA
Organism: Eretmochelys imbricata; assembly: GCF_965152235.1. Classification (NCBI taxonomy): domain Eukaryota; kingdom Metazoa; phylum Chordata; order Testudines; family Cheloniidae; genus Eretmochelys; species Eretmochelys imbricata. The sequence continues at coordinate 79,449,179 of NC_135577.1, forward strand.
AGGTTTTGCCTAGAGGGATTCTCTATGTTTTGAATCTAATTACCCTGTAAGGTATTTACCATCCTGATTTTACAGAGGTGATTCTTTTTACTTTTTCTTCTATTAAAATTCTTCTTTTAAGAATCTGATTGCTTTTTCATTGTTCTTAAGATCCAAGGGTTTGGGTCTGTGTTCACCTATGCAAACTGGTGAGGATTTTTATCAAGCCTTCCCCAGGAAAGGGGGTGTAAGGGTTGGGAGGATTTTGGGGGGAAAGACGTTTCCAAACGGACTCTTTCCCAGTAATATACTGGTTAGACGTTTGGTGGTGGCAGTGATAAAGTCCAAGGGCAAAAGGTTAAATAGTTTGTACCTTGGGGAAGTTTTAACCTAAGCTGGTAAAAGTAAGCTTAGGAGGTTTTCATGCAGGTCCCCACATCTGTACCATGGAGTTCAGAGTGGGGAAGGAACCTTGACAGCCTGTGATAGAACTTCCTCCTTCTGCAGTTCATTACTTTAATCTTTTTGACACATGCAGATCCTGGAGCAGCTCCTACTGGGTTGTCACCAGATTAACACTACTCTTAACTGGATCTCTTTTGCTGATTTGGTGCCCTAGCCAGGTTTCTTTAACAGGGAGCGTGTCCCCTTTCTAATCCAGGCAACAGATCAGCATAATCATCCTTACTCTTTTATTCCCCATTATCTACTCATTTTAGCATCTTGCATTCCAGGCAATTACCAATCCCTCCTTAGAGACAGCTTGTCAGTCATGTGAGCTTTCTCTCCAGCTCCTAATAATGGTGCAGGAATTAGTTTAGCTAATGGGATGAAAACCAACTAATAGCGAGGCCAGAAAAGAAATTGTGATGTAAGAACAGTTGAATTAACTTGAGAAACTACTGACAGGAAATACAATGGTTAAAACATTTGCTTCCTGTTGTGTTTTCCCACATATTGTGCCATAATTGCTTTATGCCTGGAAGCTGCTCCATCTCACAGTAATCTCTCTACAGTGGCCTATGGGCTGCATTGCCAGACTATCCATAGGACGAAGTGCTACAGCTCCTATTCTGGTTTGCACTAGGCATGAAATTTGCTGGCCTGAGTATACCACCTCCCCATTTCCCTCCCCACTCATACCCTGTCAGGGTTTGCAAGGATCAGTAGCACAGGGCCACTAATGAGAGCTCTACAGTATTCCTGCTGTGCCCCTGGTAAGCCAAGGGCTAGCTCTGGCCAAAGCTTAGGCGTCAGCTGAGAACAGACAAACTCATAGCTGGAAGTCAGGCCAATTCACTTAGGTACTAGTACAGATCAAAATGATTGTTAAACGTATAATAATGTATTTGGTGTTTAAACTTCATGAAAACTAATGGGGTGCTGAATGTATTGTTTTCACTTATCTGTATCCTCTTATAAGGCAATAGCAAACATTTACAGTGTATATACCCTGTAACTAAATAACCCATAAAACCCATATAGAAAGAAGCCTTGTGTAATGCAAACGAAGAGCTTTAGCAGGAAAGTACTAATTCTTGTGCATGTGAAGGAAATTGGTCATTGTATATGACGATCAGAGATCAAAGACTAACTGTATTCCTCTCCCTCTGCCCATCAAAGAAAGATGGGTGGGAACCCTGTCAGCTTGTTTTCTATGACAAGATGCTATCAGTATGAACACAAGGAAAAACTCCTCATCTCTGGAGTGTTTGGATTCTAACAAGGCATAATAACTGAACGAGAAAATGGAGATCCCAGAGTTATTCCGTGTAGCCCAGAGTGACTTGGAGAAACTGACCAATTACTACATCTCTGCTACCATTTGGAATTATGGACAATTATGGACATATGGAATTATGACGCACCTGTGCATATATTTTTATGTAACGCGTCTCAGTAACTCTCATTCCTTTTTCTTATCTAATAACCTTTAGTTGGTTTACTATAGAATTGGCTACTGATGTTGTCTTTGGTCTAAGATCTAGGATAAAAACAGACCTGGGTGAGTGACTAGTCTCATGGGACTGGATGTTATCTGAATAGGTTGATCACTTACACCAAAAATCACATTTATCACATAGACTGGAGTGTCTAAGGCAGTGATACTCAGACTGAGGCTCACAAGCCACAAGTGGCTCTTTGCAGCACATGATATTAAAATACTGTGTGATTTAATTATTAGCCAATCACAGTTATTAACCAATCAGGATGCTTTTACTATGTTATTAGCCAATGGTAGTTGATAAAATAATAATACTTGGTCAATCATTTTGCTGTGAGAATATTATATATATATATATATATTTCCCTATCATACTGTTTAAATATGAACATACTGTATAGTACTATATTAAATGAAGCAATGAATTCACACTGCTGTGACTCTTTTGGGTAATGTTGATCACTAATTCTGCTCCTGAACCACTGATGTCTGAGTATCTCTAGTCTAAGGGGACTGTCTGTGATTCCATTACAAGACTACTATAGTACTTTATATGCCTGAGGGAATTCTGTGCCAAAAAATTAAAAATTCTGCACACGATCTTTTAAAATTCTGCAAATTATATTTGTCAATAAATAAATGTGGCTCCAGCATGGCAGTGAGGAGCACAGGCCAATGGCTGCATTGAGGTGGGAGATCACCCTGAAGCCCCCAGCTGCTCCAGTACAGGGACTCGACAGTGAGGCTGCACGTGACCCTGACACAGTGCAAGGGCTGGGCCTGCCCCAGAAACACCTCGGGGCCCTGCCCCTCTGTGGCAGATGCACCAGTTGTGGGTAGACAGGCTCAGCCCAGCAGGATCCAAATGTGGAGGGTCTTAGTGTGTGTGTGGGGGGGAATCCAGGTATGTGGTGAGAGGTTTCTGTGTGGGGTAATCTGGGTGTGGGCAGCTCAGTGGGAGATCTGGATGCATAGGGGCTCGTTGGGGATTCCCGGTGCAGAGGCAATGGGACTCTGCAGGGGATCCAGGTGATGATGGTTGGGCTCAGCAGGGAAGAGGGGGGAGTGGGAGGGGAGATGGGGCTTGTCGGCGGCTGTCTGTGTGGTGGGGTTCAGTGAGGGGTCTGTGTGCTGGGGGCTTGTCGGAGGGTCCAGGTGTAGAGGGGTAGGGCTTGTCTGGGTTTGATGGGCCTGCTTAACGGGGGAGCCCCAGCTGCTGCCAAGGGGATGCCGCATGCCAAGCTCCCACTTCCCCCTCTGATTCCCCATCCCCATTTTTCTCCTTCTCCCTCCCCTCACTCCCACATTCCACCCCCCTTCCTTAAGTGACCACCTATAAAACGGGTGTGATGATACCTACCTCCTTTGTAAAGTACTTTGAGCACTACAGATGAAAAGTATTACATAAGAGCATTTGTAGGATGTCACTGCCTTCCCTGCAGCTCTGGGACACTCAATGCTATGCTGTTGTGGCTCAGAGCCCTGATATCAACAGCCAGCACACAAGCATACAGGTCCCACCCTAGCTTCCACCACACAATGATTTTCGGGACCAGCATGTTACCAGTTTGTATATGATACATGACACCTTTTAGATACAGATTATGATAACAGCACATAAGGGGTCTGTCAGTCCTGACAAGAGTTGTGAACACAAAGTAGCGAAACACCAGTGGGCCTTTGTGTCACATACAAACACTTAGTAATACTTCCAAACTGTTCATATAACATCTTTTAAGTATTTTCCTTTTAAGCAGCCCTGTAGTTGCTTAAACTGTAGCTCAGCCAGTTTAGAATAATTAGTATTTGTTTTCTCACCACTATATTTGTAAAGGCAGGTCTAATTCCCCTTAAAGCTATATGACTAGCATTAACTCATTTCTGTGGAAAATATATTTTCCCTTCAGAACTATTTTATCAATATATATTATCTGAATATAATAAAAATAGTTTTTGTACTTGTACTTATAAGAACAAACTTTGGTTGTTTTTTTCCTCCAATTGCCAGGTTAGAAATATGATCAGCCAGAGATTTAGTTCACATTAATCTCAGTTTACTGAATGGATGGCCCAAACGATACAGAGCCTAGTTCAGTATTTTCCATAATCATGCCATAATTGGGTAAATCTGTTTTACTATCACTAGGAAAAACTGCACTGGGTTTAATTCTGGAAGGAGTAAAGCAAAGTGGGGTATATTCTGGGGGAAAATGTACATTGTTAATATTGCTGAAATTTAAAGCCAAATACAAAATGATACACACAATCAACAAAAACTGTGCTGGCAGTGGTTTAATCTTTCATTGAGTTTGTATATATTAATTTCCATCCTCACTAACTTTTACATTTGTCAGTCTTTCAAAACAACATCCTTTGATATTTTCTATGCTCTCTCTTCGAGTACTTATTAAGCCATATATTTGTCACTGATTTGTGATGTTAATAGTGTCTCAAATTCATAAAGCTGTTATTTCTTCTGCTACCAATCTATTAGTCCTGTAACAGTCCTGTACTGTTAAGAATTGGAAAAGCACAAGGTTCACAGCCTTTGACACCAATCTTCCAGCTCTTTGTCAATTTTACAATATTGAAGGACTCATACAATACCTATCCTACTTGAAATAATTTTGTAATTTAACAATCTAAGAAAAAACCTGTAGTAGATATCCCCAGAGATTCCAAGTTGTACAGTTCTGTGGCAACTGGAACTATCATATTCAATCACTGTTCTTTCTGATCCGCTATTGCAAAGGTCCTTCAGACTCAGTACCTCAGCAGCTTAAAAACATTAAGCAGAGAAGCACGGGATATCCATCCTCAGAAATAGGTTTCCTCTCCATTGTTATTTTATCAGTAAACTATAGCACATAAAGAGTGCATCTAATGAAGAGAATACAACAGAATGTGAAGCAATGGAATCTCTGATCCACAAAACCTATTACAGTGTAGGCTGGTGCTCTGAAGAGTGCCGGATAGTGTACATGTTATTCAATTTTGTGGTGAATATGAGTATTCTCCAAGGATGTTTACAATGTAATCACAGATAATTCCGAATAGCTAAGAAATCCATCATGTTACAGAGAAGAAACATATTGTGTTTACAACAGTGCTATTTTTTAAAGTTTATAAATACATCATATTAAATTTTGTTACTACTTCTACAAATGAAAAACTATCTATTTTGGAACATTTGGGTTGATCTTGTCTCTCCATTTAAGCTGCTCAAGAACTTTTCCACAAGACTCCTTCGTTCTCTACTGAAAAAGGTGTGACATTATAAAATGAGAAAAGAGAGGAAAGAATCAAATACATGTGATGTCATAAGTGTCTGTGGCTGGTGTAGTTTGTTCTGTTCCTCATGCTACCAGGAATTTCACCCAATTGAATTTCAGAAAAACAGACTAGGCAAGTTCACACAGCCTACTGCAGCATTAATCAGAAAGGCAATTCTACCAACTGGAGAATCTAGGCCATGCTGGGTTTTACCGGGTCCAGCAAAGAGACAACCTTTGAAAAATAAATCTCTCTTAAGAGATCATTATTTCCCTTATCATCTGAATCTATTGAACCTAGCCTTTTTGGAATATTACAATATGCAAAACAACTCTGTAAATTGAGGTTACTTTGAAGATCACGTAAGTTCTCCCTGATGTAGGGCCTAGGACTGATAGAGCCATAGATGTACTATTGTCATCAGACATGGACCTTCAAAAGAAGGGTTAATATTTTTTTTTAAAAGGGCTTATATAAAATCCTAGATGGAGTTCTCAAAACTAGTCTCTCAAACAACAAAAACCAAAACCAGATGTTTTTATCATTTCATCCATTGAAGGGTATTAAGCTTCCAAATTCTTGGGCACTTCCAGCTCCCCAAAAGGCATTTCCACACGGTATTTCAGAAAACACTGAATATCTAAACACTCAAATGAGGCAGGGCCCAAATACCTTGTGGACCCAGCAGATGCCACTTGGGAAAAGGAAGTTTCTATTCTCGGAGTGCAGTGCATGAAAAATCAACCTGACCAAAACCTGGAAGACACTCAGCACAATGATTTATTTTAAAAATCATTTTAAAAGGTACTGCTACTTCAGTATCCTACCACTCTGCTCTAATACAAATACCAGACATCTCAGATACCGAAGGTGCTGTGTCATTCTTTAACTATGTCCTGAGCAAGTCCAGACACCCTACATTAGATATAAAATAAAATAACATACAGAGATTTACTGGAACTGTGTCTGGTATTAATATTAATTTAATTTTATAGATTAGTTGGTCTGGCAGCAGAAAGCCGAGACTGCAGATTCTAAATATAACTGCTCTCTCTCTTTCACCACTCCCCCCAACTGGTTAATGCTTTCTGACACCCCTACCAATCCCCCTAGAAAGTGAATTTTCAAATGGCTGACACAGAGGCTGGAAGAAAACAGCGTGAAATTCTAAGGTCCCCTCAGAAAGCAATGGTATTACTGTCATCAGTTGAAAGCTAGAAATCCAACAAAAACTCAAGGGAAAATGCAGGATAATTTTAGAACACACCACACATTTCAAACAAAGAAAGAATGCTGGATGAGTTCGAATACAAGGGGAAAGACATAGATTACGTCTGCTGAACATTAAGTTACAAAATGCACTGGCCTTTTTTTTAAAAAAAGACATCGATTTAACAGCTTGCTACTCTCCCCAAACATTAGGCTGAGGGAACTGGGATTGTTTAGTCTGCAGAAGAGAAGAATGAGGGGGGATTTGATAGGTGCTTTCAACTACATGAGAGGTGGTTCCAGAGAGGATGGTTCTAGACTATTCTCAGTGGTAGAAGAGGACAGGACAAGGACTAATGGTCTCAAGTTGCAGTGTGGGAGGTTTAGGTTGGATATTAGGGAAACCTTTTTCACTAAGAGGGTGCTGAAACACTGGAATGTGTTACCTAGGGAGGTGGTAGAATCTCCTTCCTTAGAAGTTTTTAAGGTCAGGCTTGACAAAGCCCTGGCTGGGATGATTTAATTGGGGATTGGTCCTGCTTTGAGCAGGGGGTTGGACTAGATGACCTCCTGAGGTCCCTTCCAACCTTGATATTCTATGATTCTATGATTATGGTACCTCTCCAGACACCAACTGCTACCACCACCAACAGATTTACATGTTTTTAGATGCAATTATAAACTAAATCCATCTCACCTCTTTACCTCTCACTTCTTATCAGTCAGCTTCCTTGACCTGCCTATTCAACCCATTACTTCCCAAAATTAAATGAAAAGCATCCTGCTTCATCACTTCTTTTACTCCTTTCTCCACTCCTCTGCCAAATATAATTAGGACAGTTTTAAAAAAAAAAAAAAAGGTCACAAGATGCCCAACACTATTTCAAATGTTCAGAAATCCTGTCCATTCACTGCTGCTTTATAGGATCTAGACTTTGGGATCCTGCAGAAGTCATCAGTTGCAATACCGACAAGTCTCCATTTCCTTTGTGGGTTATTTTTAGCTCCTCGTCCTTCCATCCCAAATTCAAAATCACAAGAGACACCATAAGAGTTGCTTCGATAAGAACTTCTTGAAAATAAGGAAAAATACCTCCAATGTTTTAAGCAGCATTTTTCCTCTGGTCTTTGAAAATATAGTTAAATAAAGCACAAAGGGGCTGAATTAAGGTTGACCAGGAAACCTTGTTTCTGGTATTTCCTAAGTTCTGAGTCCTTGACTTCGCAACCTTAAAGTTTTGTTAAGATAGGTTTTGTGTGTCTCCATTAAAACCTAATATCCCTTTACTATCCTATGTGCTTCTAGATAGAATTCAGCTTTTAACTTTACATCTTTGACAGGTCTGCCTTCATCTGCTATAAAAAAGTTCATTTACAATCAACAGCAAAATACAAGGAAAAAAAGGGGTGAAACATTAATAACCCTTCATACTGCAGGGCACAAGCCAATTTATTATGGTGTTAGGAAACAGCATTTCCTATGAGCAGGGTATACCATAATTGGCCACTTCAAGATTCTTGCACCTTGCTCTGAAATATCATTTACTAATCATTGTCAAACAGGATACTCTACTAAATGAACCACCATTCTCCTCCAATATGGCAATTCCTATGTGAGCTGCATCAACAGAGGCACTTACCAATAGAGCATGTTGCCTTCAAAAACAAAAAAATAAGGTACTCCTTGAAGCATGACATTCTCCTATTTCCTTGAAGAGTATACCAATTTGCTAGCGGATCCTGGTAAAATGCAGTTTTACACAGAATACCAGTAGGAATCTGTCAAGAGGCAGCCCCCTACCAAGGTTTACAGTCACACAAGGAATTCGGTGATAATTACCTTTTTTGGTCAAAATAGAATGAAAATATTTTTTGTCAAGATATAGACGTGCTGAAAATAGTGTGAACATGCACAAAAAAGCACTTTTTTTTTTTTAAAGTTAGTTGGGTCTAGTACAGTAAGTTCTAGTTGCACTTTCAAATTACGTGCTATATATAATGCATGTAAGCGATATTGGAATGCTCGGGACTAGGTCACTTTGTTACCCCTGCCCCCCAGCAAGAGAGATTTGCTGGTGCTTAACTGAGTGTCCATTCCCTGACACCACCAGCCTGTTAAGCACCCAAACAATCTCCTCTCGGCTATGCCGGCCCTTACTGTGCTTTGCAGGTTAATACATGCTCCCCAGTCCCCAAGCCCCTCTGAAGCTTCCTCCTGTAGTATTCAGTCCCTTATCCACTGAACATTCACATTAATACCAACAATGGAATACTATTCACACCAGCCTGATTGACTCAACTCAAGATCAATTCCTTGTACAGTACTGCAGCACGAAGATACATTTATAGTGAAAACAATCATAAGTTTATTGTCAGCTATCAAGATTTAAGAGATAGTGAGTAAGGCCACTACCATCATGGCAAATCCCAAAGGGTAACAGCCTCCTCGCAGGTCAAGCACTACTTGGATCATCTCTAGATTGGTCCTTAAGATGGCCTGAGTGGATGTTCGGTCTACAGCCATCTCTAGCAATTTTATTGTGCCAATTAAACTTTTGGCAACCACATGATTATGGCAACCGAGTAGCATTTTGTCAAAGACATATTTATTGTTAAAATTTCCAAAATCTTTTGAACACCAACTGATTCTAGCCAAATTCCTGGGTTATTTGCAACTGCATTGGATTTAAAAACATTACATCTTCAGAAAAATAATTTCCCAGTATTTTAATCAGTTTAAATGCCTGTTACACCTAAGGAAGAAATTACCTTTGCATGGTGACGCAGTGCCTTTTAAATGCCTGGAAAATTCATATTTCTTTTAGTCTGCATCCTGTGCTTTCCGATTACTGTCAGGAGTGTATCACTATAATATGGCACATTACCAAATGAAGAGCTAAGGCAGTTGAGGGATGGGGGGCAAAGAGGAGATAAACCACCATGTTATATGATTTGTTACTTGTAATCTTTAAAAGACAGGTTATTCCACACAACTGATACCACAAACACAGAAACAAGGACAGATGCAGCTATAGTACCAGATCTAGATTTACATATGGAGGGCAGGAAAATAGCTGAAAACATCTTGAAGTGGCCCAAATTGCATCAGGAGGGAATTTAACCTAAATAGTATATAATCCTTCTTCCTCTGTTGTCCGCTGAAGTCTCCATATGTACTTCAGGCTCTACAGAATGTATTAACATGGCTGCATAAAGAAGGGAAGGAGCCTATAACGTACCACCAACAATAGTTTTCTTCCTTAGATCTCAGTGGGAATGATGCCATAGGCTCTCCGTAGAGGAAAGCTGCAATGGCTCCGGCTGCTCCACAAGCCTCAAAGCCAGGCATTGCGATCAAGCAGCCAAAGGGAGAGGACTACAACTGCCTCCAGCGCTCTGTCCCCACAGGTAGGTGTCCCAGTGTCCACACCTTTACAACCAACCAGCAGATCTGCAGAGTTGCCTAAGTCGCCACTGATTCTGTTGTTACCCTATGTACTTTCCCACTATCCCCTAAGGTATTTTTAGCCAACCGCACAGCTATGCACACACCCAGGGGATGTCTACACTTGAAGCTGGAATCATGCCCCCAGCTTCGTGTATACATACACACGCTAGCTCTCACTTAGTGAAAGGGCTAAACACAGTAGCATAGTGTGACAAAGTTCCTCCTTTGCTTTGGTGGGTCCCGCACTTATTGGCGGATTTGCTCACCTCAGAGACTCACGGCAGCCCTCAGTTTGGCCACTTTTGCTAGTGGCTCAAACCTGCCATTCACTCAGCTAACGTCATCACTGGCCAGCATGGGGAAAGGGAGGAGAACAATCTCTGCAGTCTCTGCTGACCCACCTAGTGGTCAGGGGATAGGCCAGGGACCTTCCTCTCTGGTGGGACTCACAGTCCAGGTCAGCACCTCTTGTATCAAATAGAAAGTTGAGGGGGAGAGGGGAAACCTGGGCCCTAAGCCCTCTACTCCGGGTTCCAGCCCAGGCCCAGGGCCCAGCTACAGTGTCTCTTGTAACAGCTGCATGACAGCTACAAGTCCATGGGCTACTTCCCCATGGCCTCCTCCCAACACCTTCTTTATCCTCACCACAGGACCTTCTTCCTGATGTCTGGTAACGCTTGTACTTCACAGTCCTCCAGCAATACGCCTACTCACTCTCAGCTTCTTGTGCCTCTTGCTCCCAGCTCCTCACACGCACATCACTAATTGAAGTGAGGTCCTTTTTAAAACAGGCCCTGATTAGTCTGCCTGTCCTAATTGATTCTGGTAGCTTCTTAATTGGCTCCACGTGTCCTAATTAGCATGCCTTAATTGGTTCCAGCAACTTCCTGATTGTTCTGGAACAGCCCATTATCTTTCTCAGGGGAAAGGGACCTGCTTAATCTGGGGCTAATATATCTACCTTCTATCACTCCTGTAGCCATCTGGCCTGACCCTGTCACAATAGCTACAGTTACATGGGCAGCAGCACAGGCTACTCAGGGTGAATACAAACTCACCTGACTGTATAGGTATGTATTTGGGGTGACTAGCCCATGTCACCATTCACTGCTGCCTAGCTACACTACTATTTTTAGCACGCTAGCTTGATGACAGCTAGCATGACTGTGATGCTGGAAGTCCAGATGCCAGCTTTTGCCCTGGCTGCAGGCACTACCTAAGAATGCACAGCCTTGTAGCTGGAGACCAGACCAGGCCGCCCCTATGTTAGTTTTGCTCAAAATAGGTATTAGTCTTATAAGGATGTATTTAGGGTGTAGATTCTATGAAATGTTTGTATGTTGCTGCACATACTAATCTCACTTATAATATCTATAGCCCATGTTATAAGGTAATATTTAAGTGTTTGCTCTGAAACTGTAATGGAACACCCCCCCTCCCCCCCCAGTCAGGAGAGAAATATTACCAAGTGTGAAATACTAGTTTGTCAAAGGTGGTTATCTTCTTCCCCCCAAAAGAAGGCCATAGATACCACACAAACCATTATGGAACATCAGAGGACAAAAATTTTGATTCAGAAAAGGTTCAGAAAATGATTAGGGGTATGGAACAGCTTCCATATGAGGAGTGATTAATAAGACTGGGCCTTTTCGCTTGGAAAAGAGATGACTCAGGAGAGATATGATAGAGGTCTATAAAATCATGACTGGTGTGGAAAAAGTAAATAAGGAAGTGTTATTTACTCATTTTCATAACATAAAAACTAGGGGTCACCAAATGAAATTAATAGGCAGCAGGTTTAAAACAAACAAAAGGAAATATTTCTTAACACAATGCACAGTCAGCCTGTGGAACTCTTTGCCAGAGGATGTTGTGAAGGCCAAGACCATAACAGGGTTCAAAAAAGAACTAGATAAATTCATAAAGGATAGGTCCATCAGTGGCTATTAGCCAGGATGGGCAGAGATGGTGCCTCTGTTTGCCAGAAGCTGGGAATGGGTGACAGAGGATGGATCACTTGATGATTACCTGTTCTGTTTGGCATTGGCCACTGTCGGAAGATAGGATGATCTAGCTGGACCTTTGGTCTGACCCAGTATAGACGTTCTTATGTTATGTTTTTATAGTTTATTATAGGATTGGGCATGGGCATTGTCTTTGGTGTAAGATCTAGGATACCAATTGATCTTGGGTAAGCAATTGGTCTCTTGGGATTGGAAGCAAACTTAATGTGGTGTAATTTTTCGTGTCAGTGACCATTTATCACCAAGTCCAATTTATCCGGATGCAAGATAGACTAGAGAGTCTAAGGGGACTGTCTATGACCCCATGGGAAGACTGTTATAGGGATCCCGCAGTTCACATTTGTTACTGGCTTAGTGAAATCTAATTACAGAACACACCATCAGCTTGGGGTGTCTGCCCTGCTTTTGACAGTCTGCCCTGAGATAGACACAGAGTCATGAGTTACTCTAGACAACTTGACAGTGACTATGTCTACACAATCACACCCCTAGCTCATGGTATAGACATAATCTTTCCCTCCCCTGCCACAAATTCAGGAACTCAAGTTTCATTGCCTTTCTACAGGATTTTTCTCCCCAAGGATTTTTGGACCCAAGGTTGTTTTAAGCAAAGCAATATAACTTGCTATGCAATGGCGCACCAAAAATGTGCAACCTATATGTAATATAGAAGTATATACCTTTAATATGTAATGAAGAAGTGGCAGGGTGAACACATTAAGCAAAATTAGTTAAATTGGTACTGTACAAACTCTTCTGCTGCCACTGTTATTTATTGCTTACATGAACACTTAGTGATGTTGAACAAATCTCTCCTGAATAATGCATATCAGTGCTAAATTCCAATATGAGAAACAGCTGATACTCTTCTACTACAGTCTTAATGATTCACTGTCATGCCATTTCTCTGCTTGGAACCTAGTTGAAGTAGGATCATCCAAAGGTGATAACTGGTTTAAGACCATTTTAAAACTTTTCTTTGAACATATCAACAGTCTAAATATTTTCATTTTAACATCCTGGGATTTATGTTATCACACCTTCAATCAAGCAATATCCAGAAATTCTGCAAAAACTCTAATTCATGAACCTCTTCCTTGAGAAAAAATGAAGACAGCAATGCTCTGAATGCCAGCAAGGCCACGCAATCTACTGAAGCAGAAAAGTTACATTTGGATACTGAAGCAAAAAGAATCTGATGCTTCTTAGATCTACTCTTTTTCTCACACCCTAATATTAAAAATATGTATTTATTACTTGTCACCAAGGACAGAACCTGGCAGGACATCAGAAACACCAGGGACAGGTTAGGAGGAGTAAGTCTGCTAGGTACAGCCAACATGAGGGTACATGCTCATGGAATCCAAAGAGAAGAGCAAGCAAGCAAGGAAGGAGAAGGGTAATCAATTGTGTTAAAGTTATCTTAGCTTAGAAGTCCGAGGTGAGAAATGATGCCAGGTGGGAGGGAATCAAAGAGAGCTGTAGAAGTACAGGCAGCTTGAGTTGACAGCATACCCTAGGATTCTGGAAACAGTAGGAGGAGAAAATAATGATAACTGAAGCGCGAAAAGGGACTTTGAAGTTAGGCGGTAAAAAATGTGCTTGTAGGCAAGAGGGAAGGGCCAGAGGAGAGAGGGCCATTAAAAAATAAGGGAGGAAAAAAAGGCTGAAAAAGGAAGCAACAAAGGTAAAAAGGATTGGAATCCTGAGGGAAAACTGAAAGGAGATACTTGACAGTGTCGGAGAAAGGATTGAAAGAGGAGAGGTTGGGATTATCTGTGGAAGAAGAGGAGAAAGGAGGCACTGGAGAATATTAAGTTTTATTTTTAAAAACATTTGGCAAGTTCTTGTACAGAGGCAGGGGAGGATGGAAAATGGGTTAAGAAGTAGGTCAATGAAGAGAAGAGTTGGCAGCAGATGGTTACCAGTGAACAGTCAAATTTAGGAAGGAAGAGAGCAAAGTTGAATGAGCTTGATGTATAGTCACAAGATTTTATCCAAAATTGCACTGCTGCTGCCCGAGAACTAACATGGAAGCAGAAAATGAAGCGCGGAGAAGACTGACTGAGACATTAGAGGGGATGGCACAATGGTGGGAAAGGGAAGCAAAATGAATCATGTGTAAAGAAAAGGCCTGAGTTGAAAGTAGCAATGAAGTAAAGCAAGGGTTGTTTTGGGGATACCTCCCCTGCCCACTGCAATCCCTCACATCTTTGTAGCAACTACTTACACTGAAAAGTAATATAGGGAGAACAGTTCATATATTTTTAGCTGTCTGCAAACAAAGATAAGACAGTGCCACATGATCAGACAGCTCTCCTCAGATCACAGTTTAGGAGCCTCTGAAGTGGACTCAGGTGGGTCTATGCTAAAATGTTAGGTCGACCTAGCTACATTGATAGGAGACGTGAAAAATCCACACCCTGAGTTACATGGTTAAGCCAAGCTAGCCTCCAGTGTAGACCAACTGCAGTGCTGCAACTGTGCCGCTGTCGTGGTTTAAGTGGAGATGTAGCCTCGAAGGAGGGAAGTAAAGGAGCTGAGAAGCTGACGGAGTGTAGGCTGCAACAACAGTGAGGGGAAAGAGGACAAAAAACATGTGATAGGCAAAGAAGGAATTCAGAATTACATGGAGAAGAATGAGTAGTCTATGGTAAAGGTCATGTCCAAAAGTGAAGGTTAAGGTTGGAGGCTGTCAAAAGAAAAACAGTAAATGTGAATTTTGTAAATATTAGAAACCTTTTAATAAATCCACATCACTTTTCAGTCTGCTCCTGAACGCAGATACATTTTATGAAATGTGTATATTTGGATAAATGTCTTAGGCCTGCACTGATCATCTGCTTTCAGCTTTTCTGATGCAGGAAGCCCTTAAGTGACCTTTCTGATAAACCAGCTGCTTGCAAATTGATAAATAATGAAGGTCTATTTTTGTCCTTGTGAATGTCAGCTGTTGGTTGACCTGGTTTCAAAGGGTTTCTGAAATCAATTGTTTCTTCTGTGTACTTCTTCCCCTCCAAGAGGTCATAATGTAGCTTAGCACTTGCGTGGAGAATGCTGTTTTCATGTGTTCTGAATTACTGGTCAGAGGGTTAGAATCGACAGTATCAAAACACTGTGTACTCATTCTCTTCTACCTTCTCCCTGAATAGTCTCACCTGATACAGTACATGCTGTCAATTGTGTTCCAATAATTGACCATTAGAAAGAGGAACTAAAGCACATATCAAAGGCGTGTGGGTTTAATTTGCCCTAAAATTTAAAATAGTATAGTGATTTCAGAATTCAAGGTTGTATGAAAAGTAGCACTTTCTTCTGCTGGGATGAGATTGCGTGAAATTGATGACTTCTCCAAGTAATAACATTTTTAAAATGTTACTTACTCCAGTTAGTTAAACAGCCTTAAAGAGCTATTTAATGAACAGTCATCATCATTTGCTCCACTGAAAGACTATCTACCCTTAACATTTTTAAAAATGGCACAGGGTGCCCTGACAATTCCTCTGATGACAGCAAAACCTGAGCGGTCAACTGAAGACTGTTTATTTGCAAGACGGCTAACATTCAGGACTGAAATTCAAGCTATTAGTGTTTTAATGCTCAAGGACTCAGACTCCATGTCAGCAGCTAACAGCACAGGAAAGATCCCAGGTGGAAACAGCAGGAACATTTTGAATATATATATATATATATATATATATATATATATATATATATATATATATATTTATTTTAACTAGGACTTTAACCTGAAATTTGGATTTGTGCAGGATACAATAAAAAGAAGTCATTTTTTCCCCCTTACATGAGAGTTTTTATTGCATGGCAGAATGCAGCACACAGACTCCACCTCACTGCTGTCTATAGGCAGAAAATCATATTGCAGATTTTTGTTCCCCCCAATTGGTCTCCTTTAGGATGCCTACCACGTTCTCTAAACTAATCCCTTCATCTGTGGCTTTTCTTTGAAAAGATATGTCCTGGATAGTGCAGGCACTCGTTCAGCTGAGCCAGGAAAAACAAATATGCATATAAGATGAAAAATAGGAATTTACCATGGCTTGTTTTTCTCCAGCAGAGACTATGGGATACAGTACAGCAGTTGTTTCACCTTTCTTAGTCCTCCCCTCACCAAATAAAACCATCGGGATAAAAACTTTCCAGATCCAAGACAACTGAGGGTAAGGAGGGAAGATTTGGGGAAAGATCAAATATACTGAAAGCACTGGGCTTGATTCACCAAAGCAATATTCTAGTTTTGTTCTGATTAAATTCTATTTAAATAATTGGGGCTAATATGTTGTAAAATGGGAGTGACCCAATGGTGAACCAAGCCCACCATGTCCCATTTTCTCTCCTTCAATTGGCTATTCTGCTGTGGCTAATGCTTCTAAGCACCAAATTACCAACACTGCATCAGCAGATGTCTGAATAATCAGATAGTACTGTGTCTCAGAAGCCCAATAGTGTTAATTGGCAAAGGGTTCACTACTGTTTACAAGTTACTCCTGTCTCAAACCTGACAAACTCACTACAGCTGATAAGCACCATGAAAGTAGTGTATCTATAAAGAGTAACATGTAAGGTCACCACTGAAAGCAGGTAACTTATCAATTCTCAAATCATTATGAGTTGTGTGTGTGGGTAATATTTAAGGAATAATATAACTAGATTGACAATTAAGCCCTTATGGTCCTGGAGTGAAAGTGAGTCACCACGGAACAACATATCTGGCTGATGGCCCATTCAAGTGGCAGGGAGTTGTCACCCCACCCTGGCTAGCTGATTATGTAATGCATTTTGCAGTTGTCTACCTTTGCACCAACCCAGAAAAATCCATGGAAAACCATCAAAGCTGTGCGACAAACATGGAGACCACTTGGAAGTGAAAAATGATATGACAGCAAAGGGATTACCCAGTCTATGAATAAAGACAAAATACTGATTCAGTATGTCATAGTGTGGATCCATTCACCAAGCAGGTTTCTTGAAACATCAGGGTGCTTCATGAAAGATTAGGTCCTGGATACTTGGGGCCAGCAAACACTACAAAAGACTGAACTTTGGGGGTGATAATCTACTTTATTACATAGGAAAGCTAACTATTAATAGAATTCAATTTTTTCCTGGTGTGATTATGAAATATTCCTATACATGCCCAGTGTAAATTAACTTCTCTTTCCAAAGTAGACTGAATTGGCCTGAGTATGCATGCATAAGTCAGAATGAACACTCCTCTTAAAATTTAAGTTCTCAAAGATGTGCATTTCAGGACAGATTGGTTACTGATATTCATACAACTCTAATCTCTTAGTTGTCAGGATGTGTGAAAAACAAACTCAGCATATACTCTAGTATGCTGGACTAAGATTCAGTAGGGGTTGTGAAGGTGTAAGTGGTGGGAGAAAGTAATATCTATAAAATCCCACAAATATGTACTTTAGAGAAAACCCACCTGTCAAAACAAGAGAAAAATGTTTGGTTTATAAGTCCCTCCACTCCTCACCACTGCCTAATTAAAAATGGATCTCACTGTATCATAAAAACCAAATCCATCTCCAAGATAGCAACACATAAAAGTGCCATTTCACTAAGGTTTTATCTCACCTTGCAGTCACCTTAACTGATATGATGCACATAAATACCTCTAGAAAAGAAAACACGATTGTTCAATTCCTCATACACACACTAAGAATATCTAAAATAAGCATTCTACTTGCTCTTTTTTCCCCTGGTGTCTCACATCATAGAACAAAATCTTAATACAACTTTTTGGATAAATTTTGAGAAATGAGAAACTACTATTTCGGATGCATATTATCCTCTATTCCCCCAAACCTTTTAGTCACTCAGACATAATAACCAGCTCAGGCTCAGCTTCATGGTGGTGGGGGAGGTGTGGGGAGAGGCGGGGCAAGGGAGAAGCCATCCATCATAAACCAATCTTGACTCACGCTAAACATGATCTTTCAGTTTAGCAGCTTCCTGGCTCCTGCACTTGGCAAAAATTTACAATATTCACATATTCCTGAAACTCAATCTTCTGAAAAATTCTGTTGCCCATGTAGACTCAGATTTTTCTAATGAGCAACTATACAGATCATGAGTATCTAAGGATTTTATCTGAACACAATTGTGTTTGAGATAGGGTAAAAGGGCAAGGGTGAGAAACACCATAAAATTGCTTGTTGAAATAAAACCATTGACAGAAGCTCTGAACTTCACCATTTCCATCCTGCATTGTCCTTTATCCACTGGCCCTTCAAATGCTATAAAATCTACCAATTGAACCATGTCCAAAATACAGGAATATTGTTAGCAACAAAATAATACAGCATCATTTGTTCAAGTTCTGCAAAATTTCTCCCAAGTCCTTTATTACATGGATTTCTCCTTGGTTTCAGATCTGAAGTTATATGAAGCATACAGCTCTGACGATTCCAATCTGTATGGGGCTCAGATCTCCAAATGAAGCTAGGCTGCTACAGTTCTTGACCATAATTTACACTGTTGATCTGAATAATCCTAGTAGACTGCCTGGGATTTAATATAGCCACAAGGTCTCATTTGACACTAAATTTATGGACAGCCTGTTATTTCCTATTGTTACCGAAAAACTCACATGTAAACAATTATCTAAATAACGTAAATTAGGGAGAACTCCATACTTACCATTTTGGAGGTTATCTTTAAAAGGCAAGTAAAGCCTTATAGAACTCAGAGTAACAGCCGTGTTAGTCTGTCTTCGCAAAAAGAAAAGGAGTACTTGTGGCACCTTAGAGACTAACCAATTTATTTGAGCATGAGCTTTCGTGAGCTACATCGGATGAAGTGAGCTGTAGCTCACGAAAGCTCATGCTCAAATAAATTGGTTAGTCTCTAAGGTGCCACAAGTACTCCTTTTCTTTTTCCTTATAGAACTGTTGTACTTTTTTATTATTATTATTATTGTTATAATTACCAGTTTTTAACTAGAAAACTATTTTGACAGGCTGTTACACTGGGAGTGAGGGAGAATTCACTGAAGTTACACAAGTTGAGACTTATCTGGATTGATTTCCAATTTTCCCCACCTTCCTGATGTTAGAAGTCTTCCTTTATTCCCACTCTGCCACACCCACACCACACTTCCCTCACCATTAGTTATCAACAGGGGATCAACAAGCATTCCCTATTGGAAATTGGAGTCAATCTGGAGTTGGCTGAGAGCAGGAATACAGAAAGAGAGAAGGAGAGAGAGAATTGGAAGAACAGATCAATCTGTAGTTCTGCTTCACAGAGTTGTGGTTAACAGCCGAGGGAAAATAAGGCAGGCAAGAGTGTCTTCAGTGTTGGGAAATAAAAGAGATGGAAGTGGAGCATGACTATAGTTTGGACGCAGTGGGAAGGGGAAGGAGTTGAAAATAAGAACTCTTCTGCAATTCCTCAGTGCATAAAAATGCCACACAAAAAACAAAAGAGTGAGTCATACTTGCCTTCAGTGGTTTGAGGTTTAAATGGATAAAAAGCTATCTGATGATGAATTTCTTCTGATCTTTTTACTGCAGCCTATAGCTTAGAACTCAGAAAAAGAACTAACATTATCATCTAAAAAAATGGGTTAATGCATTCATTCATGCTGAGTTAATTTGTGGCTTGTTTTGTGGCGAGGGAACTTACATGTTTCTTAAAAAAAAAAAAGTTGTCATAATTCTTACACAGCCATTAAGACCAAAATGAAAGGAGCTCTAATTCTATGTAGCCAGAAATAGATGTCTGCTTATTGGTTGTGTGTTGTTTTGCCCCTCCTCTTCCAATCTGTATATGCGTGCACCCAGGAAAATGAAAACTGTATTTTAAATATCTGCCCAGGAAAATTCTTCTGTTGAATCCAACAGTGTGAACCTCATACACAACTTGGGCTCTTAAATGCAGGGAAATAAGTGATATAGAACACTAATCATGGCACATCTGTGTTTTTCTTCATCCGATGAAGTGAGCTGTAGCTCACGAAAGCTTATGCTCAAATAAATTGGTTAGTCTCTAAGATGCCACAAGTACTCCTTTTCTTTTTGCGAATACAGACTAACACGGCTGTTACTCTGAAACCTAAAACCTGAAGATTACACCAATCAAAATAAAATGGTGATATCAAAATACACTTTTCCTGGAAACAAACAAAAAAAACAAACAAAAAACTAAACAACAAAACCCATAAAACAGACTTGAAACAGTCAAAAATATTGACAAGCACTATTATATTCAGACTAAAACCAGTGGTTAATTAAGATTAAAAAGGATCCAGAGCCAGTTCAACCAAAGGGCCTCTTACAAAAATTTTGAGGCAGTTTGCCTATCAGCTCAGCCAATGTCCTGTACCCTCTGCTCCAGTCCCCGTGGCAGATCACATCACTTTCTGGCAGTCAATCTGATACAAAAGACCACCTTCCACTTTAAGCATAGCCAAGGTTTACACTAACACTGTTTTTCGCTGTAGGTGGAGATAGGGTGACCAGACAGCAAATGTGAAAAATCGGGACGGGGTGAGGAGTAATAGGAGCCTATATAAGAAAAAGACCCAAAAATCGGGACTGTCCCTATAAAATCGGGACATCTGGTCACCCTAGGTGGAGAAAACTTCTGATAGGCAAAAAAAAAAAGAAAAAAAAAAAGCCAAGGCATTGAAGACAAGTTTTAGGAGACACTATGCATAGCACAGACATTACATAATAGGAAGTTTCCATAAGTAAACTGGCTACATTTACTTTTGAGATCTGAATGGTAAAAAGTATTACAGCACAGCTCACTAATAGAAGACAGCAGGTGTCCTCACGTCACCTGCAAAACCCCATTTTCACTGTACAGTAATGAACACATTAACCTTAGCAGACTGACAAGTTTAATTTTGACCTCAATTTTCTTTACTTAGCCTTACCACATTAATTCAAGGTATTGGAGGTTTAAGTCTACTTGTCCTTGCTTTCATGTTTGCTTGATATGGAATCTTTTAATGCAGTCCCTGTTACCTGGATTTTAAAACATGTTCATGTTAATTGCTTTCATCAGAACTTTGAAATCTGTGGAAGTCTCTGATAAACTGAAGTAACAAATTATTAATATATTCATCTTGCAAACAATTTGTTTGCAAACATCCATCCATGCTTTCTGGAAGGCAATGGAAGGTTTTGCTTTCCATCACAGAGAGAATTTGGTTTACCCTTGTGATATAGATATCTCCTGGGCAACGATTTCATTTCCTATAGTAAGAGATCACGTGAATTGATTTTTTTCAAGCCCTTATTCCTATAAAGCTCCCCTCTCTGGTGATCATTACGACAAGCTTTTAAAGGGCACCTATCATTGCAGTAACTGGAACTTTTTAATACACTTTGAGACAAGGCATAAGTGATTTTAATGAGATACATAAGCACGCACACAAAAAATAAAAGAAAACATGCTGCCGACAGACTTTAATATGACCTAATCTGCTAAAGAATTAATTATTCAGGAAGGTCTGGATAATGAGGTAAATCTTGCAAGGAAAAATTCTAGCTTTTATTTGCATCTGGTAGGGAAGCAATTCCAGAGACTTGAGACTGTTACGGACGGTGCCCAGCCTCCAGCACCCACAACCTTCACCCTTTGGAATAATGTTTGACTATTCTGGATGAGCATAGAGTGTGCAGTGATCTGGAAATGGTAAAAAAAATCCTTAAAGAAATATGATGCTAGTTCATTTAGGGCTTGGCATGTAGTAACTAACTGTCATATGAAAATCAACTGGTGATAACTGGCAGCCAGTGCAAGAACCAGAGCACAGGTGTGATGTACTTTTATCAGTCCACCCACTCAGAAGGCTGGCAAGTATATTCTGAACCAGCTGGAGCTTCTTAGTGACTGTTGCTAGCAACAATGACAGGTAGAACCTACGGCAATGGACCTGCTGAGAGGTTTCAAAGGGCACGTGACTAAGGAAGATTGACAGAGTTACTATTAGCTGATTACCTATCCTTGAAAATCTGGAATAAGGAATGAGTGAATCACTTTGGATAAGAAAAGTGGTGACCAAAAACATTCAATATACTTGGATCTTTTTGGAAGTTGTGGGACATTTAATTGAGCTCTAACACCCTAACCAAATTTTTGTACATTTCTAATTTCACCTCTGGATGTTTTCCAGTATTCCCAGCCTGAACTGATGAGGAAAGGATCAAACTTGTTAAAGAGCCTGCTTTCATAAGGTTAGAAGCGTAGTATTGCTATCTTAAGCAGTATGAAGAAGGCTTCATATACATATTCATATACATGAAGAAGACTCCAGATACATATTCCATCAAAACACTTGAGATTTAAAAATTAATCACGAGTAATTTTGAAATTCTAAATATTTTTATTCAAAAGGAAATAGTTTCTCTCTATCACAATCCAAATGTTATTTCTATGCACTTAGATCATATTCACTAGACCTAGTTTTAATTTTGACAGCTTTTATAGTTTTATATTAATAAAGCTCTAGTTTTACCCTTCTCCATTCTTCCTTTGTCTCAGCTCTCACCTTGATCTGTACATGGCTTTTAAAAGACATTCCTTTTTTTTTCTTTACACTGCAAATTGAGCTAAATGAATATTCAATACTGTATGTACAGCAGTATAGTACTGGGAGAAAAACAGATGTCTAGGTCTGCCATATATATATTCAAAGCAGCACAGTTGACTCATTCAATAAGATTTATCTTTGCTTATCACCAATATCTTTAAACGTCATAATAGCTAAGAATAAACAAACCTATCCAGAGTTTCTTTAAATCCCTAAAAGTTGACCACTTTTTTTTAAGTGTTTTCTTCTCAGAAAACCAATATATCTTTAAAATCTTAAGTGATATTGAAAACAAAAACCATGTAAGCTTTTGGAATTCTTTTTAATACCTATCTTCCATTTGGGGAGTACTTATTGCTGCCACTAGTTAGCTTGCACTCCAATCCTTTCCACAAATCTTTGGGGAAAACCTGAAGGTGAAACTCAAAACAAACCCAACTTATTTCCCCATCAACAAAAATTTCACTACGGATAATTTTTGCAATTCTTTCTCTCGTTTGATCTCCATTGGATAGTGCCATGTATTCACTGCCATAGTTAATTATCGGTAGGATATAAAAGTCCAGAGACATACTTTGAGCATGGACACACAAGACGTGCACAGAGCAATTCCCAAGGCCAGCCAATCCTTACAGTTTACACAATGTCATGGCAAGAAAATCCATTAGGTGTGTACCTTGCACTTGTCAGGAGATTTCCTGGCGTCAATAATTACACAGAGCCAACAAGCTATTGACAACACACTTTACCATGTGTTTACTTGTATCCAAAGCATCTCTGCCAGTGAACTGACTTGAACATGTATCACATGTTGCCTTTACGGCTTAACAATCTGGAGACAAAACAAAGTGACAGCAGAAGATGGTTTTTCTCTCACCTATGTATAGTCTCACCTATGTATAGTCGCTTTTAAGTCACTAGCAATTCAAGATTTATGTTCTGGAAATGCCAATTATATTTATCATCTAAGTAAAAAAAGGTGACAAAACTCAGTCGCTTCATGAAATACCATATTATACAGCTCTTAAAATAAACTATTTTAAATCTAACCTTATTCCTGAAGAACAGCACAGAATGAGAGGGAGAAACAGAAAAACGGTTAGGTTCCACACCATGACCATTTCTGAAACACCTACTTAACAGCAAGCTATTGGATTCATTCACTTTGTTAGCATCATTTATCAACTCTCACAACTTGGTATTTTCACTAATATAGCACCTAAAATACCTATTACCAATAGTATAAACAAGACATGGTGTTATGCAATATCAGGCTACATTAATACTGCAAAGTTAATTACTAATACAGAGTTCCTTTTTAAAAAAGATAATATCACTCCTACACTGAAATTATCGAGGACTAAGTGTTAGGGGATGTCTACACAGCAATCAAAGGTGTGGTTGCAGCTCTCGTAGGCATACCTGCCATAGCTTTGATCTAGTTAGCAGGGCTAAAAATAGCAGTGAAGACGTGATGGCACAGACGTTAGTGCAGACTAGCAATATGAGTACATATCCGGGATGCTGCGTGGTCCACACTGAAGCCTGTGCTGCTACATCTTTATTGCTATTTTTAGCTCTGTTAGGTAAAGTAAAGCTAGCATGGGTAAGCCTACACAAGCTGCAATCACACCTTCAACTGCAGTGTAGACATACCCATAGACTACGGGAACATATGTCTGCTATGTTACCAGTATAGAGTTAATAGAGAAGATGCAAAGTGATATTTATCCACAGGATCATAGACAAACTTTATAAGAGGTTAATGACAAAATAAGAGTGCCATGGTCCTCAAGATATCAAATTATGCATGGTTATGATCTTTAGGCAGCATTTTTGAATGGCAACATTAATTTTTTCTTAACTGTATTTTATGCATGAGCACAAGAGGATTATGTTATACAGCCTTGTATTGTTATATAGATTGATTCTGCCCCTCTACCGAACTCCCTGGCCACTCTCACCTTCAGGAATCTCAGTCAGACTTGCACTAATGACTAATAGCTTATTGGGTTGCATCAGTTTCCTGCTAGAAAACAAACACTGGCTTGATAAACATAAAAGTCTACAGCCTCCTGCCACACAAAAGCATGAATCCTTATTTCAGCCCATGGTTCAGTACATCCTAAGGTAAAGAGTAATCTCTCAATTCTTTTGGATTTAAGAGAGGTCTTTGCAGAAAATGTTTGACCACCACATGTAGTTCATTTAGTTTACAAATAAACTTTCTAGAACTGCATTTCAGACTCTAGTGGAGACAAAATCACAGTGCTTTTTGGAGACATTACTATTCAGCAAGTATAGCAATCTACCTACAAACTTTCCAGCTCTATAATCCAAACTTTCCCATTCCCTTGCAGGATTTCATAGACTCCACACCCTTCAACTCCAGGAGCTCTAGACGACTGGAACGTTTTTTCAACTTATTCCTGTTGAATCAGGATTTAGTAGTGCACAGATGCCAATGTTAACATTTTTCAATAAAGAGTCCTCCAACTACACAAAGTGGTTGGGGCTGCTTTGGCTAGAGGGTTTGTGCACATTTTGGCAAAATGTAGGGTTGTTGTAGTTGTTTTTTGTATTTATAACCTTTTTACAAGTGGGTCTAAACCTTTTTCACGTGGGATCCCAAACTGGACTATTTATCACCACAACCTAAAATATCTAGAAAGGAGTAGGTTCAAGGAGCTGCAGTGTGGTTTTGGGGGGCAAAGGGGAAAAAAGAGGGGTGAAGAAAAGGCAGCAGCAAGAGAAAAGCTTCATTTTTCCTTTCACTGCCACTGGATCTAAAGACTCATTGTATTTTGCTGCTATGTGTTCGTTTTCTGAATCCTTACATGCCACTCAGTGGGCACCACTCACAATCCAACAATTAAATGTGCTCACAGGTTATGAAACTGTGCTCTACACTGCATACTGTAGCATTGCAACTGTGAGATAAAGATGTTTGCCACAATGCCTCAATATTGCAAAAATACAACGTGAAAGCATGTGAAATCCCACCATAATGTTGAATGTAAGTGTATAAGTAAGAGCAGAGTTGGGAAAGCTCCTAAAAGGTTCAGAGATTAGGATGTTAATCAAACCTTAGACTTGTTAACCAGACTGATCTAATCCTAGAAATTTTCACTCCTACATAGCCTGCCTCCTCACAGCAGTCTTCACAGGACATCTTCCTTCTCTCAATCTGTTCCCAGGCCCATGCCACCGAGAGCTCCCACTGGGGTCCTTTTTGTTCCCCATGCCACTTGAAGTTAGGTCATATCCCAACCACCTCTCCTATTCAGCCTTCTCCCAGTTTAAGATGTGGAAACTGGATGCTGCAGATATCTCAGACAGACAGCACTGATGAAGATGCCCTCTCCTAAGCCACATTATCTCCCATTGCTTTGTCTGGGGCAGTGCACCTATATACCACCCCTTACTCAGGGCTGTGCCATAAAGCCTAATCTAGCCCATTCACAGTTTGAGTCAAAAGTAGTATTCATTACTCAAATGAATAAATAGGAAATGTATTACTTAATATTTTTGTACCTTTTAAAGTATTGGAATTTACCTAATATAATGGTGAAAGCTCCTAGAATATAGATTCATGATGTTAATTAGCAGATCCTTTGTCTGAAACTATGCCAGCAAACTGCCTTCCTAAGAAAATAGCGGAAAATGCTTTCTCTTTTTGAGAAAGACACCAGGACCATAATCAGTTATGTTTATATTAAAATACTGCTGCTAATTAAACGTTTTGGTTTTTTTTATTAAATAACCCTGACTTTTCAATGAGAGAGTGTACACACACACTTCAATTTCAGCTGCTGATTTAAAGTTGCTTCTACAGTTTTCCTTTAAGTAGGTTTAACAAATTTCAGCTGCCAAAAATCTGCAGCTAAAGATCCATCACGTGCTATTTTGCACAATTAATTTTAGATATGCAGGTTATTAACCCCAGGCATTAGGGTTTTCTAAATTTCTTTGTATGAATATCATTATTCTGGATGAACAATCATAAATAATGCTTGGGAGTTGGAAGCCTTTGGCTATTTAAGCTTTTTAAATCTATCGTTTCAATCTGTCTCAGAAAGGGTATACTGTATAAACAGTTCTTTCATTTGAGGACATCCTTGTGACAAAATTGAAAAGCTTAGTTCTCAAACAATTCATTAGTCCGCTCATGGAAATCAGCTCTTACCACGATTATGTGGTTCTAGATACAGAGGCAAAGGTGAGACAATGAAAAAACAGAATACGATAGAGTTCTATTATACCAAAACTATTACCCATGGAAAGTAATATTTACTTCATCTGGTAAAAAAGTCTATGTTATAACTTCCCTTCCATCTGATACTGCCTCCAGTAAGGCAAAATTTGAGAAGACAGGACTAACATACATGACTAAATTCTTAATAAGTTTTTCTAATATTCATCTAGACTCAAGAGATGAAACTGCCTTAGGAATCTTATGTGACCAAAATATCTCAAGACATACTGTAATTTCTCCCTCTCTTCAATGTCTCAGAATGTTAAGACAATCACTCACATATACAAAATGAAAATATACTCATGTTTAGTCTAATCAAGCCCTTTCACTCTTTCCTTATTCCAAAGTTTAGGGTAACTTGTACTAAGTGACCACTCAAGAGATACAAAATATATTGATTGTTTTAAAAAAGAGGTCTTCTAAGTAAGATTGAACATGAACTTGTTAGATCTTGGAGATACTTTTGGGCACTTTCTTAAGACAGGACAAGCCTGTGAAGTAAGGGCAGACTCTTGTGCAGGTTTACTGTACTTCATCTGTCCAAGAGGAATTTGGTTACAAAAAGGTGATCTGCTAATCTGGTATATGATTTCAACTGGGAAAAGTTACTTAGGTGTGATAACTTGGGCTTCAGTCCCAGGCGGTGGGGCTCGGGCTTCGGCTTTGGCCCCGGGCCCCAGCAAGTCTAACACCAGCCTTGGCAACCCCATTAAAATGGAGTTATGCCCCACTTTGAGTCCTGACCCAGTTTGAGAACCGTTGCACTAAAGCAAGAGCTCACAGGTCTCTTTGCTCAAGAGAGGTCAAGGATAGAACAGTAGAATGAATATAGGGAGAATGGTGGCAACACTTACTAAATATGTATCCACCCTAGGCATTAGGCTGAGACAAAGGCTATTAGGATCTCGCTTATGAACACAAGGTGCATTTAAAGGATGTTGAAAAGTATGCATAGTTTGTATCTTTATCCACTTTGTCAGCAGAGGATCTAATGCCTCCTACAGTTAAATATATTCAGATTCATTATTGTAAGGCCAAAACATGAGGGGAAAGGAGGAGACACTGTCTGGTAGTTAAGGCACTAGACTGGGACTCAGCAGATCTGGGTTCAATTCCTGGCTCGTCCACAGTCTTCCTGTGTGAACTGATCTCAGTCAGGCTACTTAATCTCTCTGTTGCTCAGACCCTGTCATAATATGAACTGTCTGCTTAAGCTCTGGTGTTGCTGCTGGGGCTTGGAGCCTCTCTTTGTCCTTTATGTCAGCAGGTGATTTCAGCCCAGAGACTTCCTACTGAATGCTTCCCTCAGTCCTTTTCCTCAAAGGAAACCAGCACAACACCTTGAAAATACACTCCGGGGAGCTTAAACTCTGCTAGACACTAAAAAGCATGAATTTAATAAAGACACTTATTGCAATAATCTGTATTAATAATAAACAAATAATAAATAAATAACTCCCCTGTCTGTCCTATGACTGCAGAGGTGTTAATGGGCCACTTCACCTTGAATGGTCTCTTACAATATGTGATAATTACTTATGCTAAACAATCTGTTCACCTTGTATTTCAGGAATGGCCAACCAGAGCCTGAGAAGGAGCCAGAATTTACCAATGTTCATTGCCAAAGAGCCACAGTAATACATCAGGAGCATCCTCTCCCCCCAAAAGCTCCCCCCCTGCTCCCAGCGCCTCCCACCCACCTGCAGCCCCACCGATCAGCACCTCCCCCTCCCTCCCCGCAACTCCTGATCAGCTGTTTCGTCAGGTACAGGAGGTGGGGGGGGGGGGGAAACGAGGGCATGGCAGGCTCAGGGGAGGGGGCGGGAAGGGGAGGAGTGGGGGCAGGGCCTGTGGCAGAGCAAGGAGTTGAGCAGTGACCATCCCCCAGCACATTGGAAAGTTGGCACCTGTAGCTCCAGCCCCGGAGTCGGTGCCTATACAAGGAGCCGCATATTAAACTTCTGAAGAGCCGCATGTGGGTCCAGAGCCACAGGTTGGCCACCCGTTGTATTTAGTTGTGACACCCTGAGTACCCTTCCCAGACCTGAAGAAGAGCTCTGTGTAAACTTTTTCCTTTGACCAACAGAAGTTGGTGAAATAAAAGGTATTATCTCACCCCCTTGTCTCTCTTAATTGGGAAAGAGACACAATTTTTCCCCAAACACTTGTTTGTGGTTCCTCCATGAACCCTTTGTTGCTTCCTAAGGGAACCATTGCTCATAGTTTGGGAAGCACAGCCCAATACAAACAGGTTTTTAAAAGGTGAAGCAATGCACAACTCCAATCTGACCCTT
The DNA here is from genome assembly GCF_965152235.1 of Eretmochelys imbricata. Taxonomy (NCBI): domain Eukaryota; kingdom Metazoa; phylum Chordata; order Testudines; family Cheloniidae; genus Eretmochelys; species Eretmochelys imbricata. The sequence continues at coordinate 79,478,182 of NC_135577.1, forward strand.
TTTTGATGGAAAGTTGGAGGAGTGGAGGACAGAGAATCATCATCTGCAGAAGGAAATTGAGTAATGTAATCCTGTCTTGTTCCTTCACTATTGAATTGACTTGCAAAAGATATTAGATACTGTTTGTCACACAGATTTTCCAAGTTCAAGAGTGCACTATTAATTTTTAAGGCAACAACAAAAAGTAATCTAGCAGATGAAAATACTGTATATAGCATTCTAATTTGACTAGGCATTCCTTTGCCATATAATTTTTCCTATTTGCTGTTCTGTATTCAAGACTACTCATTAATGCAAAGCTCAAAAGAGCATGTGTGTGACAGAAGCTTGTTTCTCTTAGTTTCTTTAACATACAGCTTGATATAAGGTAAAAATATAAAGGTCTAAAATGAAGTCTATCAGCTAGAAAATACTACGAAAGAGGGAAAAAAGGCAACAGACAAACAGGTTCAAAAGCCTATTTTTAAATAATAATTTTTCCTATTTAATAATGTAACAATACAGTATCTGAGAGACAACCACCTTCTACAGTGCAGCTGCAAGGAAACAATACAAAGTTATTCATCCGATAAAGATTAGGTTTGAAGTTCAAAAATTTGTGACACCACGTGTCCAGTATTGCAAATAGAGCTCCCGCCATCTGGAAAGCTTGATTACAGGAGACACTGCCTCAGCAAAAGTGTTACCACAATGCATAATTGGGTCTTGTATCTATTTCCTATAGCTTTTAAACACTACAGTAAACACAATTTCGCAGCAGAAAGTTAGGCATCAAAACAGGTGATTTTATTCTCCTCCCCATCTTTGTGTGTATGGTTCCTACACTCTACTTTAACCCCAAATTTTATTTGGAAGTTTCTCTCTTGGCACACTGCCATAGTTTTGCCACACAGAAGGCAAAACACCAACCTGCCAATAACTAGCTTGATGAATTAACAGCTCCCAAAGATAGCATTCAACACTTAAACCTGACATTAAACTCCACATTGGTGTCTGCTTTATTTGAGAAGGATGTAACCACAGCTCTATTCCAGTAGAATGGATTCTACTTAACCCCAAAATTTTCTGTAAAACATGTAGTCCCTGAGCCTACCCAGCAAACAACTCCAAACTGCACTATGAGATGGTCGTGCAGTCTCCATCATCTGGTGGACTGAAGGATGGACTGGAAAGGAATTTCCAACACCCATTCCAATGACAACTCCCAGTTGTGTTGAGATAACCCTCCATACTGGTGTTCAGCTCCCTTATTCTGATATAGAGGATCTTCCTCTCCTGGACATTGGCCTAGCAAAGTAGTCAGGAGAAAACACGGGAGAACAGCTGAGCCAGTGACTTAGATTCTACCTTGGGAGAGTCCCAGGGGCATGCGAGTAAAAGTTTTATTATCCGGCATGTTGGGGGAATCAGGGATACCGGTTAACCAAAAATTCTGGTTAACTAAGAGTTATACTTACCAATGGAATAACAATTTCAAAGAATTAATATACAATAAAATGAATACAATATAAAATAGTATACAGGTACTCAACAATCCTGTAGTAGTGCTGCACTGCCAAGTAGTTGGTTTCTTGAAGCACTTAGGTGTATACAAGTAAAGTTTTCTATACAGTAGGTTCTCTTATGACACTACATATCACTATGGGCAGTGCCTGGCGTACACCCAGATCACTAAAAATATACTTAACACTAAAACAATACTGACCATAATTTAATCTGTCTTTGATGATTCAGAAAGCACTTCAGGATCTTGCAGTGCTTCAGGGTCATCATTATCAACATCAATTATCATGTAGATGTAGAAGATGCAGGAGATTGGGCTGAATCCGTAATGACCCTATGACATACCCTGGAAGCTGCTTTTTTGAATAAATCCCTGAAGTCTACTTGTTTACTTGTCTTCTGCCTCTTTTGCATAAAAATAGATTGCAGAATTTGTAATTGCATAATCTCCTGGGCAGTATACTAGCATTACTAGATTGAAGATTTGTATTGGGAGATATCAGAAATGCCGGTTAATGGAGCTTTCTGGTTGATAAAGTGCCGAATAACACAGGCTTTTACTGTATTAATGCTTCATGTTTCAAAACTATACCATGTACTATCTGACTGTTGGGGACAAAAAACACCCCTCAGATGAATCTAGGAGTCTGGAACTCCCTTTACATAAGTGATTATTTTTCAAAAAAAGTCAAAAGTCTTGTTCCTTCACTATTGAACAATACAATTCAATAATATTTCTGAATCCAGTATTTAGATTTTGAAATGTTCTGTTACACTGAAGAATACTTGATGAGTCTAGTAAGACTTAAATTGTAATCACAATCCAAGTTGAAAGAGTGGTCAGGAACCGAAAAAGCTGTTTTCCTGAATAATAATTTCCTCAATTAGAAACAAATGCATGTGTAAGCCAAGGTATCTTTCATACCTTGGACAAAGAAGGAACAGGATTATATAAATTAGCTACTAACACCAACTTCTTCAAACCTATATTGGCACCAAAATCCACTGTTAGTCACCTAAATAAATTACCTGTTTTTCCAGAGGTGCTGAGCAACACAGCTTTCATTACACTTAATGAAAGCTGCAGGTGTTGAGCACCTCTAGGAAACAGGCCACATATCTAAGTGATGTAACTCAGGCATCCAATTTTGATCTAAACTCATGTGAATTTGGGGGGGGGGGGAGGGGAAAGAAGAGGGAAATATACGGTATAAAGCAATTACAGACTATCCTTGGGAAAGGATGTAAAACCTTTGTGAAGAGAAAAAAAATACGAATATCAATAGCACTGGATCAAACACACACACACACACACACACCCCCCGCCAGAGGGAATTTACTGTTTCAACGTAAATTACATGCGCTTTTTTTCAGGATAGGATCAATATGTGTAGCCTGCTAAAAAGAAATTCAATTTTAACTATACAAAAAAAAATGGAAAAAAAGATCAATATGGAGGTCAAAAAAGACAAGTCATACTGCAAACAAAAAGCAACCACACCTCCTACAGCCACAAATTGACTATGTGCAAAGTTTTCAAAAAGTATTTAAGTGACTGAGGTCTGGTTTACACTAGAAAATTAGCTCGGCATAACTCCGTTGCTCAGGGGTATAAAAAAAATCCATAATCCTGAGGGTTATAGAATCACAGAATCATAGAATATCAGGGCTGGAAGGGACCTCAGGAAGTCATCTAGTCCAACCCCCTGCTCAAAGCAGGACCGATCCCCAATTAAATCATCCCAGCCAGGGCTTTGGCAAGCCTGACCTTAAAAACTTCTAAGGAAGGAGATTCCACCACCTCCCTAGGTAACGCATTCCAGTGTTTCACCACCCTCCTAGTGAAAAAGGTTTTCCTAATATCCATCCTAAATCTCCCCCACAGCAACTTGAGACCATTAGTCCTTGTTCTGTCATCTGCTACCACTGAGAACAGTCTAGAGCCATCCTCTTTGGAACCCCCTTTCAGGTAGTTGAAAGCAGCTATCAAATCCCCCCTCATTCTTCTCTTCCGTAGACTAAACATCCCCAGTTCCCTCAGCCTCTCCTCATAAGTCACGTGTTCCAGTCCCCTAATCATTTTTGTTGCCCTCCGCTGGACGCTTTCCAATTTTTCCACATCCTTCTTGTAGTGTGGGGCCCAAAACTGGACACAGTACTCCAGATGAGGCCTCATCAGTGTCTAATAGAGGGGAACAATCACGTCCCTCGATCTGCTGGCAATGCCCCTACTTATACATCCCAAAATGTCATTGGCCTTCTTGGCAACAAGGGCACACTGTTGACTCATAGCCAGGATCTCGTCCACTGTAACCCCGAAGTCCTTTTCTGCAGAACTGCTGAGAAGCCATTCGGTCCCTAGTCTGTAGCGGTGCATTGGATTCTTCCGTCTTAAGTGCAGGACTCTGCACTTGTCCTTGTTGACCCTCATCAGATTTCTTTTGTCCCAATCCTCCAATTTGTCTGGGTCCCTCTGCATCCTATCCCTACCCTCCAGCATATCTACCTCTCCTCCCAGTTTAGTGTCACCTGCAAACTTGCTGAGGGTGCAATCCACACCATCCTCCAGATCATTTATGAAGATATTGAACAAAACCAGCCGCAGGACCGACCCTTGGGGCACTCCGCTTGATACTGGCTGCCAAGTAAACATGGAGCCGTTGATCGCTACCCATTGAGCCTGACAATCTAGCCAGCTTTCTATCCACCTTATTGTCCATTCATCCAGCCCATACTACTTTAACTTGCTGGCAAGAATACTGTGGGAGACAGTGTCAAAAGCTTTGCTAAAGTCAAGGAACAACACGTCCACTGCTTTCCCTTCATCCACAGAACCAGTTATCTCGTATTAGAAGGCAATTAGATTAGTCAGGCATGACTTGCCCTTGGTGAATCCATGCTGACTGTTCCTGATCACTTTCCTCTCCTTTAAGTGCTTCAGAATTGATTCCTTGAGGACCTGCTTCATGATTTTTCCAGGGACTGAGGTGAGGCTGACTGACCTGTCGTTCCCAGGATCATCCTCCTTCCCTTTTTTAAAGATGGGCACTACATTAGCCTTTTTCCAGTCGTCCGGGACTTCCCCGATTGCCATGAGTTTTCAAAGATAATGGCCAATGGCTCTGCAATCACATCCACCATCTCCTTTAGCACTCTTGGATACAACACATCCAGCCCCATGGACTTGTGCTCGTCCAGCTTTTCTAAATAGTACCGAACCACTTCTTTCTCCACAGAGGGCTGGTCACCTCCTCCTCATGCTGTGCTGCCCAGTGAAGTAGTCTGGGAGCTGACCTTGTTCGTGAAGACAGAGGGAAAAAAAGCACCGAGAACATTAGCTTTTTCCACATCCTCTGTCACTAGGTTGCCTCCCTCATTCAGTAAGGGGCCCTCACTTTCCTTGACTTTCTTCTTGTTGCCAACATACCTGAAGAAACCCTTCTTGTTACTCTTCACATCTCTTGCTAGCTGCAACTCCAGGTGTTATTTGGCCTTTCTGATTTCATTCCTGCATGCCCAAGCAATATTTTTATACTCATCCCTGGTCATTTGTCCAATCTTCCATTTCTTGTAAGCCTCTTTTTTATATTTAAGATCAGCAAGGATTTCACTGTTAAGCCAAGCTGGTCGCCTGCCATATTTACTATTCTTTCTACACATCAGGATGGTTTGTCCCTACAACCTCAATAAGGATTCTTTAAAATACAGCCAGCTCTTCTGGACTCCTTATCCCCTCATGTTATTCTCCCAGGGGATCTTGACCATCAGTTCCCTGACGGAGTCAAAGTCTGCTTTTCTGAAGTCCAGGGTCCATATTCTGCTGCTTTCCTTTCTTCCTTGTGTCAGGATCCTGAACTCGACCATCTCATGGTCACTGCCTCCCAGGTTCCCATCCACTTTTGCTTCCCCTACTAATTCTTCCTGGTTTGTGAGCAGCAGGTCAAGAAGAGCTCTGCCCCTAGTTGGTTCCTCCAGCACTTGGACCAGGAAATTGTTCCCTACATTTTCCAAAAACTTCCTGGATTGTCTGTGCACCGCTGTATTGCTCTCCCAGCAGATATCAAGGTAAATGAAGTCTCCCATGAGAACCAGGGCCTGCGATCTAGTAACTTCTGTGAGTTGCCGGAAGAAAGTCTCGTCCACCTCATCCCCCGGTCCGGTGGTCTATAGTAGACTTCCACCATGACATCACCCTTGTTGCTCACACTTCTAAACTTAATCAAGAGACTCTCAGGTTTTTCTGCAGTTTCATACTTGAGCTCTGAGCAGTCATACTGCTCCCTTACATACAGTGCAACTCCCCCACCTTTTCTGCCCTGTCTGTCCTTCCTGAACAGCTTAAAGTTATAGTTAAGCAGACCTAAATCCCCATGTAGGCAGCACTAGGTCAAAGGAAGAATTCTTCTGCCGACCTAACTACTGGCTCTTGGAGAGCGGATAACCTATGCCAGTGGGAGAATCCCTCCCATCAACATACGTAGTGTCTACACTGAAGCACCGCAGCTGTGTTGTTGTCACCGTTTAAATGTAGACAAGCCAATAGACTTCAAAGTCACATTTTCAAAAGGGATTTAGGATCTTAAATCCCATTAGACCTCTAATTAGCATTGGAAGTCAACTTCTTTCAGAAATGGGATTTAGGTACTTTTGAAAATGTTACCCTATATCAAACAGTGAAAACTAAGCCACACATGTTGTCAAGGTTCCTCCCCCACTCTGAACTCTAGGGTACAGATGTGGGGACCTGCATGAAAAACCTCCTAAGCTTATCTTTACCAGCTTAGGTCAAAACTTCCCCAAGGTACAAAATACTCCACCCGTTGTCCTTGGACTGGCCGCTACCACCACCAAACTAATACTGGTTACTGGGGAAGAGCTGTTTGGACGCGTCTTTCCCCCCAAAATACTTCCCAAAACCCTGCACCCCACTTCCTGGACAAGGTTTGGTAAAAAGCCTCACCAATTTGCCTAGGTGACTACAGACCCAGACCCTTGGATCTTAAGAATAATGCACAATCCTCCCAACACTTGCACCCCCCCCTTTCCTGGGAAATGTTGGATAAAAAGCCTCACCAATTTGCCTAGGTGACCACAGACCCAAACCCTTGGATCTGAGAACAATGAAAAAGCATTCAGTTTTTTACAAGAAGACTTTTAATAAAAAAATAGAAGTAAATAGAAATAAAGAAATCCCCCCTGTAAAATCAGGATGGTAGATATCTTACAGGGTAATTAGATTCAAAAACATAGAGAACCCCTCTAGGCAAAACCTTAAGTTACAAAAAAGATACACAGACAGAAATAGTTATTCTATTCAGCACAATTCTTTTCTCAGCCATTTAAAGAAATCATAATCTAACACATACCTAGCTAGATTACTTACTAAAAGTTCTAAGACTCCATTCCTGGTCTATCCCTGGCAAAGACCAGCATACAGACAGACACAGACCCTTTGTTTCTCTCCCTCCTCCCAGCTTTTGAAAGTATCTTGTCTCCTCATTGGTCATTTTGATCAGGTGCCAGCGAGGTTACCTTTAGCTTCTTAACCCTTTACAGGTGAGAGGAGCTTTCCCCTGGCCAGGAGGGATTTCAAAGGGGTTTACCCTTCCCTTTATATTTATGACACATGTAAAGAAAGAGATTTGGTTAAGAATTTTATTGAAGAACCAAAACAAAAAAAGAGTATGTATGGTAATAGGTGGATGAAGAAATGATTTAATTACATTTAGAGGACTTAAAATAAGTAACAATCTCAACAAGATTAACACAGAAGTTAAATTCTCAGAGCTGTGATGTGACAGCAAAATTAGCTGTGAAGAGAACATTATTCATGTCACTGCTATCCATCTTCCAAACCACAATGTGGTGTATGTTTCTGCATAACAAGTTACATTAGCAGCTGCTTCAGTTTCACCTAGCTCTGAGGCAGGGGTGACTTGGAGGACTGATAACGGGATATGGAGCCTCTCATAGTCGGGCAAGTGGTATGAAACCACCCATGTTAAGTAGTGATCTGAAAAAAATTGCTGCTCTCAGATGCTCATTTAGATGAGCTATGTGAAGCAAGTCAGTATTACTCCGGTTTCTCGTGCATACATAGCCACATCATACACATGTAGCCATCATTTTTGGTATTCTTGCTGGTAGGATCTTAAGAGCCAAGGAGCAGGTTGGACATGGAAACTGACCTGCCCTCCAAGCCCTAGTAGTAGCCTCCTTAAGAGCATTCGACACAATTGAGACAAAGATGGTAAACTTGTCTGCATTGTGACTGCCATATTTATTTGCTCCCTATAAAAAATAAAAATCATCCGTTTTCAGTGCTGCCACAAAGGAGCATCTTTCAGAAGCAACAAAAGCATGGAAATATTTAAAACAATTCCACTAAGTTCTTCAGCAGCTACATGGATAAGATTAATCAAAAGGAGAATACCATCCGTGAGTTTATATTAAATTAACAACTTAAAGGATTAGTAAGGACAAATCTCAGTCATTAGCACAATAAATTTTAAATGTATTCTCCTTACATTTACATTGCATCAGTTTTAAGCATCAATTCACTTCATACATGAAAGTGAAAGTAAATATCTGAAGCACAGGAATAGGACAAACTTTGCACAGTCTTACAGCACAGGAAAGTTGGCAAAGTTCATTGTCTGGAGAGGAAATGCTATTCACACACATGCTGCAAAAACAACAGGGGGTAGGAATGGACTAAAGAGCATGGAACACACCTGCTAGCAAATGTTTCTCTCCTAGGGTTTCTGAACATCTCCTCATCCACTGCAAGGAAGTATAGTGCTTATTCAAGTCCTGTGCAATCTCCCTCAGCTTCAAAAAGTAAGACATTGGCAATGGATCTAACAGACATTGATACTGGAACCTACAAAGAGTCTATTTTCAACACATAAACTGAAACTTCACAACTGTCCCTTCACCTAGCTGTAAGAATCCTATGACATCATTTCCTTGACTTTGATTAACTTTAAATATTTCAGAACGTTTTCCTTGAGGAAGTTTTATGGAAAACAATGTCTCAGGAAACTAACACAGACACCCTAAGACACAATGATGATCAGGAAGGCTACAACTGAAACATTTAAGTGTGTATTCTTCACCTGCAAATTCCAGTTATTTGTATTTTGATAGTGGCTAGATGCCCTCAGTCAGGATACAGACCCCTTTGGGCTGGGTGCCATTTTGACAGACAGGAAGAAGAGAGAATCCCTGCCCAGAGTAGCTTGCAATCTAAAGAGACAAGCAACAGAAACGAAGGTGGGGAGCTGCAGAGGGGAGCAAAATGTGGCAAAGTGGGCAGAGACTAATTTTTTTTTACCCAAGACAAACAACATATGAAGATTAAGGGAGGGCAGAGGTTATATGTATATACCATATATCTCTAGTTACCATATATCTCTAGTTATGCTGGTAGGTGTAAATGGCAGCCATTAATCACAAACCTGGTAAAAGTCTCTGGGCATACTAGGCTCGCTTCATTCAGGCGAACAGAGGGAGCAATTAAATGTGCCTTTGTTTAGTGATAGCTGAAACAGTAGAGGCCACCAACCAAGGCACAGGCCAGCATTCCAAGGACTGAGCAGAAGCTAACCATGTGGACCAAGGGATTTCCCTGAAGACTGAAAGCAACTCAAGGGGCTATGGAATTGTTTGGTTGCAGCTGTGTGTGAGTGAGGAGGAGAAAGGAACCAGAAAATGAAGAGAAAACCAGCAGGCCTGAGAGCAGCAGTGATGTGTGGCCCTGGGAGACAGAATCCAAGAGACAAAAGCTTCAACAAAGCATAGTACTCTCTGAAAAGGCAGACTTGGATTTCTGAAAAAGGAGACTGCCTCATGGATTTGTGTAAATTCTCTGTAAACAAAACAGGTGTGCACCAAAGAAATACCGGGCTCTTATAATCAAATTCTCCTCCAAATGGAAACAACCCCCCAAGCCCACATACTGGCTAACCAGTCAGCCTACAAGAGGCATTTTATTATATATCTTGTAGCACATACACAAACGAATTTAACATAACTATATCAATCTACCTATTAAAGGCTGGCCAATTTCTGGCAGCTACCTCAGCAGAGGTGGGTTTTCAGACAGTTGTCACCTTATGATTGGTTAAGGGCGGAGATTTCATTCCATAAGCAAGAAACAGTATGGAAGGAAGAACAGAAATATCTATGGGAGAAGTGAAGCAAATAAGTGGTCAAGATGGGTGTAATTGGTAGTGGAAGTGAATGAAATGTGATGTTTATGCTGGTACTGTAACTGAATGGAGAGGGTTAGTGATAGTTATTGCAATTTGTAATTTAAAGTCCTCTCAAGTGAATGATATAGAAGTTTCAGAGTAGCAGCTGTGTTAGCCTGTATCTGCAAAAAGGAGGACTTGTGGCACCTTAGAGACTAACAAATTTATTTGAGCATAAGCTTTTGTGAGCTACAGCTTATGCATCCGATGAAGTGAGCTGTAGCTCACGAAAGCTCATGCTCAAATAAATTGGTTAGTCTCTAAGGTGCCACAAGTCCTCCTTTTCTTTTTGATAGAGAAGTGTAACTGAATGTTATAGTTATTATTTCCACACATTTAAGATTATAGTGGTTTTTTTGTTTTGTTTTGCTTTGCTTAGTTTTTTTTAATGGCAAAAACCTAAGTATTTTGCATACAGATTATATACCACAGCAATCCTTAACTTCAAAGTATTCCTTCCAGCAATGCTGTTCCACAACATGAGTGGTATTTGTGGTACTTGAAACATTTCAAGGGAAATGGAAGTCACATTCAATAACTTTGTCTGGGGAGCAGCAGCAAATTAAACTGCACCTTAAAAAAAAGTTGCATGGAGAACAGGAGGACAAAAACAAAGCTTAACCTAAGAAATTCACATTTATACATTTAAAAGTTGTTTAATGAGTTTAAAATGGTCTAGTACGAGAGCAATCCTATTATTAAAATAAAGTTAAGCACATAGCATAATGGTCCTGGTCTCTGCAAGCTTTGGGGCAGAGGTTAGTAACCTGTGGCATTTGAAGCTGTTTGTTCCTTCCCCTGTGAAGAAGTCTCTGAGAGACAGTTGCCTCAACACTTCACTTAGGGTGAGGAGACCCACACCCAGATTGCCCCACACGGAAACCTCTCACCCCACACCAAGTCCCTCCACACTTGGATCCTGCTGGGCTGAGCCTGCCCAACCCTCACCAGGTGCGCCTGGCACAGAGAGGCAGGGACCCAGGGTCTTTCTGGGGCAGGCCCAGGCCTTGCACTATGTCAGCATCAGGTGCAGCCTCATCGTCGAGTCCCTGAACTGGCTGAGGTGGAGGCTGCAGCGTGATTTCCCACCTCAATGCAGCCAGTGGCCTGTGCTCCCCACTGCCATGCTGGAGCCACATTTATTTATTGACAAATAAAATTTGCAGAATTTTAAAATATTGTGAGCATAATTTTTTGGCGCAGAATTCCCTCAGGAGTAGGAGTTGCTCCGAGATAGAAAAAATTGGAAAGAGTCCAGAGGAGGGCAACAAAAATGATTAGGGGACTGGAACACATGACTTATGAGGAGAGGCTAAGGGAACTGGGATTGCTTAGTCTGCGGAAGAGAAGAATGAGGGGGGATTTGATAGCTACTTTCAACTTCCTGAAAGGGAGTTCCAAAGAGGATGGATCTAGACTGTTCTCAGTGGTAGCAGGTGACAGAACAAGGAGTAATGGTCTCAAGTTGTTGTGGGGGAGATTTAGGATGGATATTAGGAAAACCTTTTTCACTAGGAGGGTGGTGAAACACTGGAATGCATTACCTAGGGAGGTGGTGGAATCTCCTTCCTTAGATATTTTTAGGGTCAGGCTTGACAAAGCCCTGGCTGGGATGATTTAGTTGGGGATTGGTCCTGCTTTGAGCAGGGGGTTGGACTAGATGACCTCCTGAGGTCCCTTCCAACCCTGATATTCTATGATTGTAACGGTAGGGAAAGAAAAAGGGATAGTGTGTGACAGAGACAGAGAATTCTTACTATTCCTTTGGTCTTCTGTTGATTTCTCTTAGCGCTTGGAAGATCTGTTTTTTTCTTTGGCAATTTTAAAATGGAAATTTTCAGCTTTAGATAAAAGCCATATGAAAAAGTAGGATGTTCTCACATTCAGCATTTTTCAGTGCACTATTATACGATGAAGAGGAAGGAAAGTCTAGAGAAGGCCTCGTCTAGAGAAGAAAATTGTATTGGTTTAACTTAAAGTGAGTTTTTATGTCCACTTGTTATAATCGGTGCAAACTCCTTTGAACACTTAGCATTGGCAATACAGTTAAGCATCATGTTTTATGAAACATGATTTCTTAAAGTATACAGAGCTTATTCCACACACTCAGAATTTTATTCACACATTTCTTTAACAATAAGGCCAAACAAAAAAAATCTTTTTAAAAGAACTTTTGTTTAAGGTTATATAAGATGAAGTCCACAAGACTCAAAGTTAAGTCTGACTCACTTAACATCTTGTCATTCTGTCTGGTGGTGTGAACGAGGCGGTAAAGTAATACAGATGGAATATCTGTTTTTAACTTTGAATTTACTAACTTTATGTCAAATCCTTTCCAACTCTTTTTATAAGAGACAGCCCCGTTTTCATCCTCTGTTTGTACTATCTGCAGTCACTGCTTTTCTCCATTTCCCCTCTGTCTACTGCTTGCTTGTTTTCTTCTCCATCTCCACAGTTAAATGGTATATGGCTCCTCCATGCTTGTCCGTCCTACTTTATCACTGCAGTATAATAGAAGGCTTTGTGTAGGCAAACAATAGGGTTTCTTCCCCCCCTTTGACCTATTATTCCACAGTCTAATAGACTGTGAGGCTATGTGTACACTACAAATTACTTCGGTATAACTTAGGGCATGTCTTCACTAGCAACATTAAAGCGCTGGCCACAGCAGTGCTTTAACATGGATATGTAGTCGCGGCATAACGCTGGGAGAGCTCTCTCTCAGTGCTCTTAAAAAAAAAACTTCCACGAGGGGAACAGCTACCAGTTCCCAATGCTGGTGCACTGTCTACACTGGGGAAACTTGCAGCGCTCGGGGGCTGGGGGGGAGAGAGAGGTGTTTTCACACCCCTGAGCGAGAAAGTTGCAACGCTGTAAAGTGCCAGTATAGACAATCAACACCTCCGATCAATGTAAGTTATACTGACCTAACCACCGGTGTGGACCATACTATAGCAGTGGGACAGCTTCTCCCACCAACACAGCTACCATCGCTTGAAGAGGCAGCAGTTAAGCTGATGGGAGAGCTCTCTCCTGTCGGCTTAAAGTGTCTTCACCAGATGTGCGGCATTGGTACAGCTGCGCTGCTATAATGTAGACATAGACTAAGGCAGCTTTGTAACACTGTTCCTAAATTACCTTTCAATTAGTTTCAATCCATTACAACTCCTTATACCATCATAAACAATTCTTTCTAGCCTTCGATCCCAATACAGCAAAGCATTCAAGCATGCAGTTAAGCATGTGCTTAAATTTTAAAGAGTAATTTCTTGCTCCCTCTCCTTCAGCTTGTAATGTTTAACAGTTAACCTTCTCACCTGTCCTTCTCTTGGGAACCTAGAGGTTCTTTACAGAGATCTTTAGGTCCTTAGTAGTTTTGTACAATACATACTGAATTTACATTTGGAATGACAAATATGTTTACCTGATTTTTAAACACATCATATAACTCACAAGCTACAACCTGAACAGTGAATATAGTATAAACATTACCATAATTGAGTTTCAGGTTTCTGTACATATAAGAACCTAGATTCCAACACTAGGACTTAGCAGGGACTTCTTGTACATGGAATATTTACTACCATCATTTAAAAAGTCACTTCATGTGGGCTGATTGTTTCAGTTTGCAAGTTAAGCTCTCATTAAAAACGAGTTATCAAAATTACTTTAGTACAGCACAAAGTAAACTAGTCGGTGGAAATTAGACCCACAAAAGCAGTAAGACACCTCAGTCCTTATACATTCCACTATAATTTTAACATCCTTTGTTTTTATATAAACAAACATCAATAAAAGCCAATCCAATGAATGAGAAGAACAAATTAATAAAATACAAGTACACTAGAGTGTGGTAAACTTCACAGTGAATTTAAGTTTACTTCCCTGGCTAGTTAGGTTTTGCTGACAATACAAATAATCCTAGTTTTCAACTTTTCCACCAGGATCCTGTTCAATACAAGCAAATTCTTCTACAGCCAATGTCTTCTACATATCGTGGGGGAGGAGTGGCTTCGCAGAATTCACTATTTTTAAAAATAATTTTGATGTATATCTACATTCATTTTTAAGTGTTTTTAATTTATCCATTTAAATTTTCACAGTTGCAGGAAATTGGGGAACTCAGGCAGTACAGGGGAGTCATACAATTATTTAATGTATGACTCCCCTGTAGACATTGATATTCAAAAAGTTAAACCGTTATAACCCTTAAAAAGACAAAAATTGTCAATATTGCATGTAAAAATATATAAAATACCTAACCTTAAACTCTAATAAGTTCTTAACCAGCATTGCTCTTACTTTGCCTGTCTGTAAATTTCTATTATTAATTGATGGAAATATTTTATCGTCGTTTGTGTGTTTACATTGAAATCAATGTTTACCAACATTTACCGACTAAAATCTGATCCTTCCAAACCTAAATACATAGTGACTTTTTTTGATGTCTGGTTGGCCCTTATGTGTACATACATAAGCACATTATATATTTGCTATACACGTTAACATATATACATGTATATTATGCATATATGCGCTAAAAGGAGAGTTATTAATAAGTTTTGCCTTTTTATACTTTGGTAATTTAAGTTAAGTTGTATTGGAAAGAAATTATTCTGGAAAAAAACATCAAGAAAAGCAGACTTCTCTGGACACACTTCAAGTCTGACGCTTGTTTACTGAGAAATTCCAATGGTATTCTCCTAATATGAACACTGGTATTACTCCAGGTCCTGACAACTTCACGAAAACTCAGAGCTTGCATGTAGGGTTAGACCACAGGAAAATCAGGCCTGAAAACTTCTTCTCCAGTCAAACCAAATAACAAAAACTAATTTTAAACCGTACTTCAAAGTGTTTACACAACTATATTCCTAATTCATCTGCATATGTATTTCACTCTGATAATCCTAAAGTATTCAGCATAAAAATGCAATTCCTTCAACCCTTTAAAGATTGCAGTAGAAAGGCGATGGAGGAAAAATGAAAATGAAAACTAAGATCCTATGGTACTAACAGCTGAAAAGAAAACGTTACAGAGTCCACAATTCAGACTTAAATCTCATATTCATATTTCAGGGTTTCTCTTTCTTTGGCTGTCAGCCATATCATTTTAGCCAGAAGGTGGTATCAGTTCACCATGAGTTTGAAAACAAACAGTTTAAAAGTGTGCGTTAAGGGAAAATAATATGAAATCAGAATATTAAACAGATATGTTCTTGCTATATTTGTTGTTCAAACGGAGATATAAATAGTAAGAATAGATGCTTGGGCAAGAGACATCAATCCGACTGACATCTCCAAGCAGCTCGCAGTTTCCCCCAGCTGCTCCTGATTTTATAGTGGTACACTAAAAACAGTTACAGAAAGACTGTTCACAACACAGCCTGAAAAGTAAGAGGACATTATTACCCAAGACATACTCAAGAGTTTCTGGGCAACTATTAGGTTATCTATTACTGCAATGCCTACAGTGCACAAGTATTATAATTTTTTTCTAAGGTACTGAATACATAAATGGCAGTTCCACTTCAAAAAACTAAAACACTTTTTATTTTAAACCAATCACTTTAGATCAAAGAATGTTCATAAAAAGGCAACAGCAAAAACGAAAATCCACTCTATTTCATACCTTTCTATTTAAAGGGTGTCGACTTAGTTATGTCAGAGACAAAAGGTTAAAGGAAATCCAATGTACTGTTACTATACATCTGGCTTAGTTTTTGCATTGTTTGCAACAGGAACAATGAAAAAAAGCAATGAATCACTTCTTTGCTCTTTAACATGCTGCTGGGGAATATTTGTTAAAAAGTAAAATAAATGAAAATGGTATTTTTTAAATTGTGGAATCATTTCTATTGGTCTTCAGTTTTATGAAAGCTTGTTTGGTTTCGTTTATTTGTGTCAAGGCTTATTCCCCACTCTGGCACTTCAAATTTAGAAGGTGGGGGCCCGCAAGGATTCTAAAAATTTAGAATCTCTCCACTCAGGTTTTTATTAAACTCCCAAGGTTTTAGCTTTTCTCTGACCTTGGATTGGTAGATGCTGCCACCACCCAAGTGCAGAACCTCCTTGAAAACCCAGGAAGGCGCACTTGGGAATTCCTTCTTTTGGAGTACCCTCGAGCCCTTTCACACACACACACATCCCCGCCCGGGGAAGAGCTGAGGGGGGCGGAAGAAATCAGCTGTTGCCACCAGCTAGTTAAACAACATGTGCACTCTTAAGACACAAAAATCCAGTTCTGTTCTTAAAAAAAGTAAATTTTATTTATAATAAAAAAAAGAAAATACATCTGGGAACTTAGGCTTTTGCTAGATTTAAAACAAAAAACAAAAAAAAACCTCACAACTAAAAGGATTAAGCATCAAGAATAGCTCTCTTGAAGTCCAGCCTAAAGGTTACAAGCAAAACAAAAGCGTTGGGGTTAGCATGGAGGAATCCACAAGCCAGAGAGAAATAAAAGGGATAAACCTAATCGCGTCTTCCTAGACATTTCCTGATCTACTTACATATCTGTGGTTTTAGATGAGTAGTTTCTAGGTATCTACTGACGATTTCTCATACCTGATCCAAGCTTCTCACAGCTTAACTGCCTCTCCCTGAGAGCAGACAAAAGGGAGTCTTTGTTCAATTTTTAAAAGTTCTAGCCTTCCCATTAGCTCTTTTGACCAGGCCCACTCACTTCCTTTTACCTATGCATAGAATTGAGACTTTTTAACCGTTTACAGATAGAGCAATTAGATAACAGCTACTAAGAGGGATTTTATAGCAATGGCTGGCTGGGTGTCCATAAAAGGTAGCTCCCCCACCCCCGCCTTCATTTATCATAATTTGTTTTAACAAAATTCAAATGTGGGCAGAAATTTAAAGTGTTCCTTCAGGGATTTACAAATAGTTTAATAACTCTTTTTTATCTCCATACAAAGAAGTCTGTCTTCTTTTGGTAGTTGAAATGATATTTATTTATGCTCTAACACATATATAGCATCTCAGTGCTTAAAAACAAAAGACCCGTCAATCCGAGGAAAGCAATTAAATTGTGGCATACATATTATGCTGTCACAGTATTGAGTTCACTCTCACAATCTGAATGAGCAAAAAGGGCATTATATAATACTTATGCTTTAACATCAGGGTAGGAAGAAAAGAATATACAAATTTAAAATAGCAGAAAACATCAAGGCCATGTTATCATATTACCCTTGGCCCAAACTCAAATTTGCAGCCTTTTTGCTAGCTACTTGGTAGAATCCTAATGAGATACTGCAATGCATACTAAAAACATGCCTAAACACATCAGCAACAACGAGACCATCCTTCTCCTTTCTACATGATGACCTCAAAGAGATTTTTATGTTCTTTCTTCCCATCCTCACCCATCCTCACCCAAAACAGTAGTAATACTTCTGTTTTTCATCCCCTTTTTAAATTAGGTGACAGTGACATTCTTCACAGAGCTGAAAACAGCTAAGTTGCCATGGTCCCAATGACGTAATCATACACAGAGGGGATCTTTGAAAGGAACAGGGGAGTGTATTAGTTTCAGACAATTGAAGGAAATACAGGAGAAGCAGGTACAATATAAAGTTCATCCCTTAGAGGAATAGCTGAATGAGATTAACAAAGACCTAATATTTCCAAGTATACTAACTACAGGATAAGTTCATACTGTGCAACTATGCCACCAACAGTTTTAATAATAACTGTGAAACCTTCGGCTAAATCAGCAATATCTGTCAGCTATATCATATGACAAACCACACACTTCCTGCATTCAAACTTATAAACATTAAAGATGTAACCATCATAGTTCATCCACTTGCATTATTAAAATGCAAGTCACACTGTTCCTTATAGCAACAGATGATAGCCAATCCGTTAATCAAACTTCAAAGATAAACCAAAAGGATGGCTAGATGTCAAAATTATTTATCTTACCTGACAAGCAGATGTAGGTTAAATATTCACCCTGGCCCCCAGTTGCTAGGAAAGGGATCTTTTTCTTCGTTCTCCTTTTCACTTGGACAGCTCCCAGCATCCTTTCATCGTGTGGGGCGAAAATTTCTTTGTTGATAGCAGCTTTGGCACTCATCGTAGATCAGAGATGGAAGAGGCTGCTGTCTTCTCTAAAATAAAATAATCAATCAAAAATTTAAAATGAAATGCTAAGTTACAAGAGACTATGGTTGACTTTCATGTAGATCAATTATTCTGGGCTTCAAATTAAGTCTTGAATGACTTGAAAGGCTTTGCACAATAATTTCACCTCTTGTCATCTAGAGGTGGGATTTTCAAAAGCACCTAAAGGTATGTTTTCACTGCAGAGTTAAATCAAATTTACCTACAGACAAGTTACTCCTCTCGAGTTAGCCTTGCTCGAGTAAGAGCAGCCACACTGCAAAAGATTTGCAGTGTCTGTACTGGTGCTGTATTCATTCATGTGTAGCATATCTCATGGTTCTCAGTGCTGCAGTAATCCAAACTGTTCTATGAATTCTTTACCCGTGAATTGTGCGAAACCACATCTGTCCTTTTCAAGTGCAGAGAGAGAATTGTGGGAAGGCATTGAAGGACTAGCAGCATGTGAACATGCACCAGAACTGGCTTCATCCAGGCCCTAAAGGTGCTCAACCACCCACTCCACCCCAGGACCCACCCTCACCCGATCCCTTCCCCCAATTCCCCACCTCTGCCCACACCCACTCCGCCCCCACAGCCGGCCCAATCCCACCCTTTTTCCCAAGCCCCCATTCCACCCCATCTCTCCCCACACAGTTCTGCCTCCTCCCCCCCAGCACACCACGGGACAGCTGATCGCAGCAGGTGGGAGGCGCTGGGAGGGAGAGAGAGGGAGGAGTTAATTGGCAGGGCCACCAGTGGACAGGAGGCGCTGGCTGACGGTGGGTGCTAAGCATCCACTATTTTTTTCTGTGGGTGCTCCAGGGATTTGGTGCCTACGCAGACATGTCCTCATTACAGAGTGGTCGTGTTAGTAACAGATGAATCATGTTCACTTGACTTACAGGTAGAGGTCACTCAAGATATAGGTAGCTTATACTTTCTCTTGAGCGAACAAGTAGAGTTAAAAGCACCTCCACAATGTAGTTAAGAGTGTTTCTATGTGAACAGGAATCAAGTCAGGAGCAATTCTCAAGTTGTAACTCCAATTAACTCATCATTGAGTGACTCCACTAGGTCTTAAGAGACTATATGGCAGCTAGTTATGAGGAAGAGTGCCTCTGTCACCACAAAGATTGGACTCTTCACCCTCTTTCTGTCACTGACCCCAGCCCTGTTTTCTCTGGAGACTTCCAAATAAATTAGATGACCTTCTGTTTGGCTCCTTCAAATAGTTTAAACTTATTTCTCCCTTGGGAGCCACTCCCTTGATACCAGCCTATAGGGCAGGGGTGGGCAAACTACGGCACATCTGGCTCTCCAGGCATTTTAATCTGTCCCTTGAGCTCCCGCTGGGGAGTGAGGTCCGGGGCTTGCCTCCCTCCAGCCAGGAGCAGGGTCGCAGGCTTGCCCCACTCTGCGCAGCTCCCAGAAGCACCAGCATGTCCCTCCTCCTGCTCCTATGCATAGGGGCAGCCAGGAGGCTCTGCACACTGCCCCCACCTCAAGCGCCACCTCCGCAGCTCCCACTGGCCAGGAACCATGGACAATGGGAGCTGCAGGGGTGGTGTCTGTGGACAGGGCAGCATGCAGAGCCGGCTGGCTGTGCCTCCACGTAGGAGTTGGAGGGGGGACATGTTGCTGCTTCTTCTGGGAGCTGCTTGTGGTAAGCACCCCGCAGAACATGCATCCCTGACCCACTCCTGTGCTCCAACCCCCTGTACCACCCCGATCCCCTTCCCACCCTCCAAACCCCTCAGTCCCAGCCCGGAGCACCATCCTGCACCCCCAACCCCTCATCCTCAGTACCACCCCAGAACCCTCACCTCTCCCCCCCCCCCCCCCCGCACCCCAACCTTTTGCCCCTCTCGCATCCTGAACTCCTAATTTCTGGCCCCACCCCAGAGTCCACACCCCCAGCCGAAGCCCTCACCCCCTCCCGCATCCCAACCCCCAATTTCATGAGCATTCATGGCCCACCATACGGTTTCCATATCCAGATGTGGCCCTCGGGCCAAAAAGTTTGCCTTCCCCTGCTTTAGGGTATGTCTACACTGCAAAATTAAGTCGACATATAGCCACCACAGTAATTAAATCACTTTTGCATGTCTGCACTACACTCCTTGTATCAATTGTCTGCACCCTTTCCAGGAAAGCTTGCACCAATTTAACTGTTAGTATGGGGCATTGTGGGAAGGCTTCTGAAAGGCAGCAACAGTTGATGCAAGTAATGCAGTGTCTACACTGACACTGCGGTGACCTAATTACATCACCTTAAACACTACGCCTCTCGCGTATGTGCAGTTATTAAGTTGGTGTAGTGGGTGAGTTACATCGGTGGGAAATACTTTTTAGTGTGAATTAGGTTGATGTAAACTGCCTTATGTCAACCTAACTCTGTAGTGTAGACCAGGGCTTGCTTATTTAGTACCTAGAAAGAATGAAGAGTCTTAGTCCAATTCAGCATCACTCCTTTCCTTTGAATTTTAAACTTAATTGATTTTCAAACAGATTCTGTATCCAAGTTCATTTGTAAGTTAATGAAATGCCTGCTTTCCCCCCCCACCACCACCACCACCATTCAGCCTCTCTATCTCCACTATATCTAGAATATTTAACATAAGACTCAAAAAGAAAAGGGCAGGACCTCTGAATTTGCAGGAGGAATTGATGAAGAATCTCTTAGTTCTATTCAATATTATTTAAATGACTCAACCCAGCTCTTTATTCATCCAGCTATCTAAGACAAAGACAATGGTTAACCCTTGTTTGCCTAGTTTCAAGCTCATAAGCAAAGCAGGTCAAAACTTAGTTGAAATAACAACTGCCCCCCCCAGCCTTCTACATAACAGTCTAGGCCCCGATGTGCAAACCATTACACAGGTGCTAAACTTTACGCATGTCAGGAATCCAGATGAGGTTAGTGTTATTCATCCATGTATTCAAGTCTGCAGGACCAGGCCCTTTTTCTCCCAAAAAAAACACGTCTTGGATTTTTTTTTGAAATTTTTCAATTTTAAAAATTTACTCTGTTCTTCATAATGTACTACCAATTTAGATTAGTCAGGTTAGTCAAACAATGGGGATTTTTTCTTCAAAATCAAATTTATTTTTGAATAGCTATTTTGAAAATTTTAAAATGTGCTTTTGAAAAGGAAAAAAAAAATCTATAAAAATACTATACAAATTTTCAGTCACACAAATTAATCACTTTTGTAAACGAATGCAAGGCTTTTAAGATTTTCACTTTTAAACAAATTTTCCAACCAGCTCTACACAAACAAGACAGGAATTTAAAATTAGGCCATGTCAATATGTACAGCACTGCAGCATCGCAGATGTACTGATACAGCAGCAGTGGTGCGGCGCATCTATGAAGACGCTCTATATCGATGGGAGAAAGCTCTCCTGCCCACATAAAAAAACCCACTGCCGCGAGCGGCAGAAACTGTGTCAGCAGGAGAAGCTCTCCCGTCGACATAGTGTTGTGCACATGAGCGCTTACATCAGTGTAACTTATGTCACTCAGGGGAGTGGAATATTCACACCCTTGAGTGACATGAATTTAACTATTTGTTACCAGTGGCAATTGTGCAATTTGATGGCTGGGTTAAAATCCTGCACCCAATTTAAATTGCAACTATAATTCAGAGGGGTGGGGTTTTTGTTTGTTTGTTTTTAATTAAAGTTGGCTCCCTTTGTAGGGAATTTTACTCAAGGTAAACTAAAGGCTACTTTGAAGAAGTCTACAGTGAGCCAGCAATATGTGACGTCTTACTGGTATCCTGTCTAGTTGCCCTCTTCCCCTCCCCCCCCCCGCCAGCCTGCACCCTTTTCACAGCACCTTTTCATTCGGTGTATCGTTTCATAGTGCACAACTAAACTCCATAACTCCAGTCATAAAGGCATTCAAGCACTATCTATACTGGGGGGTTAGGTCATCTTAACTATGTCCGCTCACGGGGGTTTTGGTGTAGACCTGGCTAAGACTGAAAAATTTTAGAAGTTGGTCCAATAACAAATATTAGAGAGGTGTGGTCAGATGGTTACCTCTTCCGCCTCATCCGGAAGAGCCCATCACAACAACAAATCTATGAGCAGCAAGAGCCAAGCCGCTGGAGTGGGGAGCTGGGCCCAGTCCTATAGGACAGGAGCCATATTCTGCACCAGGCCAGGATAGAAACAGTGACACCCCCTCACACGTGCACACCAGAAAGCGGGGCCTGACAGTTTTACTCAGCTCCACTCCGCCCAAAAGAATATCTTCACCAGTTGCCTATACAATGAATGAATTACTGTATATTGACCTACGCTTTATTTCATGGATGTCTGAGGCAGAGGGATGGAGGCATGCAGACAGGTAGTATTATCTGAAATGCATTGAACTGGAGCAGGAAAGAAGGATAATTAAACACAAAGGGAGCCTGGGTTGAGTTTCAGTTTCTGACTAACAACTCACTCACTCACTCCCAAGTGCCACAAGCAATCAGACTGTTAGCCAGAGAAATATAATTTCAACCCTAAAACTAAGCAATTTGCTGTTATTGTTTCATCTCTCTCCTTTCTGGTTTGTGTGTTTGTTTCCATCTCCTTTTGCTCCTAGATCCCTATTTGCCTCTGCTGACCAACCCTCAACCACATGAAACTAACTTTCAGCTACCAACATATGATGTGCAGCGCTACAGAAGGAGGAAGAGAAAGTACACTGTGATCTTCGGTCATGGTTCTGCTGCTCCAGTTAGGGAAGTATCCTTTACAGAAGCAACATACACAAGTGAATGGAAGCAATTCTCCATTGAAGTTGGAAGGGAGAGAATCTCTCATGTAAGCGTTCCAAGGTGGGCAGAGGTGTTGATAGAGGGCGGAAATGCAGGATCCGCTTGGAAAAAATAGCTCCCTGTTCACATACCTACTGAAAGCACCTCCACGTTGTTGACAACTCTCATGATTTTGTGGTCTCATCATATCTGGCTTTTATTTAAAAGCCCCACCTCTTGAATGTATATGATTGACAATCAGCTTTCACTTAAAAAGAAGTTATTCACCCTCACGGTTGCAGAAAGGTTGAAGATGTGGACCATAAATGCCCAAGAACCAGAAGGTAAATAAGAGCCACCAAAAAAATAAAATAAAAATGATTATCTTGCAACCCACTCAATTTTTTAATATGTGGGGAAGGCAATACTGCTAGTAAGATAGAATTCTGAAAGAAAAAATAAAGCCTCACTGTTTTTAGCTCCTACCTGCCGCAAACTTACTAATGTTTTTTCCTCAAACTGTCTTTGAAAATCTGCTTCATCTCACTATTACAACATATAAAAATGCTATGGTTCCAATTTCAGAAATTGAAAATAGTTGGGTACATGGCTAGTTATTGTCTTTGGAACTGCTCTCTTCAGCCACAGTACAAAATACTACCAGGTGCCAGCAATCTGAGTAATCAGAGCCCAATTAAAATCTACTCAGCTGCCTGATTTTCACCCACAGCTGAGAAGCATCTCATTTTGTAAATGAAATAGCTATAGGTTCATTAGAGGCTTGTTACTAGGTGCTTAACTCTTATCACATGCAGAAATGTGTTCTACCCTGAAAGCCAGAAACAGCTTGGTGGAAACAGCATTTCACATCATGCAATATGCCTGGATTCAGATGCCAATCCACAAAGGATTTACAAAGCTCTCATATTTAACAGTTTTGTACTGCCACCCATCACCATGTATGAGCCTCTTACATGTAAAAATTCGGATTTCCAATCTATGTCCATAATGGATTTCATAGAGATCCTAGTTCATCAGGAGTTATGGGAGCTCTGCTTATGGTATGGTCCATATTTTTAATTTTTTATAGTCTAGGCATAACTTTTCTAAAGTGATTAGCAATTTTGGTGGCCTAAATGTTTGGTGACAAACATGATACCTTAAAAGGTGCCTGCAGTTTTCAGATAGTGCTGAGCACCTTCCTGCTGAAAATAGGCCCTTTTAGAGGTCTCAAGATAGGCAATCCAAAAAATCACTGGACACTTTTGAAAATGTAAGCCCTTGGTTTTATCATTAGTCACAGGTAGTCTCCGAAGAGTTGATGGTACCAGCCAAGAACTGAAGGGATAAAAGACCTGCTCCCCTCCTGATCAGGCTTGGGGCACATACTTGAGCCATATGGTCTTTCACATTTGAGTATCCTGCCTCCAGTAGCAGCAGCCAAGCTAGATGGCTCAGAGGAAGATGAGCCATCCTCCTCTCCCCCTCAATGAATGCACTCCTGCTAGACAAGAAGTTAAATGTTTTGCTCAAGGTCACACAAAATTGTGACAGAGCTGGGAGAAGAACCCAAATGTCCTGACTGACTTTTTTGCTTTAAGCAATTAATCTCATTCATATTACTGTAATGATAATCTTGGAGGTATTGAGAAATTGCTTTACCCCCCTGCAGATTTTCACTCTAGCCATGTTACAGTTTTATGGATATTACAGCATTTGCACTCCAGAATGTAGACCAAACTGAAACACACAAAGAAAACTTCTCCTGTCTATTTAAGCAAATATGAATCATGTGCAGCATCACACAAATCCTTCCATGCTAAAATCTTTCTAAATGAAATCTATGCCAAGTAGCAGCTTGCAGTTAGACAGCTCACCCATTATTCAGTGATACAAGAAAAAAAAAATCAAGTAAGCAAATTTACAATAGTTCTAGGATTGCATTAAAATTAATAAACTACTTATGATCAAGCAGATCTGTCCGAGTGAAGCCCAAAAGAAGTCAAACAGTGAGCCACTCGGAAAGTTTGCTGGAAGTCTCAGAAGAGCTGACATATCACATGGAGTTGTCTTGTCCTTGCTTGCAGTTGCTTTTAGTGGATTGTGGAAGCAAGAGGATCCAGCCAATGTCTTCATTAGGGCTCCTGCTACATAGGAGGGGTTAAGGAAACCTGACCTACAGGGAACAGAATTATAGTAGTAGAACTGGAGCTGCTAGTTGGAAAGGTTTCAGAGTGGTAGCCATGTTAGTCGGTATCAGCAAAAACAACAAAGAATCCTTGTGGCACCTTAGAGACTAACAAATTTATTTGGGCATAAGCTTTCGTGGGCTAGAACCCACCCAAATAAATTTGTTAGTCCCCAGTTGGAAAGCAATGTCCAGTGGAATCAACACAACGCACAGCATTTTGAAAGATGAGGAAAAGGACCAGATGCCCAGGAGAACGGCAGAAAAGGAGGCAAGAAGCATGCTCAGAGAAGCAAGAGGACAAACATTGGGAGGGGAAAATGAAATGACAAAAGGAGAAAGTGTAATTCATCTATTTGCCAGCAAGGGGAAAACGCTCATATTAAACACAGTTACAAATTAATGTAAAAAGAAAAGGAGTACTTGTAGCACCTTAGAGACTAACATTTATTTGAGCATAAGCTTCTCGCTATTACTTTTCAATGTATGAGACTGCTGTATTCACTAGGATAGTACTCAGGCATAAACAGGATTGTGTCAGGAAGACAGCCTCTCTATTAAGTTATGGTGCATGCTATGGAAGTGTTGAGTAACTAACTGTTGCTGAAATCACCAAGAGCTATGAGACAGTGCTTAAATCAACTTCAGTCAATGGTAGTGTCATTGTAAAACACGACTGTTCATAAGAATAGCTTCTGCTGCTTTATGGATGTAGGGGCAAGGTTGCGGAAGATTGGCGAGGAGCTAAGTGGTGGACTGAGTATGTGACTGGATGTAAGCAGAGGATGCAGGCAGTTTCAATGAACTTTGTCTGACAGACCCTGCCAAAAGGCATTGTAGCATAGCTCAGCATATTTTTGCCTGTAAACGAGTCAGTAATAAGCATAAATCGTACATACAAGACTGTAGCCAGCTGTTGACCCCATGTAACCCCTAGATAAGCGCGGCGTATATAGCGTCGCAGAGGACTTCCTCCCCCCCACCGGCGGAGTCCTGCCTGGTCAGCTGTCCCGAATGGCCAGAGTCCCCTGCAGCCCCTCCGCGTGTCCTAGGGGCTCCCCCGCGCAGATTGGAGCGTAAGTTCTTCCTTCCTTCCTTCCATAAAGCATAGTTTACTATTCTTAGGTCTGAGTGTCCTCCTTTCGCTGGTATCTCTCCCCCCTCCCCCCCAGCCCTTGTGGGCACAATGGATCTTGATTTTCCCCTGGATATTTGCTTGCTATAAATGCTAAGGCAAAGCATTTGACCTTTACCTTTCATCAATATTTTATATCCATTGCTGCCTCAAGTAAAACAGTTAACAAAAAGCGTTTTGAGGAGTATACTGCCATTCTGAACACAGAGATAATCTAACTTTTCAAAATCCAAACTTTAAGACACCCAATTTCTAGACTTGATCCCAGAAGAGGTTTCGGACTTAAGTTTATCCTTAAAATGTAATTAAAGAATTTAATTAGCTCTGCATACAAGGATTAAACTAAATAGGTCAACTTCACTTACAGAGCCAAGGTGAAATCCTGAAAAGGCTGTTAGTTTAGTAGGTAGGTATTCTGATCATGCTATTCTGTACCATTCTTTCAGTCTGTTAGTTGTTATTCTCCAAAATAAATAAAAGTGTCTTTTCTCAAAAGATTCAGGTACTGCTTAAAATGATAGAAGCCACTGCCCATATTGCAAAATGTCTATTACAAACCTATTTACATACACTCACAACTTTCCAAAATCATCAATAAACTATTAAAGGAAATATTCAGCTCCAATGGAGGAATTGTCTTAACAGCTGAATTTTCAAATAGACTTTCCCACCCCACTTCACAAGCACATGGTCAGTGATGAGTGGTTTACAAAAAATGTTTTTAAAATATAAAAGTCATAAATTTGTGAAAGCACAGCATAGTGTGTGTGAATTTTAATTTTAAGTGGTGATTTTAAACATACATGTGGTATGGTTTTTTGCACATTTACTTAGTTGCACACCAAAATGTTGAGTGAACCTGCAGGGACTTCTAAAAGTGGCAAGAGAAGGTGATGGCAGTGGTGAGCTGGAGCCAGTTTGCACCGGTTCGCTAGAACCAGTTGTTAAATTTAGAAGCCCTTTCAGAACCGGTTGTTCTGCAAGGGACAACCGGTTCTAAAAGGGCTTCTAAATTTAACCGGCCCAAAGTGGCGCCTTTGGCGCCGACTCCACAGGTGCTCCAGCCCTGGAGCACCCAAGGGGAAAATTTGGTGGGTGCAGAGCACCCACCGGCAGCTCCCTGCCCCACCCCCAGCCCCAGCTCACCGCCGCTTCATCTCTGCCTCCTCCCCTGAACACGCCGCCCCGCTCCGCTTCTCCACCCCCCCAGGCTTCCCACGAATCAGCTGTTCGCGCAGGAAGACAGGGCAGGATGAGAAGAAAGCGGCGGCTTCCCGCTCAGGCCCAGGGAGGCAGAGCGGAGGTGAGCTCCGGTGGGGGGGCGGGGGGGTGCGAGGAGGGCCACCTGCGCTGCAGCAGGTAATGGGGGGGGGCGCACAGGGGAACCGCTCCCTGCCCCAGCTCACCTCCGCCACCCTCAGCCGGAGTGGGAAGCTGCGGCCTGCTTCTCAGCCCTCCCAGGCTTCCCTCCGAACAGCTGATTCGCAGGAAGCAGGGGGGAGGGGAATGCGGAGAAGCAGAGCGAGGCGGTGCGTTCAGGGGAGGAGGCGGAGGCAGAGCGGAGGTGAGCTGGGGCCGGGCGCAGCACCGGGCATTCTGCCCCCACCAATTTTCCCCATGGGTGCTCCAGCCTAAACCTAAGCTTAGTCCCGCCTAAGGCGCCACTTTTGATGTGATCAGTGGGGGGAGCGGCCGCTCCTCCTGCTCCCCCCCAGCTACGCTCCCCCACCCCTAGGGGCCAGAGGGACCTGCCGGATGCTTCCTGGGAGCTGCCCTAGGTAAGCACCGCCAGGACTCCCCACCTTGCCCCCCGGCAGGTGCCTCGGGCTCTTAGGGGTGGGGTGGGCAGCCGCTATGGTGGCCCACGAGACCCTCCAGCCTGGTTCTGGGGGCAGTCAGGGGATGGGGGTGTCCAACGACCCCCTTGTGGGGTGAGGAGGGAACTCGTTAAAATTTCGGCAGCTTATCACTGGGTGATGGTGTAAGTCCATACAGCCAAGAGACAGCATGACAGGGCTGGAAAGCTTCCTAGATTTCTTCCTACATCTGCCACTCAGTGGCAATAAAAACTTTGCATTTTGTCCAGCACCGTTTGCTTGTCTCCAGCTTATCAAGTGATCTAGATAGCTCTCTACCAATGACCTGTCCTCTCCATTATTTACCACTCCCACAATTTGTGTGTCACCTGAAAACTTTACCAGTAAAGGTTTTGTTTTCTTCCAGGTCACTGATAAAAATGTTGAACAGCGTAGGATCAAGATAAGAACGAATCCCTACAGGGTCTCACTAGAAACACCTGTCTGATGGTGATTCCCTGTTTACATTTTGAGATCTATCAGTTAACCAGCTTTTAATCCACTCCATGTTTTATATCTCTCTAGTTTTTTTACTCAAAATGTCATGCAATACCAAGTCAAACACCTAACAGAAGTTTTAGTATAATGAATCAACACTATTATCTTTATCAAAGCCAACTTGCAATCTCAAAAAAAACCTGATACCAAGTTTGACAGGATCTATTTTCCATAAACCCATGTTGATTGGCATTAATTACATTACCCTCTTTTAATTCTTTATTGAGTCCCATATCACCCACTCCATTATCTGGCCCAGAATTGAAGTCCGGCTGTTCCTACAGATTTTTTTCGGACAAGACCTTAAATGCCATTAAGTGTATAAGACACTAAAGAGCCTCTGACTTTTTAAAGCAATAAAAACGGATAGAGGTTTGCGCCAGCATCCAACAAATTCTCCTCCCTCTGTTGTTGTGCAGTGCATTACTTTGGCCAAGGCACTACACATCAGAAGCAACTTACAAACTGTTATGAACAAATGTGTTCACAGTATTCTCTGCTTAAGTGGAACGCAGTAAGTCAGGGTTGCTACTTTAGTGAGGTGTCCCACAGTAAAATGATTTTGCCTAATGACCATGAATGGTAATCACTGCTGCTCAACAGGGACTAACTCAGCACATGCTAAGTAACACAGAGAATAACAAGCTGTTAAACAGGGATGGCCTGGTAGTCTTGAAGTACACGGGTGTCCAAAGCGTCATGACCCACAGGTCGACCGGGATACTGGGGGGTCATCACATTCCAATTCTCCACCCAGCAATCTACTGGCATCAGCTTGAACTGGGATTCCTTGTAGTCCAGCTCAGACTCCAACTGGTGGAACACCAGAGTTTCTGACTGGCCCGCTCCCACTACATAAGCCAGAAAAAGGAACAGCAAGTCACCATACAACTGGGTTCCACCCTGCTTTGGACTGTTCAGCCAGTTCTACCTGGTCCTGTCTCCTGATCTGGCCTGATTCCTGGTACCTGACTCTTGGTTCCTGACCTCAGCTCCTGGTTCAGAATCCCAGTTGATGTGGGAACCCAGCCCTCCACTCTACACTAACCACTAGGCATAGCCACCTACATCCCAGCCCTGACACAAAGAAAGCAGCATGGAAGTTGAACAAGTCAAGAAATAACAGAGAGTTAGGATTAAAGTTCGACTACAATATTGCTCCCTAGGGCTTATTTCTTAAAACGGGTCTCCAGCCAATAGATCATTATACACTGTTCCATCAGGAGGTCTTGTAAAGTATATCCTGAGTTCATCCTCCCCAAGCCAATGGTGCTAGCAGCAATACATCTCCTGCTGCGTCTGTGCCAACAAAAATCTATGAGCACTGAATGTACTGAGGAGAAGCAGGGAGCAGAATGCAGGTTTCTGACGCTGAAGAGGAGGGCCGAGAACCCAACAGCAGCCCCCAGCACCCAGGTCTGGGGAGGGAGCGAAGCACACTCTGTGACTAAGTTCACCACCCTTCACCACTCAATTTCTGAGGGTAAGAGGGGACAGAGACTCAGAATGCAGTGAAATTACAGATGATGCATGCATAGATTAATGTATCCAGAAGACACCAAATTTATGTCTGCTACATGAGTAATAAATTGAGAAACAGTAGCTTTCACCATTCACTGTGACAATTCCTTCAGCCATTCTGAACACTCAAGGTGTGTCAGATTTCCATTTTCTGACTATTTCATATTTTTCTAATAAACGACATCAGCCCCCATTTCTTGGTGTCCATTGGAAGTTTTAATCAATTCCACCATACAGATTTTTAGCGAGATGGAGATATCTTTGTATCTATGGAAAGATCTTGGGATAGATTACTCCAATATTTTTGTACTTGGAGACAAGCAAGAATTATGTGGGACAGAAACTCTCTGTTGGCAGCATCTTGCGTATTTGCTGTGGTTAGCTAAACATGCTTTCTGTAGCCATTATTCTATCTAGAAAAAGTCTGCATCGGATTTTATTTCTGGTAAATGATAGATAAACTGGAAGTATTGCTGACAGACTACCTACTTCCAAGTCATCTTCTGACAATAAGTGTCACCCATTTCAATGTCCCCTTGATGAACTTGATGTGGCCTATTGCACAGTGAAATAGCTCAGAAAGCAGTTTTGCAGACATTTCTTTTCCAATATTCCCTGAAATATTTTGAATAAGAAGTAAGAAATAGGACAAGTTCTGCTTGACTTTGCATTCCTGGCCAACCTTAATAAAATGGTGAAAACACTCAATTCAGAGCATAAACATGATATTGCACATGGTAGACAGTGATTTTATTTTCAAAGAAGTTTGTATATAACCCATCACAATTTTGGAGAAGTTTGAAAAGAGTAGAAGTTAACATGAAGGGTCAGAGGTGTACACCTGAAAGAAAAAAAGTCACAAAATTTGACAGAAGGTTTGAAACTGGAGAAACTGGAGCTACTCGCATTTTTCCCCAAAAAACCTTTCATAAGAGTTGACAGTCAGCTGGCTGCTAAAGTGACTGAACTGTTACATTTTGACACATGTGCATCAGAAATAGAAACTGTTACTATGCAAACCAAAATCCAGTTGAAAGTCAGATGCCAGAGTACTGGGTTTTTTTGCTGTTGTTGTTTTTAAAGACCAAGTAATAAACAAGGTTGCTGGCTTTACCTATGAACATTAAAATTTTCTTTGGGTCTCTGCGTCTACATAAGCTTCCACTCTCTAAAATGAAAACCAACCAGACGTTAGTTCTCACAATCACAGAGCCACAGAGTTTAAGGCCAGAAAGGACCACCAGATCATCTAGTCTGACCTCCTGTAGATCACCACTGTCACTCAGCACCTGCAGGCTAAGCTCAACAACCAAAATTAGACCAGCTATTACAGCTAACAGGAGATACACTATTATGCACCACAGGCAGAGAACAGGGGGGACTGAGATGCACCAGTGCCTGAGATCCCTGCAAAGGCAGGAAAATGATTCAGTGAGATATACCCAGACAATCCTGGAAAGTGACCTATACCCATAAGCTACAGAGGAAGGCAAAATATATATATATATATATATATATATATATATATATATATACATATATCCAATCTAACCTAGGGGAAAATTCCTTCCCAACCCCATATATAGCAGTTAGACCTCAGCATGTGAACAAGAACCAGCCAGTCAGCACCAGCGTTCCCTCTAATTTTTTACGTCCATGTGCAGAATTAATTTAGTTATGTGCACCAGTATGGAGATGATGTGTGACACATCACCTTCATATTGGTGAACATAACAAAATTCATGTGGTGGGGGTGGGGCCAAGGGTTTCGGAGTGTGGGATGGGGCTCAGGGCTAGGGTAGAGGGTTGGGGGGGCATGGGGGCAGGTGAGGGCTCTGGCTGGGGGTGTGGGCTGCCCAGGGGCTGCGGTGGAGAGAGAGGACTCTCCCCTCTCTCCCCCCCAGAGTCCTCTCCCCACCGCGGAAGCTCTGCGCTGGCACTGGCAGGCGGGGCGCCTCTCCCCGCCATAGCCCTGAGCCTCTGCACCGGATTTAATAGGCAACTGCATGGCCACACAGGTTAGAGGGAACTTAGGTCAGCAGCTGAGAGAACTTAGGTCAGCACACTTGGTTCTCCCTCAGAGCCCTGGCTCTCCTTCAAAGCCCTGGGCCCTAATGTCCCATCTCTAGCCATGGCCATCCCTGACGCTTCAGAGAGAGGAGATTTTTTTAAAAATTGAATAGACGTGTGTGTGTGGGATGGGGGAGGCTGTGAGGAAATCCCTTTCCGACTCCTGCAGGTGGCCAGCTGAAAACATTCTTAACATATCTGAATGACAGACCCCTAGTTTTGCTGGTCAATTTACTATTTAGATAAACCCTAAACTCACCTAAATTACTACCACAATCCTAGATTATTAAAAGTGAAAATCTTTAAAATCTATTATATTCTTCATTCATTATTTGTATTTATTTCAGTTTGTTTGCTGAAAAATCAATAGTATCACTTTTGACAGTCACTTTCAGGTTCTTAGTGCTACAAAATTTGCATTACAAACATTGCAGGGGAATTTCTTTACTTTAAAAGCCAAATAGAGTACACAAGTTTTGGGCCCCTATTACATGACGTGAATGCTATGTTCAATACCCAATACCCAAACTGGTGGGAATGCCAATCAAATGCAGAAGAGAAGCAGAATTTCACTTAGGCTTGTACCAACTGCTGCAGTTTTTCTTCCAAGCACTAAAGCCATGGATTGAAGGAATGGGGGTAGGAAGAAGACAACTACTAAATGATCAGACCTAAGCAAAAGCATTATTTTACTTGGTCATGCTGTGCAGACATGTCCACTAATACTGATATTTTAAGAAAGCTCGAAGACATGGGCAAGTGTTTGACAAAACCATTGCCCTCAACTCCTAGTTCTTCGCATTAAGCATGACACTTCCAAAGAAATAACAAATGTGAGTCAGCAGACATACTCCCAGTTGGAATATGCGGTTCAGCTACATCAGAGAACCTGGTTCAGTGGCAGCTTCCTTCTACAGTTCCCATGATTACATGAACACAGATTACACGTTAAATGGCAACTTCATCACAGAACATTTTTCTCTATCATGTTATCAGCATAAAATAAAACACGTTTTGTTGTGCCAACCGAGAAAGACTGAAGCTGAAAGTGTTAATAATTTGAATGAACAGCACACAGGAAAGAAGCCAACCATTTTTACTGAACTGAGGAATTTTGGCGTATCACAAGATACTTGTACTTATTCTTCAACACTAAGCAAGCAGACAAAGCTTCCAATTAACCTGCTATGCTAATACAATGCCCTAACAGACAGTGGAAACAATGTGTGGAGGAAGAGAGAGGGAGAAGAGGGAGTTGGAGATGATCCTCCATCAACCGAGGTTTAGAAATAGCTAGTTGTCAATGTTTAAAATCATAGGTTTATACCTCTAAAAATGATTACGAAATTTTAATGAACCTTTAGATTGGAATAACATCAATCTGTTCTTTGTAAATACATGACAAATTAAATTTGACAGCATTTCTACAGTCTATCCAGCTTTCAACATGCTTCTGAAACAAAGCTGAAGTAGCATTCCTAAGATATTCATTTTACTTTTGCTCTGTTCCACTAAATGTGCAGATAGAAAAAGGATAACTGAAGTAATCCTGTTAACAATGGTGTCAGGTTAGCAAAACCCATCCCACACTTCAGTGGTAATTTAAGAGAAGAAAATTCACAAGCTCCAGGAACTATTTGCACAAGGATGATGTATATAAAAGGTGTCCACTGCAAACATCCTGAGCAAATATTTTACTGTGTATCAGGTTCTAACATCTCTGTTTATTATTTCATTTGTTTGTCATAATTTGAGGTCAGTGTGTGCCTTCTCATTTTTGACTGGGGGAAAGGAGGATGAAGGAGAAGACAATGAGGCAATGACAAAATTGTTCTTTATTTACTTTATGGGAATTTTTACACCACTACAGACCAAGGAGAAGAGAAGAGAAAAGGACTACTTCAGCAGCTATAGCCTCACCATGATAAACCAATGAAAGCAGGGGAGAAGGGTGGAAAAGAAAATAGCCTTCCACTCATACGCTACAAAATGAGAATGGCAGTACGTCATACCCACCATGTGCAATTGTAAGTGACTACGCAGGGAGCAAGCTAGAGAAAATCATGGCCTCAGTGTCCAAATACTGCATCAGTTGATATGAACACCTGGAGTCTGTAGTGCATAGTAAAGGTGAACAAGGGCTGCAGAATAGCTGTCATAGTTCTTTACCAGGGAGAGAATAGTTAGAGGTCTGTCAGAAGACATGACCCTTATGATGTGGGCTTTGATCTTGAGAAGACATGGGGTTTGTTCTACTCTGGCTTCTTCTTGGATATGCATAGGGTGACCAGACAGCAAATGTGAAAAATCGGGACAGAGGGTGGGGGGTAACAGGAATCTATATAAGAAAAAGACCCCAAAATCGGGACATCTGGTCACCCTAGATATGAACTTCAATCTGTTTAAAAATTGCTAACCCCAAAGCACTGCAAAACATAATAATGGGGTTTGCAGAAACTCCCAAGGTTACTGTGCTTTAAGGAGTCTCAATTGTTCTGCTGTAAAATTCTTCATCTTGAGAGCTAGGACAGAAATAAATAGGAGAATCCTAGTCTAAATGGGCATGTGTGGGAGAAACTACCTCCAATAAGACTGGCAAGTGCAGAAACCCAAATTAAATGTGAGGAAAGTACAAGTCGAGTGTACCTCCCTTCTTTTGGCCAAGGTGATGAAAGGGACAATTATCCTAAGTGGGGCTCAGCAATTCTATCATCTCACGCACTGCTTTGTTGTGCATCCCCAAGTAAATAGGCCCAGATCAATTAGTAAACGTACATAATGAAAGATTCTTTCCTGTTTGAAAGCAAAGGGATGGGTACAATATAAATAGGGGGATGGGCGTGGTGTAAGAAACTGGAGAGACTGCCACAATGCATTTCAGTCTCATCAACGCCCTTTGGATCTACAGCAGTTGAGAGACTGAGAAGGAGAAGCACTGGATAGGCCAGGAAAATGTTTTTTTTACAAGGAATTGCCTTATAACTTCCCTGAGTTCAAGATAATTAAGTAACTGCAAGGTTGCTGGATAAAAGGGGAGGATCTAATCCAGAAGGTATGAGGGAGTGGGAAGAACAATTTAACTCCATGGACTTGCATTTTGTGACTTAGTTACCACCAGCTAACTTTTATTTTACACCTGGAGGAAGAATTAAGTGAGGCCGTATAATTAGCATAATCAGATTTTTAAAGCAATTTATTTGTACAGATGATACCTAGAAAAGAGATCTTGAAGCAGCTTTATAGCCTGTCAATAAATTTAACTATCCACAAGACACAGAGTACACATAGTTTAACACTTTAACATAAAAAAGTAGATTTATAAGTTTTATTGTGATAGTTCCTGTTCTCATACACATAACTGTAATAGTTTAACTGTTCTTAAAATTTCCACAGGCTACCAATTGATTAACTCTGCCTAACCACTGTAGTTTTGCTCGGTTCGGGAATATTTCCATAAAGAGTAGAACTGTTACTAAGCATTTCTCAGCACAGCTGCTTGAAACTGTAAGAATACATTTTGCAATGATCTGTGATGAAATTAGAAATTTCATTATTTCCTCCCACTTCTCTCCTCGCTCATATTGTACTATTGATTTTAAAGCATGACTCCCAACAGTAAAAAACTAATGGCACAATATGGCCCACTGCTTGCAATGCTAAATTTCTTATGTCAGCTTTCCCATAATATGGATTAGTCCTTTGTGAAACAAAGAGGGCTACTGAGGAGTTGAGATTCCCAACTGAGTGTAAGACCGCACTTAGGGCTTATCTTCGCTACCAGGTCAACACTGCTGTAATCAATGCAACGAGTGTCGATTTAACAGGTCTAGTGAAGACCCGCTAAATGGACGGCAGTGTGCTCTCTGGTCGATTCTGTTACTCCAGCTCATCAAGAAAAGTAAGGTAAGTCGACCGAGAGCCTCTTCCATCAACGCAGCACAGTGAAGACTCCCTGGTAAATCGACCTAATCTACATCTGCTCCAGCTATGTTATTCATGTAGCATAATTTAGGTTGACTTACCCTGGCAGTGTAGACAAGGCCTTAGCTAATGTCCAGAGATAAAGGGCACCAAAGAAATTTTCAAGATTTACCTGTTGCTGTTATCTTCTTGTTTGACATAGTACATATCCTTTTCTCTTGGCAGGTGAAACTTTAAGTACAGAATGTATACTATGTGAAAAATCACTTCCTTAATGTCATTAACAAAAACAATGGTTTCCACAATGCCAAGGAATAGAGCAGAATTCATATAAAAACCATGTGTCTAACAGAAGAAATAGAACAATGAAACAAAAAATAGACACATTAAGATCAACACTTAAAACAAATCATAGAGGCATACAAATATGCCACCAACGTGTTAAGATATTCACAGTCCTTGATCATTTAAAGTCCATACAAGTTCCTTAGAGACCTGTTTACTAACAGTAGATAATCCATACAATTCCTTCAGACAAAACATACTGAAACAATATTTTTGGGAAGAGTTCCAAAAAATCAAACCAAAAAAAAAAAACCCCAACCACACAATCTTAACTCTTATCCCATCATATTTAGTTAAAAAGTTCATCCTGATACAAGTGGATAGTGCCTAATGTGTTACTATTATGGAACACACGCACTGTTATGAAACTAGCCCCAATAATTCAATAGCTGAATAATTTACATAGAGTACCAACACATTCAGTGTTCTTTGATCAAATGAGAAAAAGACCATCTGCCCTGTGCAGTAAAATGTGGTCACCCATACAGCTTTTAGGATGCTTTGAAATGTGAAGAACCACTAATTTGAAAATGTACACAATGTGGGTTATAGCGTCAACTTAATTTATAGCAATTCTGACAGGGACGACAGCCTGCTCACAGAAGGTTGATAAAGGTGATAGGAAGTGCATGACCACACATGTTAAAATATAAGTGTCCATAAAATGGACTGGTCAAAGAAAAAATAGATTATTATTATTTGCATTACAGTAGCACCTAGTAGCCCCAGTGATGGACCAGAGCTCCATTGTGCCAAGTGCTCTACAGACACAGAATCCTAACCTAGACAAGCCCCGAGACACTTTTTACACCACCTCAATAAAGCCGTCCATCCACAGTGTGATGATGAAGTGAGTTCTCAGACCTCTCTGTTCAGGACATGATTAATCATGTAATCAAACATTTATAGTACAAGTAAGGCTGAGGTATATATTGTGCCAAAAAGAGATAATTTGCATTACTTACTTACATCTGTCAGATATGACCAGTGGGCTGTGGTGTTGTAGCCATGTTGGTCCCAAGATATTAGAGAGAGAGGAGGTGGGTGAGGTAATATCTTTTATTAGACAAACCTCTCTTGGTGAAAGAGACAAGCTTTCAAGTTTACACAGAAGAGCTCTAAATGTGAAAGCTTATCTCTCTCTCACCAAGAGAAGTTTAATCCAATAAAAGATATATAATTCAGCCACCTTGTCTCTCAGATATGAACAGTGTATTTAGGTCCTGTTTACACCACACCCAAACTTCTCCATCAAGTATCTCAAGTATTCTTCTATTACATCAACATTCCTTGTATTACACAAGAGGCCTGTGCAATGTGCGCTTCTGGCACATTGCACCAGGAAGTAATTGCAATGCTTGTACCTAGGATGAATGTATCCAACAGTTTCAGAAGTCACGTGTAGCTGAACCTGAATAACTGAGCACATTAACAGCAGCAGACAGTGCACTGTATCACTTATAAAAGGTGATGCTGGCAAGTGTCACACAAGATGACAAGACTCCTTCTGAATGCTATAGTGATATTGTCACTGCAAATCAGTTGGGTTGTTTTGATGTTATTGAAATTGGTGATATCACAGTGTGGTAATGTGGCATTTTATGCAAATCAATAAATATGCTGGACAAACTTTTCAAACTCAGGTGCCTACGTTTTCGGTTAGATATTAGGAGGAACTTTCTAACTCTAAGGATAGTTAAGCACTGGAACAGATTACCTATAGAGGTTGTGGAATCTCTGTCAATGGAGGTTTTTAATAACAAGTTACACAAAAACCTGTCATGGATGCTCTGGGTATACTTAATCCTGCCTCATCATAGGGGAATGGACTAAATGACCTCTTGACGTCCCTTCCAGCCCTACATTTCTACGAGTCTATGAAATCTGAATAATTTGAAAGCTGGAAATACATTTTGCATACATTGTCACTTACAGCTGAACTAAAAAAATCTAATTAAGACAAATGACACACATGACATGTATGCTGGTGTAGGACAGGAGTTCTGGGTAAAGAGCTGAATTAGAACATTAAATGGATTTGATCACTCTTCAGGAACTCCAGAAATCAACTGAGAAATCCATGATCCCTATTTCTAGTCAAGTTTTTTTTTTTTTTTTTTTTTTTTTAAATTAAGCGTATGCCTTGAGCTACATGAGTTTTTTCCCTGTAATAAGTGAGTTCCAGGGACACAGATAATCACCAATTCTTCTTAGTCTCCAAAAATAGGTTCAGAATGAGCAGTTTCTGGGATGATTAAACACACTTTTGACAGAATTTCATAATCTAGAAAAATAGCCATGTAAAACTCTGGATGGTTTCCAACCTGTTTCTTACACTGCCAGCGTACAGTATGATGCACTGCATGAATCAGTTGCCAGGAAGAACTGCAAATGAAATTCATTAAAGTATCCTTAGAGAGGAGCTCTCTTGCAGTATACAGCAGTATCTACTGTCCTGTAGCACAATAATTTAAAGGAAGATAATCTAAAACAAACAAAAAATACCAGTGACAGTGAAGCAAACATTTGCTGCTTTTTAAACAAATGTATAAAAAAATTAAATTTCAATCTGAATAGTCAAATCCAGACTGAGTGCTGGACAACTAGGTGCATGCCCAGTGGCCCAAAAAGCCAGTTTCTCACAACCCCAAACAGCGTGTTTAGTAGCATCTTGAGTAGCTGAGTACATATACACTGGACCTCAGATCATGGTCTCCCATGCTAGTGTGAACTGGTGATAGAACAGAGCACACACTCCTAGTGATCTGGTCACTCCAAAGTGATGATTTAGCTTTCCCTACTGTAGGACATGTAAGAGATCAAATATTCCCACCAGATCTAAATCCGTATTCTCTTCAACCTCAGAAAAGAAGAGTTAAAATCTACTGTATCTGATCCAAATATGTCTCCCCAGGTGAAATGTCTAAATGGTGCAGGCTGCTAAGTTTCTTATCCAGAGGGAAAGGGAGGTTGGAGAAACTGTTCATGGGTATGATGAGAAGAACAGAAAGAGGATGGCGGGTGAGGGAAAGAACACAAAGGGAAAAGGATCAATCACATCCTTGAACACAAGAGTAGAAAATGAAGTGTCATAAGAGTAAACAAGCATGTTATTCAGATATATAAAACTTAATATTTAAAGTAAAATGCTTTTGAAAATGCCCAGCTATTAGAAACCCCCTATCAACAGAATACATGTAAACACTTATAAGTATAGGTCCAAATTCTTAGTCACACAAACAGTCCCGCTAATGGCAGTGTGGCTACTTGTAGGATTACAAATGTAGCTCAGAAACATTCTGAACCAAAGTCATTTCAAGTCTGGTCCTCGACTTCTCTGTCAGGGTCAGAGTTCTGGCTGTATTTTTCCACCTTAGACCGTTGCTACAGCTGATGCCAACCCCTAACACAAAGTGGTACAAAGAATACAACTCCTATTCCAGTTTATAACCTATGATACCAACAACGACAGGGGAAATGGGGCACTAAGGCTCATCTCAGCAGGTAGCCTCCTTGGATTCATCTGCACCACAGCTAGAATGTGCTTCCCCACTCAGATCAACTGACACGCACTAGTTCGCCAAGGGTAGCAAAAGCAATGGCTGCGGTTAG
Source organism: Eretmochelys imbricata (assembly GCF_965152235.1). Lineage (NCBI taxonomy): Eukaryota > Metazoa > Chordata > Testudines > Cheloniidae > Eretmochelys > Eretmochelys imbricata. The sequence goes on from NC_135577.1 coordinate 79,517,964, forward strand.
CTGCCCAAGTACTTATTCAAGGGGTCCAGGTGGGATTGTACTCAGGTGGGTAGCCCAAGCTGCCACCTGTGCTGTCCCTAGTTACTGTGCACTTTTTAGTATGTTGCCTCACACATAGGGTTGCCAACTATCTAATTGCACAAAACCAAACACCCTTACCCTGCCCCGAGGCCCCACCCACTCCATTCCTCCTCCCTCCATCGCTTACTCTCCCCTACCCTCACTCACTTTTGCCAGGCTAGGGCACGGGGTTGGGGTGCAGGAAGAGGTGAGGGCTCCAGCTCGAGGTGCGGGCTCTGGGGTGGGGCCAGAAATGAGGGGTTCAGGGTGCGGGAGGGAGCTCCAGGCTAGGGAAGGAGGTTGGTGGGCAGAAGGGGGTGAGGGCTTCAGCTGGGGCTGCGGGGTGAGGCCAGGGATGAGAGGTTTGGAGTGAAGTAGGGGGCTCCGGGCTGGAGCTGAGGGGTTTGGAGTGCAGAAGGGAGCTCAGGGCTGCGATGTGGGAGGAGGTGAGGGCTCCAGCTGGGTGTGTGGGCTCTGGGAGGTAGATTGGGTGCGGGAGGGGGTTCTGACCAAGACAGGGGATTCAGGTGCGGGAGGGAGTGTGAGCATCAGGAGGGAGAAAGTGGTTCTAGTCTGGGGTGTGGAAGGAGGTTCAGGGTGCGGGCTCCGGCCAGGCAGCGCTTACTTCAGGTGGCTGCCAGAAGTGACTGGAATGTCCAGCTCCTAAGCAGCCAGGGAGCTCTGCGTGCTGCCTGCCCCCACAGCTCCCATTGGCGCGGAGTCCCCATGGCCACTTCTGGGAGCCGTGCAGAGCAAGGGTAGGCAGGAAGCCTGCCTTAGCCCCGTTGCACCACTGATCTGACTTTTAGCGGTCCAGTCAGTAGTGCTGACCCAAGCCACCAGGATCCCTTTTCGACTGAGCATTCCAGTCAAAAACCAGATGCCTGGTAACTATATTCAGGCAGAGCTTGTGTGTGTCTGTCTCGCCACACTCGGAAGAACGCTCCCAGCTGCAGTGCATATGTACCCTTAGTTTACTAATTAAGGGTCCAACATCAGACTCCTCAGAATTAATAGGAGTTTTGCATTTTTGAGTGTGAGAAACCTGGCCCCAAAGTCCATAAATGTTCCATAAGCAACTTAGAATTTCATGTAGTATTAAATCTATAATACCATTTCCATTCATATTTATTAACATTAATTTTTGATAACATTATAGTAGAGCACATAGGCTTTGAGACCACTGCATATGTAAAACAGAGGTCATACACAAAGTGACCAGGATCCTTTGAGAGACACTGATTATGCTTGATAGAAAAAAAAACACACGAACGAAAAAGTGACATTTTACACATAGGTTCACTTCTGATATAAACATTCCCTTTATTAAAATAACTATCTACAGTAAAACTGAAGCAGCATGCTAATACCTGATATTGTGATGTTTAACCATAAAAGACCCCTGAAATGTCAGTGAACAGACCTTGAAACATAATTTTTACCACCAATATTGTGAATTTCAAGCTTTGGAAAGTCTTATCAGTCAAGATATCCCTATGGTAATTAACTCTACAAATTGTTACATTTAATAATTAAAATTATTAAAATAAATAAAATTTAGTAATTTGTAATATTCCAACTACACCGTATGAAAGAGTTGAGACAAATGATTTAACACGGGTTGCAGTAGTGTCCATCATTATATTACCACCTTCAAGTTATGCACGTACTGTATGCAGATGACAATGATAGTAGGATTTTTTTCCTCCAAAACCATAAATGGTTCATGAGGGGGAAAACAATAAACTAAAGCTTAAAATCTAGTATAACCAATCTGCTCACAGGGATACATCCCACCCCAGAAATCTTACCTGCTTAAGTAAGGAACATAATCCCATATTTAATTTACATAATCCCCATTTTCTGGGCCAGCAACATGGAGCTATCTTTAACTGCAAGCAGGTGTGATTCAAGACAGACAGACCCTCTTGGAATATAGAGCAGCAGGGAATTCATTTTATTAGTTAGCCTAGTTGGATCTGTCTTATTTCCTGCTCCCCCATCCCCCAATAGATCATTCCCCCCAGACACACACACAAACACGCTTTTTATCAGTCAGACAGATATAAGAGAGAGTTGGGGGTGGGAGGGGTAGAAGGAAGAGGGAAGGTGATTTGAAATATTTAGCATCCATATGTACATCTATTAGATCAGGCAGTCTAATCAAATAAAAATCCATATATGACACAAACTTAGAAGCATACAAAGGGCCATATTCCCAGGTCTGGCTGAGCTGTGCTTATTAGAAGACCCGAGTTTGGGGAGGAGACATTCTCCTCTCCCCAATCCTCAGCCCAAACTCTGGTGTAATTTAGAACACCACAAGGGTTGTTTTAAGTTTTCCCTAATACAACAGTCCCCTTGAGACTACCGTGACATCCTTTTCATGCCATAGGAGTAGCATGACAGAGACACGGGTTGGGATTTGACTCCAGGTTCTCTCTTCTATAACTGGCCGAAAATGCTAGACAGAAAAATAAGCTCAGGATTTAATCTGATTTATGGAAGGAGCCTGCATAGCAAGAAATATTTAGGCTCTAACATGATTGTATTAGTTATGCGTAGTTATTTAAAATCTTAGGATGTAATAGGCAATCTTGAATCCTAATCATGTTCTCATTGGAGCTCGATTGACTCTTACTGATTTACAGGATCAAACGACCAAAAAAATTGCTTGCATTAAGGCTCAAGAGATTTTGATGTCATCCCTCAGCCTCTTCATAAGAACAGAAAATTCATATCAAGACAGGTTAACAGACTGCTTTAATAGGGGAGGGAGTGAGAGAACCTGGATTTGTGCAGGAAATGGCCTAACTTCATTATCATGCACATTGTGTAAAGAGTTGTCACTTTGGATGGGCTATCACCAGCAGGAGAGTGAATTTGTGTGGGGGGGTGGAGGGTGAGAAAACCTGGATTTGTGCTGGAAATGGCCTAACCTGTTGCTCACTTTAGATAAGCTATTACCAGCAGGACAGTGGGGTGGGAGGAGGTATTGTTTCATATTCTCTGTGTATATATAAAGTCTGCTGCAGTTTCCACGGTATGCATCTGATGAAGTGAGCTGTAGCTCACGAAAGCTCATGCTCAAATAAATTGGTTAGTCTCTAAGGTGCCACAAGGACTCCTTTTCTTTTTGCTTTAATAGATGACATTTGTAGACTAATATTTCCCTCTTGATTCATAAACAATCAATGAAAGGTCACAAAAAACTCCTTTGTAAAAAAAAAAAAAAAATTCACTACAATATAGCTCTTCAATGGCACTGCAGGCTTTGCCACCATGAGCTGGCCTATTGATTTATCTTAGAAGGGATAATAAAAAAAAAAATACTGAAATTATTTGTAGTTAAGAAGTGGAAAAAATATTTGTCTTCTTGTTGAGAAGACAATAAATGCTATCATCCATACCTATATGTATAGATTTCCAATCATTGCAGTATTAAGACATAATACAAATACAATCTATCAAATTCTGTTCATTAAAACACCTCAACTCTCCACCTCTACGTCCCTCTAGTTACAGTTACTGTCCCCACCAATACCACTTAGATGGCTGTCTTCTAAGAGACCATCACAAGGAAAGCCTGAGCAAAGAAATGGCCTTGCAACATGACTTCCAAGTATCAAGACTAGGCCTCATGCTCATTAGGTGAAAGGGAATTTCTCAGCAGAAGGTCTTTCTTGAAAAATGACCTGCACACCATGCTCTACCCACTTGTCACCCAAAGGTTTCATGCTATGACCTACCTAAGAAACTGCCTCCCAGAAGGTACTCAGTCCACGCCAACTTTCAACTAAGTGAATTACTTTTTAAAATGCTAAAAGCAACAAAATGACTAGAATTTTTCAAGTGAAAAAAATGCTTGTGACGAAGCAGGAATGTTCTTAATGTTTTTTCTGAATACTGTGTGGGTGCCTCTGTTTCCCCTATGCAGTTCTTAAGTATCTAGGTGGTGGGACAAGGGTGTGGGATTGTTGCAGAGCCCTAGAAGGGCTGCACAGAGAATGGCCGAGACCCTATCTCCTGGCAACTGATGGCCTGGGCCCCTCTCCTCTGCAAAGGTGCCAACTGAAGGTGTTGGAGAACAAAGATCAGGTGACCTCCTGGCCTGGGAAAGTGACAGACTAGAGGAGGAGCCGGGGGAGGCTGGGGGAGACTGCTGGAGAGGGTTTCAGTTTTGGAGCTGGCTGGGAAAATGGAGGGAGGATCAGATGGGGCTCTGGCCTCCCTGCCCCCCACAGATAGACCTGACTGAGGCGGCCTGGTCTCTGTACCCTCAAGCTCCTTTTTAGACAATGTTCCTGTCATCTAATAATCCTTCTGTTTTACTGGCTGGCTGAGAGTCATGTCTGACTGTGGAATCAGGGTGCAGGGCCCTCTGGCCTCCCCAGGATCCCCATCTGTGCAGACTCGCTGTGGGGAGCGCACGGTGTGGAAGGGGATGCTGAATGCTCCCAGGTCAGACCCAGGAAGGTTGAAGCTGGGTAAGCTTCTTGCCCTGGAGACAGTATGCTCACAGAGAGGAGGCTTCCCCAGAGTCCTGACTGGCTTCGTAGGGAGTAGTTCCAGAGCATTGCCCAGTGACTCCGTGACAATGCTCAATACCCCTCAGGTCAAATATTGCTGAAGGGCTTCTGCTCAAATAAAAAAAAAAAACAAACAAAAACAAAAAACACCTCTCTTCTCAAAATCTGAAGTTATCCAGGATGGGAAAACCATCAGGTTCAAAGTTGAAAATTCTGCAAAGTTGTTAACACATGAAAACAGGACAGTGGTTTTAAGAGAAAATGTTATACAACCATAACAATTGTTAGCAACTGATGCCCCGATGCTTATATGTACTTTTTTTTTTTTTTTTGGGGTGGTAAAAATGTACTTCCAGCATCAAAGTGAAACGTGAGACAGAGTTCCTGGTTTCAGCCAAGTCCTAACAACTATATCATATAGTGTAGGTTTACATTAGATTTTTGTACCTCAAGTTTATTGATGATCAGTTAATAAGATGTAGTTAACACATCAATAGAGACAAGCATAGACATTCCCGGCATGTTTGTTCTAAGCTACAAATGTTTGTTCTTTATCCTAGGCCTAGTCTACGCACAATCTGTGAACAGAAAAGTCTCTTTCAAGAAGGGGGTGGGATTTTTTTGGGGGGGGTTGTTTTGTTTTTTTAAATATTAAAAGAGTTACACCGGTAAAACTCCTTGTGCAAACACAGTTATACCAGTACAGCACCGTGAACTCCAGAAGCTAAAAAAACACTAGTGTTTATTTGTTTTTGTTTTTTAATTGATTTTGTGCTTTTTGGTCCATCATGATTTTTGATCCTCCCCTCAAGAAGAGCAAGACTGCGAGTATGTGACAATTAGTTTTGTCAACTGCCTCAAATCCCCTGAGAGAGATGATTCTGGCCCCTGCTGCTGGAGCTCTTCCAGGCTGCCTGATAGCAGGAAGCTTCCAGGACTCTCCCCTGGACCCCAAAAAGCTAATTAACTGTGTCCCACAGAACTGCCCATACCCCCGCCCAGCAATACATATGCATGCCCCACCCCCATACCAGTTGTATCCTTGAAAGTTTTTCCCCTCATCTGCCACCTATCATCCCCACAGCCCCAATCTGGTCCTGCAGCTCCAAAGGTTTCTCCCATCCCTCTCACAGGCCTAAGGAACGGGGAATGCAGTCTTCGTCTCCCCCTTGTCAGGCCTGGATTTGCAGGGATGGAGAAGGGAGTGGAAGAAGCAGAAAGCAGACTGACCCATTTTTCACAAGGCAGGGTAGAGGAGGGAGCAGAACCACTGTGACCTGCTGGGCTCTTTCTGCTCCCTCTTGGGTGAGAATGGCATCTGCTGCTCCCTCTCATGGCTCCCCAGCCCAAATGCTCCTCTCTAGAGATAGGAAAGTGGGGAAGACACCTAACTGGTATGGTGGCGGGTATCAGAGAGAGGTTCCCCCAGCACCCGTGAAATTCATGAGAGCTGGAGCTTCTCATGTCATTGAGAAATTGATTCCAGCCCCAGCCAAAACTGTGTTACTCCTGAGGAAATCATGAGAGTTGGCAACACTGGGGTGTAAAGGACCTGTATACAGATAAATGTGTCCACCCTAAGTGGATTTTAAGATTTTTCCTGCACTAGAATAACGAAAACGGTACAACTTTTGTGTTTAGACAAGTCCCTAGGGATCATCCTATGTTTAAGGACAAACATTTGTAGCCCTGCTCAAATGTGTGCAGAGGACCCATACTAGTCTTTACAAACATTTAAACTATCTAGTTATTTGGCAAATGACTCAACATACAGAAATTTAGTGAAGCCCTTAGAAATTGGAACTGCCATTCCCCATCTCCCTGTCTGGAAGAGCAAGGCAAGAACTTCCTTGTGATTATCATGTGGCTCCTGATCTAGCATGCTGCCAACACATTACAGCGTGGTTGGTTAAATAAACTACATACATTAAAACAAACATCCAAGCCCATAACGTTTATTGTTCTTTAGCTTTCTTTTGTGTAGTAGCAAAGACATTGCTCACTACCCCACAACCTTCCCTCAACCATAATAAGAACAAGGCAGATTAAGTATAACCTGGATTCAATTCTACAGCTGAAGTGGATTAATTCCAAATCCCCTCCTACCCCCCACCCAACCCCCTCCTCAAAAACTGTTTTCTTAATTCAACACTTCTGAACCTATTCCAATATAGTGGAAAGTGCGAATACCACTTAGCATGTGTGGGAAGAATATAAATTGGGATCAAAAGGAGAGCACTGGTAATTTAAAAGAAAGTCACTTTTCATTAATAAAATCTTGTTCTACCATTGTTAAAACATACTGCAGTTATTTTATCACCCTCATTCTTCAATTTAATTCAGATCATGTCCTGTACTGAGTAACATCCAGTTTTAGTACATTCTACTGGATTGCTAAGCAGCCTAATACCAGTTTCACCCCTCAAAGTCTTCACTATTCCTTTCAGGTAACTTTATACACACAAACTTCATTTACATATATCCACACACACACACAAAACTAAGAACAATTTCTCCTGCAACTTTATACCAATAGGAGCAAAGGTGCAAATCCTACCCCACTTTCACTCTCATTCACCTCTGACAGAGGCTAAGTCTATTACGCAAGTGTTCTTTAATAGAATGAATGCTCTTTACAGTGGGTGGAAATGACCCCCTGAGATTATCGCCTGCCCCCTGGCAGAGAGCCTCCCTAGCTGGTGTAGAATGGATGTGAGAGCTATACACTAGCCTTGTACTCATACCTGAGCATAGGGAATGAGGTTGGGGGGCTGTGGTCAGAGTGCACTATGCCTATTCTCTGCTTGGTAGGGCCCAGGAGAAATAGGGTGTATGTCAGAGCAGCCATTTGGCAGGTATGAGACTCCACATAATATCACATCAGCTAACTACTACTGGACTAATATTTTGGCACTATTTTTAATTATTGCCAGTATAATTACAAGCTCTCAGGGCTTAAAATTCCAGCTTGAGAGATTCCTCAGGATACATGTTTCAAAGACTTTCCCAATGATGCATCTACTGGGTGGTGGGGAGAGACGGAGGGGAGAGACTCCAAAAGATCTGCTCGTATTACCACTCAAGTCCTTTTTTTAAAAAAGGGATGTTTCACCCTTAAAAAAAACATTTATAGCCATCTGTTTCAGTGATAGTGGCACTACTGTACTTTAGGCCTTTTGCTCTCACCAACCCTGGTTTCTCTGTAGCTAACTAAAATGTTGACCCATTGGCTCCCTTTCTGGAAAGGAATGATGAGGTAGAAAGCAGATGACCTGCTTTTGAAGATGGGTGGGGGGGGGGGAAGTTTGGGAGCAGAGTATCTGGAGCCACTACATTTTTCATAGGAAAAGATGGAAATAGGGAGCACAGCAGCTTCTTTCACAGTGGAAGAGTGGGAGTGAGGATCTGAGCCTTCCATGTACCTTGGGCTGGGCAGCTGCAGGAGTGTCATCCTGCTGATCGCTAATGGTCAACAATGCCATATGTCCAGTACCATCAAGAACTAGAGAAATTCCAGTGGGAGATCTTCAAAGTTTCAATAGATATTTGGAAACCTTGTAGAAAAATAAAATCTTAAAACTGAGAATAGTACAATTAACAGGTTCAGCCAATGAGAGATCTCATTACGCAAGGAAGGCTTCATCCATAGGGATAAGATATATTTACACTCTTGCCATTATTTTTCACCCCTACAATAGTGGAGAAACCAATTCTGTCAGTGTTTGTGTCTTGATGTTCCACAAATGCAAAGAGTCAATAAGCATTAGAAAAGATTGACTCCTCAAGTTAAATCCTTTGAGCATTTTACATGTGCCTGCATGTGTTTTTGATATCACCAACTCCCTAATGTAAAGTGGAAGCTGCATTTCTTACAGTACTTTAGTTGTTACCTATTTGACCAACTGTAGGAAGAGAAAATAGAAGACTGAAAGTCCGATCTTATGACTTGGCAGGTAGGTGAAAGCAGAATGGATTTTAAACAAGTATTTATTTGTAACTTAAGTACACAACTGTACACAGTTAGTGATCTGGAATCCTAAAACAAATTAGTATTTTTAATAGGCTGCATCCAATATTGCAGCAAACTTGTGGCCAAAGTAGTGGAATCACAATGCCTATTGATGCAATCTCAACTGGGATAATGCTGAACATAAATGTTGGACCATATTAAAGAAGTTCTGTACTAAAATCACAAATGAGTTTGATTCCCCATAGTTTAAATTCCAGGATATTACTAATTAAGAGGTCTCTTGGTTTTTGGTACTGTTTCTCTCCCTCTATGTGTGAAACTTGCAAGCTGCTAATTGTGTTAGTGCATTCTAAGACAGAGTCTGTTCTCAAAGCAATTCAGAGAGAGAGAGAGACTCAAAGCAATACTCTGTAGCAACAGAAACAGCACCCAGAGACTCCCCACCATTTTGCTGTATTAACAATTGTGATTAAAATAGAGATAGAGGATGTATGTGGATGGATGCTTGGTGTGGATAATAACTGAATGATCAGGGAGGTGCCAGCCTAAGAATCCAGTGTCCATCGGCTGAAGAAGGCGTCAAGTGGAAATAACCAGAGGACCCTCGGAGGGCAGACTGGAATCCACCCAACAGCCTCAAGGATGGGAGAACCAAAGAACAAGATAACATCTAGCAGCACGGAGCCGTCAGGAATGTGCTATCTGCTGATTGATTCAGCAACAGCATGATGAAGCAATTCCCATAGACTGACATAGGAAGAAATTCCTATAAAAATGGACTCTAGAAAGTGAGAACTTTGAGGGGTCTGATTTTGCAAACCAACTTCCAGATGCATCAGATGAGCATCTGACAAGGCCCTGCTCCCTCCTCATGCCCAGGCCAGTGGCTTGGCATGAGCAACTCTAAGGCTGGTAACTATGATAAAAACCTTGCAGAATGTGTGTGTGTGTGTGTGAGAGTGTGTGTGTGTGAGAGTGTGTGTGTGTGAGAGAGAGAGAATGTGTGAATAAATATGAGATTGAATGGAATGTGATAGCTATAACTGCTTACTATGATTCTTTCTGTATTCACAATAAATGTGGTATTTTGCCTTTTTTCCCTTTAATAAGATCCTGCTGGTTTTTAGTTTATTGGTATAACAAATATTACAGGGGCATGTCTGGCATATGGAAACACCTGCTTTAATCTTTCTTTTTGTCCTTCATTCAAGCTGCGCAAAGGCAGGATTCAGATGCTGGAAAGGATTCTCCCAGCACTATATGCTTTAGAGAGGTGGGGCACTACTTTAGTAAGTTTTCTTTTTTTTTTCTTTTACTTTCATGTTTATATTTTAGGGTGTTTAAAAAAAAATGAACAGGCTGAACACTGAACTTGCATACTGTTTTTTAAAAAAGAAAACCTAGTTTGGCCCAAGTAGAAACTGAGCTCCTCTCCTCTCTCAATGCAATAGATACTCCTTGGGACCATAGTAGCATTTAGTAATCCTCCATCACCACAGGATTTCATATGGAATAGCAGGAAGTGACTAAACAGAGCATCAGAGCAGACAGCTGCAGAGAGGGGCAGTGCTGTACCAGTGATCTCACAAGCAAGACTCATGCTCACAGGCAGACAATAAGGGTAGGTCTACACTACCGGTAAAGTCGATCTAACTTATACTGCTCCCCCTCCCCGAGCCATTCAAGTGTTGCGCTGTCTGCACCGGCGATACGTCAGCAGGATACACTCTCCCATCAGCATAGTGCATCTTCACCGGAAGCAGTACAGTGGCGCAGCTACGCTAATGGAGCGCTGTAGCGTAGACTTTCCTTAAAATACTAGTTTTGCTCTTATAGTATTTACTTGGATTTCTTTTTTTAAAGAAAGACACTTTCCTTTCAGCTTTCGAGGAGCTTTAGTCAACTTTTCAAACAATTTTTTTCTTCAACATTTTACCCACTATAGTCACAAACACCACCTAAGATTAGGTGTTTTCAAGTTTACTCCATGCAGTTGACAGCAGTGTATAGAAGTCTCACTGTCCCTGAAAACAGGAGTCAGTTCCCCCTTCAAGAGAGTCATTCACATAGCAACAGGCAAGATTTTTTTTTTTTTTTTTTTAAACAGGATTGAAAAAACCACATCTAACGGAGATGTAGTACCTGAAACTACTTGCAACTCATTTTTTAAACTGACTTGATTTCAGATTGACAAAATCCCTTTAGCAACAGGGTTATTCAGCCACCAGCAGTGCAGAATATGGCAGCAACATGTGCTTTCTAAGAGTAATTTCAATGAAAACTCCAAGGGGATCTTCAGTTATGCAGAAAGCAATTACACAGTTGGAAATAGGCCAGGAGACTGGGGTTAATAAACCTACTCTTCCAAAAAGAACCTTAGTTTTATGTTTAATCGGGGGGGGGGGGGGGGGGGCGGGAGATTGTATCACCACAGCAACCCAATCAATAAGTCATTTACTAGCATTTACATTATTAACCCAACACACAATATCACTCAAGCCACTAACCCTCAACTGTGAGGTCTCATACAGTGGAAAGACAATTTTAAAAGGTCCAGAAAGATCAGTTTGGTTTATTCAGCTCTCCAATCTTTATACAAACATGAGATCTATGCAAATACTTTAGTTAGGGAAATTTGTATTTGATTTAAGTTCTGCTTTTCAAAATAAACATCCTCAAATCAAAGGAAATGAACCAGTTCAATTATTCTGTATGTCAAGAAAAGAGGGCATCTGTAAATTGGAAAACAAACAGAGCATCAGATAAATGTTAATTAAATTAGGGATAGCATATTTGGAATTAGTGAAGGAGATGACAGACACTTTTAAGGAAGTTTGTCAAAATTCCACTTCTGAGTTTTCTACTATAGATATTATTTAGCTGTATATTCAAGCGAGCAGTTCAAGCACTTTGGGACTAGAATGCAGTTTACCTGAACAACAGGGACACCATGCAAGTGAAGAGAACCGTGCCCTCAGGAAAATAAAAGACCTGTGCTGGACACAAACCATCACCACAGTCTCACCAGATAAGAAGTTCAGTTCTTGCCTGCAGTATGCAGCAATGTTCATAGAGTTTAAGGCCAAAAGGGACAGTTGTATACCACTGGCTACTACATTTCACCAAGTTATCCCTATAGTGAGCTCAGTATTATGTGTTTGAGTAAAGCATAACTGGTTGTCGGAATCTGAAGACCTCAGGTGATAGAAAATCCACCACTTCCTTGTTAGTTTGTTCCAATGCTTAATTACTCTCACTGTGAAAAAACTGTACCTAAATCTTAATTTCAATTTGTCTGGCATCAACTTCCAGCCACTGGTTCTTTTTATGACTTTCTCTGATAGTTCTTTAGTACCCAATATTTTCTTCTTGTGAAGGTATTTACACACTAATGAATTCACCTTTAAAACCTTTTGATGAGCAAAACACGCTGAGATCTCTAAGGCTATGTCTACACTACAGCCTATGTCGGCATAATTTGTGTCACTCAGGGGAGTGAATAAACCACCCCCCGAGCCATATAAGTTACATTGACAAAATGCTCATGTGCGCAAATGCTATGTCAGTGGGAGAGCTTCTCCCACCAACATAGCTTCTGCCGCTCGTGGAGATGGTTGTTTTATGCGGACGGGAGAGCACTCTCCCATTGGCATAGAGCGTGCTCACCAGACACGCTGCAGCGGCGCAACTGCATTGGTACAGCTGGACATGTAGGTATGTCCTAAATTTCTCACTGTGAGGCATTTTCTCCAGCCCTCAAATAATTTCTGTAGCTCTTCATTACACCCTCTCCAGTTTTTAAACAGATTTTTAAAAATGCAGTCACCAGAACTGTACACACTATTCTAGTATCAGTCTCGCAAACGCCACATAAAGAGATGAAAAAAATCACCTCCCTACTCACACCCACTTCTCTTGTTTATACATCCAAGTATCACATGGGCTCTTTTTGCCACAGAATCACACTGGGAGCTCATATTCAGTTCTCTGTCCACTAGAACCCATAAATCCTTTTCAGAGTCACTGCTTTCCAGGATACAGTCCCCTGTTCTGTAGATATGGCCTGCATTACTTGTTCACATTTGGCTGTACTAAAATGCCTTTTGTCTGAATGGGCCCAGGTTACCAAGCAATCCAAATATCCAGATCACTCCGCATGACCGCCCAATCCTCATCATTATTTACCACTTTGCCAATCTTTCCGTCATCAGCGATTAAAAAACTATAAAAAAAAATAATAAACAGAACAGCAGCAATGTTATAGTTACTTGCAGGCTGTTGATGAAGATATCGATTCCACAAAACCCCACTAGAAACACCCCCATTCAAATGATAATTTGCCGCAGAAGACTACCTTTTGAGATTTGTCAGTTCTTAATCTACTTATTGTGTGCTTTATTGATACAGTGTAGCGCTATTCTTTTAAATCAGAATATTGTGCAATTTCTAAGTCAAACACCTTTTAAAAAGTACATCTACAAGGAGACCTGAAGAAGAGCTCTGTGTAAGCTTGAATGCTTGTCTCTCTCACCAACAGAAATTGGTCTAATGAAAGATATTACCTCATCCACATCTATGCAGTTATCTTTAACAAACACAAACCAAGGGATTACATCAGGTTTGTTTGACAAGCCCTATTTTCCATGTTGATAGGTATTAATTATATTCCTGTCTTTCAATTCTTTATTAATTGCATCCCGTTTCCATTATTTAGCCTGGAACTGATGTCAGGCTTACCAACCTATAGTTACCTGGGTCATTCCACTTGCACTCTCAGAATACTGGTACAACATTAGCATTCGTCCAGTCTTCTGGAAGGATGGTAAAATAGCAAGGGCACCAGCCTAAGACTTGGAATACTTGGAAAATTCCAGAACCTAACATCAGGAAGCCAGAGATAACCTCAGCCAACTCTTTTAGGACTCTTGAGTGCAAATTATCCAGGCTTGCTGCTTTAAAAATATTTATACCCAACAGATGCTAACATCCTCCTCAGTTACTAATGGACTGTATTTTACTCTGTCATTCTCATATGATACAAGTCCATTATCCTGCTTCTTCCCAAATACAGAACAGAAATATTTATTTAATACTTCTTCCTTTTCTGTATTACTAACAATTTTACAATCTCCATCTAATAATGGGCCTGTACCATTGTTAGATTTCTTTTGTTTCTAATATAAACTTATTATTATCCTTAAACTGGCCAGCCATGGATTTTTCCGTGATGTCTTTAGCTTCCCTTATCAATTTTCTGCACTTAAATTCTCATTTGTAATTATTGCTTTCTATTACCCCTTTTTTTCATTTGTTCTATATTGCTTTTTTATTTCTAAATTGCCGCCTTTATTTTACCATTGAACCAAGATGGGCTTTTAGACAAAATTGTTCTCTGGTTGCAGAATTGTGGCTTTTGGATATTTAAACTCATTAGTAAACTCCCAATTTGGATTCACATTTTTCTGTCTTCTTTTCCTTCCAAGCTGATATTCAATTATTCCTCAGCCCTCTTGTAGCTCCAAGTATATCTATTACTAGTTGGGAGTACTAGTTCAGTTTGACCATATTAAATGTAATAAGGTCATTGCGACAGGTTCAGTCCCGGAGATCCCCTAGGGACTGTCACCTGATGTGCTGAAATTAACTCTGAGCCTATTTTCCCTGCCAACTTGGGACTTCCAGAACCCTGTCTTGTTGAGTCAGACACGCTAGCCTACTGCAACATGCCCACAAAGCTTCAGGCTTTAAGTGAAAACAGCACAGCAGGTTACCCATTTCCATCACCCAGACACCCAGTTCCCAATGGGATCCAAACCCCAAATAAATCCGTTTTACTTTGTATAAAGCTTATACAGGGTAAATTCATAAACTGTCCGCCCTCTATAACAGCGAGAGAGAGAGATGCACAGCTGTTTGCTCCCCCAAGTATTAATCACTTATTCTGGGTTTATTAATAAACAAAAGTGATTTTATTAAGCAGAAAAAGTAGGATTTATGTGGTTTCATGTAACAGAAAGAACAAAGTAAGTCACCAAGCAAAATAAAGCAAAAACACGCAAGCCTAAGCCTAATACATGGGTGGCCAACCTGTGGCTCTGAAACCACATGCGGCTCTTCAGAAGTTAATATGCAGCTCCTTGTATAGGCACCGACTCCAGGGCTAGAGCTACAGGCCGGGGGGTGCCTACTGCTCAACCCCTGGCTCTGCCACAGGCCCTGCCCCCACTCCACCCCTTCCCTCCCTCTCCCCTGAGCCTGCTGTGCCCTCACTCCTCCCCTCCAGAGCCTCCTGCATGCCATGAAACAGCTGACGGGGAGGTGCGGGGAGGGAGGAAGAGGCACTGATCGGTGGGCAGGAGGCGCTGGGATTAGGGATGCATGGAGCTGATAAGGGGCTGGTGACATATTACTGTGGGTCTTTGGCAATATACATTGGTAAATTCTGGCTCCTTCTCAGGCTCAGGTTGGCCACCCCTGGCCTAATACATTAAGAAACTGATTACAGGTAATATCTCACCCTCAGAGATGTTCCAATAAGCTTCTTTCACAGAATAGACTCCTTCCTAGTCTGGACCCAATCCTTTCCCCTGGTACAGTCCTTGTTAGTTTCAGCAGACATCTCAGGTGGTAAGCAGGGGTTTTCTCATGACTGGCAGCCCCTTTGTCCTGCTTTGGCACAAGGTGGGAATCTTGTGTCTCTCTGGGTCCCCCCCTCTTTCTAAATGGAAAAGTACCAGATTTCAGATGGATTTCATTATCAGGTGACATGGTCACATGTCACTGTAAGACCCCTCGTCTCCATTCCCCATGGGCTGGCCCACGCATACACAAGAAGGCTTTCAAGTAACTAAGGCCATTTAAAACGGATTGTTTCTGGAGCACCCTTAATGGCCTCCACTTAATGTGTTTACATCAATGATACAAGTTTAGATCTTTTTTTCCCTAACTCCAGAAATAGAAATAATACATGCAAACAAATAGGATGAACACACTTAGTAGGTTATAACTTTCTAATGACACCACACAAGGGGTATTTAGCGTAAAGCATATTCCAGTTATATCATATTCATAAGCATATTTCCATAAAACATATGGAGTGTAACGTCACAGTCATGATCACCTGTCCCTATGTAACCACTGACTCCCAGTCCAGCGATGAATTCATGTTTATTATAATGAGGTGCAAACTCATGTTGAGTACAATACCTTTTGTGCTAGAAAGTCACCTATAATTTTTAGAAACTCTAATGATGTTTCACTATTGGTTGCATGAGGCCTCCAGCATGTCCCTCCCAAACTGATGTCCCCGATAACACCACAATTTTTCTTTTCACACACATTACAGACAGATGTCTGAGGAATAACTCATCCTGTTCTTTTATTTGATTCAGTGGTCTGTAACCAACAAATCCCTTCCCTCCCTCCACACCATTTGGAATACCCCCTCCTTGACTTCATTTATTAGCACATTGATTCTTATGCATTTGAGATCCTGTGGTTCTGGGTTATCAAATAACTCGGAAATAAGTAATGGTGTCTTTAATGTAGAGTGAAACCCTCCCTCCCTCCCCCTCTTTTGACAACGTGTCCAGGAAGGATACAGTGATAACCAGTGTTTTTAACATTCCAATCCTGTGAATTGTCCCACCAGGTTTCAATAATGCCAATCAATGAGAATTTCCAATTCCTTGTGATTGTTACCCACACTTCCAGCACTGATATATAAACGATTTAAAAGAACAATTCACACTCATCATGTAGGCTAAATTTGTTCACAAAACCAAGTTTGAGTTTGTACCACATTTGACTCCTTAGCACTCTCCCTTTGCACAATTAGTTTAATGCCCCCCTAACTACTCCAGCTAGTCTCCAGTCAAGATTAGCTCCCCCCACAGTCTAAGATGCAGGCCATCCCTTTTGTACAGAACTCTCCCCCACTAGAATATAGCCCAATTTATTATTTGGATTACAATAGCACCTAGGAGCCCATTTCCAAACAGAAAGAGTCCCTGCCCCCAAAGAGACAACAGATGGATGCAGACAGATGGGGAAACAATGAGAGCTTATGGGTCAGCATAATGGGGAATGGTCTCACCACATCATGAGTCCAACTACTAAATTTTTTTGTAGGCATCAGGGACAAAAAAAGAGTTCTGAAGGAGGACAGTGAATTGGTTTTGCAGATGTTTATGGGGAGCTCTTCCCAAGCATTAAGGGCAGCACAGAATATGCATGAAGATGCTGATTTGAAAATTTAACAATTGGCTGATGTCTACTCCCACTATCCTCTGATACTAGCCTCCATCTTCATAGTGAATGAGAGCTGATTGATAGATAGGGTGGGGACAGGCCATGAAAAGCCTTGAAAATGAAGACAAGTAGTTTACGTTTGATACAACAGAGAAGGGGTGGGCAAACTACGGCCCATAGGATTGCCACCCCTGTGGTGCCGCAAGCCCTGCGCCGCTCCCAGAAATGGCCAGCACAACATCCCTGTGGCCCCTGGGGGGGGGGGGAGGGGAAAGGGGGTAAAGAGGGCTCAGTGCACTGCCCTCGCCTCCAGGCGCCACCCGCTGCAGCTCCCATTGGCCGGGAACAGGGAACCGTGGCCAATGGGAGCTTCAGGGGAGGTACCCACAGGCAAGGGCAGCGCACGGGGCCACAGGGACGTGCTGGCCACTTCCGGGAGCAGTGCCGCACGGGACCAGGCAAGGCAGGCAGGTGGGCAGGAAACCTGCCCTGCCACCAGTGCACGCTGCTACCACCCTGGAGCTGCTCCAGGTAAGCGGCGCCAAGCCGAAGCCTGAACCCCTCCTACACCCTGCTCCCCAACTCCCTGTCCTGACCGCCCTACTGCACCCCACACCCCTCCCTGCACCCGTGCCCTGAGCCCCCTGCTGTACCTTGCACCCCAACTCCCTTCCCTGTGCCCCCTCATACACCCCACACTCCTCCTCTGCCCACCCCCTTGCCCTGAGCCCCTTCCTGCATACCGCACTCCCTCCTACACCCCGCACTCCCTCCTACACCTGAACCCCCAGCCCCAGCCCTGCTTGCAATTTCCCCACTCAGATGTGGCCCTCGGGCCAAAAAGTTTGCCCACCCCTGCAATAAATGGGAGCCAGTGAACAGCTACGAAAAGAAGGGACACACAGTCAAAGCAACAGCTAGGAAAATGATCTTTCCAGAAACATTCTTAATGGATGCAAGGAGGGCAACACTGCATTCATCAAGGGCAGAAAGCATGGTGTTGCAGTAATCAAGATGAAAAGGAGTACTTGTGGCACCTTAGTGCCACAAGTACTCCTTTTCTTTTTGCGAATACAGACTAACACGGCTGCTACTCTGAAACCAGTAATCAAGATGTGAGCTGATGAGAGCTTTATCTGTGTGAATGGCTAGGAAAAGTCATATCTTGGAGAGGTTATGCAGAAAAAACTTGCAAGATTTAGGGTATGTCTACACTTGCAGAGTTTTTGCACTGCAAGTTTCACCAGTGAGAGGGAACCGGTGAAAGTAAAGTGCTGGTTTGTGTACTCACTTAATTCCTCAGTCCTCAGAGTGTTTACATCAGCAGCACTTCCATCCCCAATGAGAGCAGTGCTCTAAGGCAGCTATCCCACAGTGCAGCTCTCTCCATTTTGATGATGGGTCTTGTGAGAAGAGGAGGGTAATCACGGGGCATCCTGGGATCCTGCACAGCCTCCTCTCCCCAAACACTGATCAGCTCCAGTAGCTCATCATTGCTCCAAGCTGGGGATTGTTTGTTCTGTGGAGCAGGCATTGTCACAGGGCCAGAGGATAAGTGAGTACTTGCCAAGAAAACAGGAAGGGGAGTTTCAAAGTTCCCAGAGGGCTTTACAGGGGAGGCATTGATGTCTGTTTACCTGGCATCAGAGGTGCAGAGCTGCTGGCCAGAGTGGCTACCTAGGCACTGTGGGATACCCTCAGGAGGCTAAAAGCTCTGCAAACAGGAAGAACATATCTTCACTTGCACATCACCGATAAGAGCTGTACGCCTCTCATGGAGGTGGTTTTCTTTTTGCAGTGAAACTCAGAAGTTTCTGTTAGCCAGGACCTTTTCATCACCCTGGAGCCAATACCCTCCCATGACGGGATCCCCGACCCGGAAGCCAGAGAAATCAGCTCTGGTGAGTGCACATTTGTATCTACAGTACAGGGTTTAAAAGCAATAGTGTTTAATGTTTGATTTGCCCTGAAGACTTGGGATGCATCCGCAGCCAGTACAGCTACTGGAAAAGTCTGTTAACGTGTCTGGGGATGGAGCGGGAATCCTCCAGGGACATCTCCATGAAGCTCTCCTGGAGATACTCCCAAAGCCTTTGCAAACTGTTTCTGGGGAGGGCTGCCTTATTTCGTCCTCCACAGTAGGACACTTTACCACGCCAGGCCAGTAGCAAGTAGTCTGAAACCACTGCAGCACAAAGCATGGCAATGAATGGTCCTGGGCTTTGGTCGCATTCAAGCAACATTTGGTCTTTATCTTTCTGTGTTAGCCTCAAGAGAGTGATATCATTCATGATCACCAGGTTGAAATAGGAGAATTTTTATAAGGGAACAGTAAAAGGACCCCGTTTCATGCTGGGTTGCTTGCGCTTGGCTAAAAGGGATCATCCTGGAGAACAGCCACACGGCTGGGGGTGGGGTGTGCTGCACATCCACCCAAAAACCGCAGCCCTTCCTTTTAAATGTGAAACCCAACCGGCATTGCTTGCTAAGGGAAAGGATGGCGCTGCAGTTTGAAACCATTCGCACATGTTATGAAGGCAGAAAAAGCCAACCCGGTATACCAAAAGGATTACCATGGCTGTCTGGAACCCAAATTCTGTTGCCCAGCCGTTTGTGATGTGTCACCATACCGGCAGGCACACAGTATAAAAGGCAAAATGTGATCTTGTACCTAAACCATATGTGCTGCCTGCTGTGAATTGCTTGATTCACTGTGAAAGAATCTCCCTTTTGTTCTCAGAAACGTATCATCTTAAATTTTACTCTCCCTTTTTATCTCCCCTCTTTATCTGTGCAAATGTTTCTATGCTCCCCCTCTCATCTCTGTCCCCGAGGTTATCGCAGATTAGAAGTCGAAAAAAAACGCACTTGCGATTACATGTTTTCCGAGCTCAAGCAGTCCTCCCACACAGCTTAGTGCATGGAGGCATTCAGTGGCAGAGGTCAGGAAAGTATTAAGTGAGCGCGAAGAGTAGAGGCAGGAGGCGATGCTGAGGCTAATGGGGGAAGGAAACTGACATGATGAAGCATCTGTTAGAGATGCAGAAAAGCCAACAAGAGCACAGACCCCCGCTGCATCCATTGTATAACCGCCTGCCCTCCTCCCCTAGTTCCATATCCTCCTCACCCAGTTGCCGAGGAACACTGGGGGGGCTCCAGGCACCCAGCCACTCCACTCCAGAGGATGGCCCAAGCAACAGAAGGCTGTCATTCAAACAGTTTTGTTTTGCAGTGTGGCTACAATAAGCAATGTGGTCTTGTCCTTCCCTCCTCCTGCACCACATCCCACCTGAGCTACCTTGTCAGTTATCTCACTTTTTTGAGAGAAAGAAAGAAAGCATGGTTTCAAAACAATAGTTACTTTATTTCCTTTGCCAGTTGTGATTAAATGGGGGAGGGTAGTTGGCTTACAGGGAATTAAAATCAACAAAGGGGGCAGGTTTTCAGCAAGGAGCAACACACACAACTGTCACACTGTAGCCTGGCCAGTCATGAAACTGGTTGTCAAAGCCTCTCTGATGTGCAGCTGTGCTCTTCTAATCGCCCTGGTATCTGGCTGCTCAAAATCGGTCACCAGACGATTTGCCTCAACCTCCCACCCTGCCATAAATGTCTCCCCCTTACTCTCACAGACATTATGGAGCACACGGCAAGCAGCAATAACAATGGGAATGCTGGTTGTGCTGAGGTCTAACCTAGTCAGCAAACGGCACTAGAGAGCTTTTAAATGTCCAAAGGCACATTCTACCACCATTCTGCACTTGCTCAGCCTATAGTTGAACTGCTCCTGACTACTGTCCAGGCTGCCTGTGTATGGCTTCATGAGCCATGGGAGCAAGGGGTAGGCTGGGTGCCCAAGGACTTAACTATTGGCATTTCAATATCCCCAGTGGTAATTTTCTAGTCTAGGAAGCAAGTCCCTCCTTGCAACTGCTCGAACAGCCCGGAGTTCCTAAAGATGTGAGTCATGCACCTTTCCCAGCCATCCCACGTTGATGTTGGTGAAAAGTCCCTTGTGATCCACCAGTGCTTGCAGCACCATTGAGAAGTACCCCTTGCGGTTTACGTATTGGTTGGCAAGGTCGTCCGGTGCCAAGATAGGGTTATGTGTTCCGTTTATCACCCCACTACAGATAGGGAACCCCACTGCTGCAAAGCCATCCAGTATGACCTGCACATTTCCTAGACTCACTATCCATGATAGCAGAACATCAGTGATTGCATTGGCTACTTGGATCACAGCAGTCCCCACAGTAGACTTGCCCACTCCAAATTGATTCCTGACTGATGGGTAGCAGTCAGGCGCTGCAAGCTTCCACAGGGCTATTTGTCAGGGGAGCTCTCATCTTGGTATTCCTGCGCTTCAGGGCGGTGGAAGGCAACTCACAAAGTCAAGGAAAGTGGCCTTACGCATGCGAAAGTTTCGCAGCCACTGTGAATCACCCCATACCTGCAACACTATGTGGTCCCACCAGTCTGTGCTTGTTTGCCGGGCCCAGAATCGGCATCCACTGTATCAATCAGCCCCACGGCCGCCATGATGTCCCAATCGCCACAGCCCTTGCTTTCAGAAACGTCTGTGTCCATGTCCTCATCACAATCGTCCTCGTGCTGGCATCTCTGAGCCTGGTTCTGCACGTACTCCAGGATAATGCGCGAGATGTTTACAATGTTCACAATAGCAGCAGTGAGCTGAGCGGGCTCCATGCTTGCCGCGGTATGGCATCTGCACAGGTAACCCAGGAAAAAAGGCGCAAAATGATTGTCTGCTGTTGCTTTCACGGAGGCAGGGAGGGAGGGAGGGGTGACTGACGACAAGTACCAAAACCACCCTCAATAATGTTTTTGCCCCATCAGGCATTGGGAGTTTAACCCAGAATTCCAATGGGCTGTGAAGACTGTGGAAACTGTGGAATAGCTACCCACAGTGCACCCCTCCGTAAGTTGATGCTAGCCACAGTATTGAGGACACACTCGGCCGACTTAATGCAATTAGTGGGCACATACACAATCAACTGTATAAAATCGATTTCTAAAAATTGACTTCTACAAAATCAACCTAATTTCATAGTGTAGACATACCCTTAGCCTCAAGGCATCAGAAGGTTGGGACTTATGGGTTATATGTATAGGATACATTAGAAGGGGAACTTTCTTTCCTGGAAGTTGCTAAAGACCACAAAAGATACAGAAATTCATCAAGTGTGCATGAAAGCAAATGAAGCACCCCGTTTCAGCCTTAAGTTCCAGTTTTCCAAGAATAGTTTTGAAGTTGTAATTAGATTCTTCCCAAGTACTGAGAACGCAGCATACATCAAACCCATAACTATAATGCTCAGTTCCTGCCTTAGTTTAATATATATTTCATTGGGTTCTGTCATCCCTACAGTTTAGAAGGAGAAAAAAACATGACAGAGCAATGGGAGCCAGTCCATCCAACTTTCATTGACGGCAACTGGAGTCCTTCCATTAACTTCAAAAAGAGTCAAGTAAGTCAATGCATGTTTTTAAAGTTTCAAATCATGAATCTGTATGTGCATATTTTAGACTCTGGTAAATTGAAAGTGATAATCCTCAGGCAGCTTTCTGAGGTATTCAAACTGGTTTGTGAAGCAGGAAGTAATTTCTAAGACATTTATACATTCAGTCTCAGGTGCCTATTTCAAATACAAATCTTGTTTTTTTACTAGGGTCTTGGAAAGTAAGTACCACTTTACAAATTCTTTTATTGGGATAAACTAGTCTTCACCCTGTGATGTGCATTAAAAAAAATCAGCAGCTGCCAATATGTGTTGAACCTGGCAGAATAGAAAATTTAAATACACAAATATTGAACTTACACATTCATTTTTAAATTGGCGTGTTTTAGAAAAGGAGAAAATTGGAACCTAATAAAATAGTCAGAAGCAAAAAAAAAAAAAAAGATTTTATTACGGAATTTAATTTCTGTCCTGAATAAGAAAAATAAACACCCAGAGAGTTTTCAAAATGTTCAAGCCACTCATGCTTTTGAAACCTCCAGCAATCACATTTATAAATAGAGTTCTGGTACAGCAATTCCCAGTACTGGTATTACAAAGCTATTGTTAATCCTAGATTTCTATCAGTTATCACGAAGGAGCTAGGATATCAATATCAGACCAGAGCAAAGTATTAGGGTCACAGTCAAAAAGCAGAAATGGGGGAAGACAAGCCTGTGCTCTTGAAAACCTCACAGCTCCTGTAATAACCCTGTGATAAGAGATGCTGCCTACAAAACAGTAGGGGATGCCAGTTTTACCTACCATATATTCTCGTTCATAAGCCAATTTTTTTTTTAGTAAAAAAAGGGGGTCGGCTTATGAACGGGTATAGAGCAGGAGAGGTGGGACACAGCCCCTCCCCGCAACAGAGGGGGCAAGGAGAGGCAGTACAGCCAGCAGAGCCAGAAGGAAAGAGGCGGGGCCAAAGACTCTCCGCTTCTGGCCACGCTGCTCTCCCCCCAGCCTCTGAAGCAGTGGCCCGGCCCCGCCCACCGGAGTAGGCTGCGGCCAAGCCACCTGCCCTGTTGAAGCAGCTCCAGCCAGGCCAGAGACATCCTCCCCGACCCACCCCAGCTAAGTTGGGAAGGGATGGGATGAATGTGGGGATCCCGGGCTAAGGGTACGGTCATGTGTGGGGGTGATCACAGGGGTTACTCCCCTGACCCTCAGCTTCTCCCACCACCACCAAAAAATTTCCCCACCAGTGGCTGTCCCAGCCCGTCAGGGTAAGCAGCTGGTGGGCCAGGACAGTTTGTTTACTAAGGTTTACCTCCGTGCCTGCGGACGCTCAAGGTAAACAAACCATCTCTGCCTGCCAGCAGCTTATCCTGATGGCCTAGGAGCCGAAGTTTGCTGCCCCCTGAATTATAGAGTCGGCTTATGAATGGGTCATAAAAAAATTTCCATTTTTACTTATCCATCTCGGGGGGGGGTCGGCTTATAAACAAACCAGCTTACGATCAAATATATACAGTAATTTGGCAAAAGTATAATTTCAGGCTCCTTACTTTGAAAGGACCACTTCCCAATTTGCATCTCAAGAACACAGGAGTCAAAATGCAGAAGAGTGCCTTTTCTTTTATTTCATTTTTTAAATACCATGTTTGTTTTGCTGTTAAAGGACCCAGATGCTTCAGCAATGGATGCATGCATGCATATAAAGAAATGTATAGCCATTTTAAAAAAATACTTCCTTTACACACAGAGTCAAGATCATGTCATTACCAAGTGTCAGAAAATTCAATGTAAAGTTGACACCCATGCCAGCGTGAGTTTAAGGGGTATTAGCATCCACGCCAGAATTTCACTGCTTTAACACAGAAGTGTTTACATTATTTTTTTAAAAATATTTATAAAAAAAGCTTTGTAATCTAAACATTATCCTCTAGGGCCTAGCAAGTGCAAATAAATATTCATAACCTACACCAAGGGTAATCAGTAGGCAGCCTGCAGACCAAATCTGGACCGCCAGACACTTTTGAATGGACCCTGAAATCTTTTTATTTACTTATTATAATTATTGGGGGGCTTTATTATTTTCTCTGAAGTCTGGGCCTTGACTATACCTTGACAAAGAAACTGGAACCTTGACAAAAAATGATTGACTACCTTTACCAACAGCATTACAAAGCCAAACAGACCAGTACTGTGCTAACGAATAAAAGCCAGACAACAAGAATAACGTAGTTTCATCATGTAAACTGAAGACTAACCACTGAAAAGCAAGAGTAAAAAATAATACCCAAAAAGAGAATTTCCTTCCTTTATTACTAATTTTTAAAACTCAGTGCAATTGTCACCAAAGGATGTGAAATCTCATGCAACATGCTGGACCTGTTGAACAAATATTACATAATGGAATTTCTGAAATTCCTTTCTGACCCTTCTTGTTTATAACCCAAAACGTGAAAATAATAGTCCTCATTTTTTCGTCCTAGCTAACGTCATGCAGATATTCTTGTTCGGGTATCAAATCCCTTTTTGAATCCTAGAATTTGTCTTAATATCCTTTTTAAAAAAGCTAAATATAGGAGACCTCTAAATAAGCTGAAAATATACTTATCTCAGGAATCTATCTACTCTTCTCATGGCTTTGGATATTAGAAAGATGCTATAAAATGCAGTCCCATAATTCCATATTTGCCTATTTAGATATTAGTATAATTTGTTGTATTGTATTTAAGTTTACAGTGTTCCTTTTTTTAAAATTTAAAAAAAAAAATTAGACATGACAGGCCAGATTCTCTCTTGCAGCTGCGCTCTTCTTGGTGCAGGAATGAGTTCAAAGGGTCCAGAGCCAGTAACGGCTTCCCAATTTTGAGGGCCAGTCTTCACCAGCCCTGGAGATCCATAGAACAGCCCCTCAGCATGCAGAGTAGCACTGTTTCAGTGTCATTTTTAACTCAATTGGTTTAACTCCTGGGTGGACAATCTGATTGTGGTTTGAACCAGGCTTGTTTAGGTTTAGTTCCACACAGTTAGAACAAGTATAAATTAAACAGCCATAAATCAAGCAAACTGAAGTAAGTATCAACAAAGGTGTTTGCACCATTTCAACTAGACAGGTTTTAACAAAAACTGCAAGTTTGTTTGTGAACTAGACCTATGATAAACTTCTCTAGATGTGTTTCAGAGTAGCAGCCGTGTTAGTCTGTATCCGCAAAAAGAAAAGGAGTACTTGTGGCACCTTAAAGACTAACGAATTTATTTGAGCATAAGCTTTCGTGAGCTACAGCTCACATTTGCTCCAACCCCTCAGACAGAGACAAGCACCTACAAGATCTCTATCAAGTGTTCTTACAACTACAGTACCCACCTGCTGAAGTGAAGAAACAGATTGACAGAGCCAGAAGAGTACCCAGAAGTTACCTACTACAGGACACGCCCAACAAAGAAAATAACAGAACGCCACTAGCCGTCACCTTCAGCCCCCAACTAAAACCTCTCCAGCGCATCATCAAGGATCTACAACCTATCCTGGAGGACGATCCATCACTCTCACAGATCTTGGGAGACAAGCCAGTCCTTGCTTACAGACAGCTCCCCAACCTGAATTGGAATTAATTTGCAAACTGGACACCATTAAATTAGGCTTGAATAAAGACTGGGAGTGGATGTGTCATTACACAAAGTAAAACTATTTCCCCATGTTTATTCCCCCCCACTGTTCCTCACATGTTCTTGTCAACTGCTGGAAATGGCCCACCTTGATTATCACTACAAAAGGTTTTTTTTCTTCTCCTGCTGGTAATAGCTCACCTTACCTGATCACTCTCATTACAGTGTGTATGGTAACACCCATTGTTTCATGTTCTCTGTGTATATAAAATCCCCCTACTGTATTTTCCACTGCATGCATCCGATGAAGTGAGCTGTAGCTCACGAAAGCTTATGCTCAAATAAATTTGTTAGTCTCTAACATGCCCCAAGTCCT
The DNA here is from genome assembly GCF_965152235.1 of Eretmochelys imbricata. Lineage (NCBI taxonomy): Eukaryota > Metazoa > Chordata > Testudines > Cheloniidae > Eretmochelys > Eretmochelys imbricata. The sequence goes on from NC_135577.1 coordinate 79,544,229, forward strand.
CCTTTTCTTTTTGCAGACACAGATTAACATGGCTACTACTCTGAAACCGTAATTACAGTTATTCTATCTAGATTCAGCAATGAACAGGCTTTTATTTATTTCACAGTAGAAGAGAACATGTACATAACATGTAGAAAATGGACCTGGCATGTTTGTTTGTGTGAGGGGGTTGATGAAAGACAGGGACAAAGTACACCCCCGCCCCTTATTTGTTTCTGAATGTTATAGTGTAACCTATTGAACACAACACACACAATGGAAAATTCATGCACTTCTCAGGGAACATTTCTCTTTCAAAAGTTCAACTGGACAAAATATATAAAGTTTGAAGTGTCATGGGATATTACAAAGAACACCAAAAAAAAAAAAAAAAACAATCACACAAGAACTCCCTAAACAACTAATTATTTTCAACCCATTGTCTGTATTCAAATCAAAATGTACTGCTGAAAAATCATGAACCTCCTCACAGGAAAATAAGTTGAATTGAGTCTGAGCTACAAGAAAAATCTATTTATCTTAGGGCCTTTTTCAGAACACATCATCATGTTATCTCTAAATGCAAACACTGTAAGTGCATCAAACTTTCATTTTACTGATCAGGATCTTTACCCCAGAAGGCAAACTGACTACCAACAACTCCAGGAAGTTTGTTTGCAGGACTAATTCTTAGAGATAATGGCTTCCACATTCCCCCCATCACATTCCTCCCTTGGCTGAAGGAGCTGTTAAATTATCCAGTCTTGGCAAAGTGAGGAAAAAAGCTTCCTATTTGAACATCGATATGGTTAAACCATCACAGGGGTTTCTTTTCTGTTTTCTCCTTCAAGGGGAATTTATTTTCTTTTGGTGATGGTGGTTAAATGACATTAGAATAGCTACCTACACCTACAAAGAACACTGCTATTAAGAGGACACAGGGAAATTACAGATATGGAGGATGGGGGAAACTGTCTCTTGCTAAATGTCCAGTGCTGTTTAGTCATCCAATTTAACCAATGCTATGTCTGTTCCTTTTCTGTCACCTTAAGGAGAGAAGAAGAGACACAGCAGGTTTGAGTGACCTCCTCCATAGAAGTGTGCTGCAGCCTTGATTAGATATACCTAGCTGAGGAGACTCAGAGTAGTGCACTGCCCATCCTCCAGTTTCAGTAAGGGGAGATGGAAGAGTCTATTCTTCCTTGTGAATAGGAACAGCAGAATATCTGAGGAGGTACCAGCACTCTTCTTGTCAGATGACCTGGGAGGAGAGAGTCTTTTAAGAATTTCTCTGTTAAATTGCAGATTACTGATTTTGTTAATTTCTTTGTTAAATTGCAGAGTGTTGATAACATCAACTCTGCCTCACAATAAAGTTAGACAAAGGATAAAATGAAGGCATTCCTGAGAGATAATTCACATGAGCTGAGATGGAGGTTAAAAGGGGACATTCAGGTGACTAACTTAAGCCATAAAATGTAGACACTGGAGGAACAGAATGACAGAAGTGAGCTCAATTTTTTTATTTTTTTGTAATGCAAAAGATTCCATCGCAGCGTGTTGGATCTTAACAGCACCACTGAATGAGGCTTATAAATCTAGTGGCACTGTCCACACTAGATGAAATGGAAAACAGTAAACAGACAACATAATTGTGAGCAAAAGTACCTTGACAATCAAGTGTCTTGTTTAAACGTGTTTTATAAGTAACACATATAAAACAGTTTAAAACATTATACACTTATTTTTATCCTGATCTTTATCCCTTTAAGAATCTCACCAGTAGGAAATAAAGGAAAATGACCATTTCTAGACTGCATAATCTTTTCTGGAAGAATTCCCTATCTCCAAGTTTAACAGCCCTTCTCTGCTATAGGAGAAGCATATTTAGCTAGTGAGCAGAAAGATCCCAAGGAAGGAGGACGACGAAGACCACAGGAGCCTTCTCTTCTGCTCTTCTTCTTGGTCCCTCCGCTTTCAAAGCCTTAGAGTGTAAAGGTCAAGGGTAGACAGGCTGAGTCACACTCTGATCTTGGTTACACCAATAGCTCCAGGGACGCTGTCCTGATTTCTACAGAAAATGCAGCCAATTCCAAACTCTGAGCGGGGGTGCCCACCCCCACGCAAAAATATCATCCTACCCCAGCCCCCACGCAAAAATCTCACCCTACCCCAGCCCCCACGCAAAAATCTCACCCCCACCCCGTGAAACCACCAAACAAATACGTAGCAAGAAAAACAAAAGCCAAAGTCAGCCACTAGAAACCTAAACGATCCGCCTGTAAATATTTAACTTTTGCTACTGTAACTACCAACACAGGAGTGCCGTCAGGAACTGGGAACTGTGCCACTGACATCAATGGGAGCAGGATCTGGCCCTTAAAAACGCACTATCCCAGGCTGATCTCTCCGCGCCAGAGGCTGGTCGCAGCACGTAACAATGTGGTTCTCCTAGAAGGAAAGCCGGGCTGGGTTTACACTGGGATGACGAGCCCCAGCCCTTCCACGACTGGCACATGTGGGCTTCCAGAGGCGGCTTAATCCTTCACTCTCGGGGCTGCTACTTCTTCATACTTCGCGGGAGAACATCGCCCGGCAGCGTCCAAACCCAGCACACCCAGAAAGAAGCGAAACCAACGGGGCAGCCGCTCACCGGAGCCTCTGCACCACAAGAACTCCAGGGCAGCTCAGCTGACTGACACATGCTGCTGCTGCTGCTACTACCCGCAAGTTACACTGGAAAAAACAAAGCCTCCCCCGCCCTCCAGTAACTACTGCAGCAGCCACAGCCCTGCCACGCCGCCCTGCCCGCGTGTAACTCCCGGCTGCAGCGGGGCAAAGCAGCAGTGGCCGCGGGCAGACCTACCTTCGTGCCCGGATCCTGCCGCTGCTCTCCGGGCTGCGCGCGCTCCGCCCGCGCTCCGCCTGCCAGCCGAGGGCTCTAGCGCGCCGCTCTAGTACTCGCCGCCGCCGCCTGCCCCGCCAGCCTCCCGCACTCACTCAGCCACACGGAGCCTCAGCCGCCACGCAGCTGTCAGCCCAGAGGCGTGAGTGCAGCCTCACGTGCAGATGCTGAGCCAATCCAGAGCGCGAGACTGCCCTCCCGCCCATGTGAATTGTGATCGCTCCAAGAGCTTACTTCAGGTTTGGGACTTTCCAGAGGCGGGAGAAGGCGCAGGATCCCAAGTGAGCAGGGTTTTGATCCTGCTCTGCATCCTCCTCCCCACCAATGTCCAGTGCAGGCTGGGGGCCAGCAGTTCCCTCTGAAGCAAGAGAGATCGTGTAAAATAAAATATAATAATAACTAATGACCTGGCTTGAAAGCATGGACAGAAGGAGAAAGAGAATGTAAGGGGGAGTGGGGACAGAAATCTTGGAAAGAAGGAACCAGAGAAACCTTTGAGAGAATTCAGAGTAGCAGCTGTGTTAGTCTGTATTCGCAAAAAGAAAAGGAGTACTTGTGGCACCTTAGCGACTAACCAATTTATTTGAGCATAAGTTTTCGTGAGCTACAGCTCACTTCATCGGATGCATAAAGTGGAAAGTACAGTGAGAAGATTTTATACATACACACAGACCATTAAAAAATATACATTGTAAGGAGCATGATCACTTAAGATGAGCTGTTACCAGCAGGAGAGTGGGGTGGGGGGAGAGAAAACCTTTTGAAGTGATAATCAAGGTGGGCCATTTCAAGAGAAGAAAGTGCTGATCAGTCAATGGTTTTCCTTCACGGTTTGAACACTGATGGATATGCAAAAGTGTGTTACATCAATTCTAAGGTATCAAGACTGTCCATTTAACAACAAACAACGACAAATCCTAAACTAAAAGCAAGTTAGTGAGAAAAGCTAAAGGAAGAGTAATTGCCCTAAAAGGGGTTTATTTCTCAGTCACTCCTTGAAATCAACAAAGGGAAATCAATGGGAGTTAGGTGGCTAAATACCTTTCAGGATCTGGGCCTTAAACTCAGTAACGCTGTGGTTAAAAACTGAAGCTGGCCAAAAAAAAAATCTATCAAAACTTCTTTTTCCCCAGAAAAAGGCTATTTTGACAAAACAGAAATTTTCACAAAAAATGTCCATTTTTGTAAAAGAAAAGTCACAGGTTTTTAGTAAAAAAAGATATAATAGTTTGTTTTTTCAAAAGAAACACATTTTAAACAAAAATATTTTTGCTTTAGACAACATTTCACAATCTGCACTATAGTAGTAGCAGGGTGGCTTTTATTGACTTCCCAGAAAGGGAGGCTTATTGGTACAGGAGCAGCTTAGAGGAATAGAGTCTAAAGCAAACACATATGAACGTGAGTGGCTTCACAAATGAATTGTATTCAGGGAGGCAACTGGCATGTTTGCAGGGCTGGATCTTAAATATAGAATTAAAAGAATTTTGAAGAGGTGGGAAATCCAAACAACATGGAATTCATTTAGAAAATGTAATTCTAGTTTTCTGTATCATAAACTTCACAATACTAAATTTGCTCAGAAAAGCTGACATTATATCTACCTAGTGACAGAATACAAATCAGTATGGGAAGGAATTTTTGCCTTATTGAATGAATTCAGGGACTGAATCTTAAACAGCAATGGATAATGTTATGGTAGGAAGACACAGTAACTACCAACATAGGCCTCAATCTTGCAATCTTTTCTGTCTGCATGGAACCTCTGTTCTAAGGTCCACCTGCATGGAACAACTTGCAGGATCAAGACCATATTTTGCTACAGTACTTGTCAAATTACTTTGATTATTAAATGAAAAGATTTGTCCTACTTTTGGGTTGTCCCATGTGACATGACATTAGCATACGATGTCACCGTGACATCAGTGTCAATTCAATGTTTAAAAACAGGTAAACCAGCTAGAATGAAAATCCTCTTGATCTGTTTTCATGTCTATAATGTTAAGAGTGTATTTTGTAATGTTTTCAGTTGCATCTTTTTTCATTTTTTACAGCATTTGAGGAGAGCCAGTATTTAATTATACAGTTTTAGTCAAGAGTTTTATATTTACAATCATTTTATCTAACACTGCAGACTAACAGTTCACTAGCCACTTAGTTCAGTTTTGTTTCTTAAACTACTACATTTCCCACTAAAGTTAAGTGAAGTGTAATCATCGATCATTAGAGGGCACGACTGGGCCCTGTATCATTACAATCTGTTAAATTTTAATTAATTTAGGACTCAATCCAACATCCAGGGAATCTATGGAATGACTCCCATAAATTTCAGAGTGTTGGATGGGGGCTGTGGAAAACATCTAGCTGACTCTGTGTTAGACTGTGTAGCAGAACCTCCTCCAGGTGTCTGACCTTCTCCCTTTTTGTACTGAAGACCTGTTATTTTTCATTTGTCCAGCACTGGCCTTCCGTTTACCCTGTAGTGTGAGGTTAAACTCTCAAATCAGGTCCTTTCTTTCTGAGACTCTCATTGCCAATACAGCCAGATGTTTCCAGCACTCACAGATTTTTATCTAATGCACAGCTTTGGAAGGAAGCCAAGGGCAACTGGCCAGGACTTCCAAAAGGGTAAAGCCACATGCAAAGCCAGACAAAGCCAGACAAAGAAGCTAGCCCTCGTCACATTGCTATAAAATGCAGTATTGTTGACACCAAGAAATCACAAGTCAGGCCTAAAAAATAATGAGATTTTTCAAAATACTAGATGATGTATACTTTTTTATTTGCTTTCTGGTTTTCTAAGCCTTGAAGGTACACCTGGGTCACGTTTTCAGACTGTTCTCTTCAACGAGTGCTAGAAATTTGAAAGTGAGGAGTATAAATACCTTTGAGGGTCTAGACCTTGCTTCTTCTTAAAACTGAACGCTAAGATTTCATGTAATTTCATCATTTCAGGAGCGGAGGAGAAAAACATCAAATATCATGAGAAATGACAGTACTGAAAATGGCAATTTTCAGCCCTATTTTACCAGCTCTCTTCTTTTTTCTTCCTTCATTTCTAGTTCTTTTCCTCCTGGGTTCTCTTTACAATTTTTTATGCCACACCTAGGAAGGTGAGTGTTACATTTTATGCTTAAAAGCTGCATCCCAAGTCCAGCTGCTACTCTTCTCACCCGCAGTCTTACTGCCAGCTGTTACCCATATCTTTCAAATGTCCTTCATTTTTACCTTCATCGTCTATTGGCCTTATGGTATCTCACATTCATTAGTTAATTACTGATATCAGAAATGTTGAATCATGAAGCTGAAGTAGTAAGGTCTAGTGCAATGGGAGGAAGTAGGAGATCCCTAGGAAGAAGAGGAAAGATGCATCACTAAGAAGCAATTCGTATTACATAAGTAGCACTGTGGAGACTCTGTGTGCCATTGCACAGCCCAAATAATAGTAGATAAGCAATCTTGTAAAACAAGTCTGCTGTTCCATCAAGGGAATCTGGTGTGGCAGCATCCTAAAACAGAAGAGAGATGCTTCAATATTTTTAATATCAACAAGAATCTAACATGCAGACAACAGCATTGTTATCCATGATAGTTTTCCCCTGGCACATTATTTTTAAAATCCATATTGTGCAAAATGAAACATTTTCAACATTTAGAATAATCTTTGTCATCTTTTTGTTCCTTCTATCTCCTCACTTTTACCTCCTTCTGCTTACTCTTTCCCCATTTGTATTCTAACTGATGTCCCTAACTGAAAGTTCAGGTATATCCTAACTCGTACCTCCAACTGAACATCAAAAGTGTAACTAAATCCAAGTATTTTCCAAAACAATGGGCCTGATTCTCCTCTCACAACATTTTTATTGACATAATGCCATTTACCCTTCTGGAGTAACTCTGGATTTTGGATAGTATTAAGAGGAAGAGTATGACCCTAAACTTTTCATTATGAAAATCGAAGAAGGAATGTGATTTGGGTATGAATACGAGCTATGGAAAGCTCTGACTGGCTACCGGTTATAGGTTTTAGAAAATGGAAACATTTTATTGATTCTGATTGGCTCAGCTGTTAATTGCAGGACTTGCTTTACCAACTGATGGATCTAGGTATAACATTTCTGATTGACAGGGAAGTTTATTATGCATGGCTGTTGTTAGGGGGCTTATTCCTTCACCCACTTACTTCCCTGGTCCTTCTCGCATGAACAGAGAGCACAATACCCGAAGTCCAAAGGTGCAAACAATTCGATGTTTATTGGGGTGAACTTCCAGCAAGCATGATTCCAGTTTCCTTCCTTAGTATCCTCCTTCCCAGCTCTGACACCACAGAGCCTTACACCTGTGTCCCTGTTCCCATTCCTACCCTTAGCCAAACATGATTCCAACTTCCTTACTCCCATTCCCTGTTCCCATTTCCCCCTTTAGCAAAACATGATTCCAATTTTCTTACCCCCATTCCCTGTTCCCATCTCCCCCACCTACCCACACACCCATCCCCTCCCACCGACACCCACTCACTTCCTCATTGACTACAGATTATATAGTAAAACTTGAGTTCTGCTTAGCTATACCTTAACCAATCATTTTCCTGAAATTTATCTAACCAATCCTAACATATTGTAACATGATTATGTAACCAATTATATCCCACCACCTTAATTAGTTTACACCCAGCAAAATTAATTATACAGCAGACAGGAACAATCACAGAACCAGACAGAGATTATACAGACAAACAATAGCAAAGTGGGAACTATAATGACAAGACAATACAGAAGTGAGGATTTCACATCCCAGCTATTGATAAGTGAGTTCTTGCCAGACAGGATGCTATCAAACTAAGTTTCCTTTTACATTTTCTAGGCACTTCCCTTTCTCTGGAGGTGATAGGAATACAATCCTGTCCTGATAGTGCCTAACTGCCCAATAGCACCTTATTTCAATGTGACTAGTTTGGAATGTGAGGATGTGACTGTTCGCTTCCTCTAGCTTATGGCTGCCTCTGCTGCTTAGCCAAAGGCCTTAGCCTAAGAACAGGGCCTCAGACTGTCACAGTAAGAGAAGACCCTTACACCAGCAGACAGTGATTTTGATTCTTTCTTTTATACCTATAGAACTAGCCAAGTGATAAGAATACACCTAAATTCTTAAAGTACAGGCCTTTGCAGACAGGCCTGAATATCTTTATCCTAACAGCTGTGATGTCACATGCCTTCTTGACTGATACCTTAACAACACTTATAATTTGCCACACAAATTCTAATATGATTTGTAATAAGGCAAGATGAATACCACATAAAATTATATACCATTTGCATGGCACGCCTTTCTGTTAATCATTACTAAATGCTTATTGTCATAGCCATGTGGAGACACTAGTTATGTATCACTGGTAGAATCTAAATAAGGACTTAGACACATGTTGTCATAACAGTTTGTTGCACTTTTATGTTTTGTTTTTTTTTGGCTGATGGTATGGGGGTGTCAGAGTCTGTGTCTCAAACACTTATAACCTAATCATTTGAATTCATTAAAAAAAAAAAACCCTTCCTATCAGTGCAGAGTGGAGGAAAAAGCAGACATTGCTAGACAGATTACTGTAAAGGATGTATTAAATATATGTATAATGTTTCATTGGCTCTGGGGTATCCTTTTTTAAATTGTTTTCCAGTTTAACTAATATAAACATATTCCTTTTCTCAGAGGGAGCTGTCTTGTCCAATTGAAAATATGGCTTTGAAGTGAAAGAACACTAAGAGTCTGATGGGTATCAGAATTTTTTTGACTCCTTTCAAAAACCTCCTGATTTGTTTCTCATTGTTGTAATGATTAGTCTTCCTTAACTTTTTTGTATTTTTTTTTTCATAAAAATTGCAAAGGAGGTTTGAAAGAGCATGGCTTTTATGAGGAAGAAGGGGCTGAAAATCCAGCTGATATTAGAAAACATATGGCATATCATAAATACTTGAAAGAAGGGAGAGAGTGTTGAAGTAGCTTTCTTAAATTCGGTAGCCACATTTTATTGGTATGACAGTAGTGCCTTCCACATTGCTTCTGAAGAGCCAAGTTTCACTTTGACCTCAATTTTCACAGGTGCAAATGACAACATTAAGATGTCTAACTACCTTTACAGCAGCATATGACAGAATTTTCAGTGTTACCAGTTGTGCTGACAGCTGATTGCAGGCCTTAGTGGACATTCTTCCAAAAAAAAGTTCCTATTTTCTAAAAAGCATTTATAAGCCAGAGTCTTACATATAGTCTTGTGAGAAAAAGAAATCCACAGAGAATCATGCTGGAAATGTAATGTTTTAAAGCAAGCTATTAATGCCACCGAAACAATCTTTTATAACCAGTTATATCTGGACAGATCATATCAAAAATCCATAAATGGGACATCATTGCAAGAATAATTCCTGTTGATATCAGTGGGAGTTCTGGATGTGAACTGAGGGCAATATGTTGCCCTAAGTATTAAAGCGATAGTCATGTATACTATATGAAATTCCTTTAATGGAAAGCTTGATTGGCAGTTTAAATTCATAATCAAGTCAAATAAAATCTTATCACTTTACTCCTTCTAATCACTGTACAAACTTCAGCAATTTAATTCTCACAACACGCTGTGAAATCAGTATTATCGTCTGAATTTTATAGATGGGAAAGTGAGGTATAGAGATGTTAACAACCACCACAGAATATACCAAGTGAGGTATCTTACGCATGGTGCCACCGAGTGGCTAAACTGTATAATACAGTTTAGCATTTAGTTATTGCCCAAGACAGGGCCAATGCTACTCCTTGCTGCACTGCTAGTTTTAGCCCACTCGCTCAAGCGGGGCTAGACGTTTGTCTATCTACTAGCACTGGGAAGCACATTCTCAGCTGCAGTGTAGACCTACAGTAAGTAGCATTAGAATCAGGGAAATGGAATTGGTTCCCTGACATCACACCATCCCCACACCCATGCTAAGCAGATCCATGATACAGGAGAGAATAAGCCTCAAATTGCCATTCAAAATTTTGTAAGAAACTAATATTATACAAAAGCTTGTTTTAATTCATTATCATACTGTATTTTTTAAACTGCAACTAAAGAAACAGAAAAGGTGCAAAGAGGCATTTTATTGTAGATCAGCCATTTAAACACTGTTGAGGATTCTGAGTTGTGTGTTAGTAATCCATCTCAGCCAGGAGACACTCATGCTTTTGATGCTGATATTGGAACTCTAAAATATCACTCTGACCAAAACATTCCAGCTCATCTCCATCTCTCAAAAGGATTCTGGAATTAAAACTTTTATCCAATTACACAGAGCAGCTCAGCCTGCATCAACCAGAAATCAGAAAATAAAAGCTAACAACATGCAGGAATTCATAAGAAGCTTCAAGATCCTGCCAAACTCCACTCTCTGGGACTAAATATTATTGTTTTAATGATTATGTTTACCTATGTTTCCACAGCTAGTTTTGACAAAGATACAAGAAGACAGTTAAGAAAAACTGTCCCAGAAACAGTTGTGCACAGCTACTTCCTGAATTATTTTGTTACCTTCATTATGTCTAAAAATACTTTTAAAATAGTTTAGACATGGACTATTCACTTTTTTTTCCCCTTTCTTTTTCTATCAACGTCCAACTCCATGCCCTTTGTGAGGACATGTCCAGCTGAAAAATCTCAGTATCAGATCTCACCAAGCTTGTTGTTATACCTGTAACTAGATTCAGCACTGCTGCTGTGGGAAAGTCAACCCAGAGTGGGTTGCAGCAGTGTAAAATGTCCACAGACTTCCCTCGGCTGGGGACTTGCAGCCAGATATAAATTACACTGGCTAGTGAAGATGCATTGCCAGGATGTCTGGGCAACGCATTTGTTTAGCATGAACCCCCAGCAAAGCTTCGGCTGGTGGAACCCCAGTCCCAGCTTAAAGCTGTCTTCCCTCAGGGAAACACTTGAGGGAAATTGGGTCGTACAAACTCCCCTAGATGCAGAGGGACTGTTAGCTGAGGGAACCGCAAGTAATACACCTCAAGGCAAATTCACTTTGAGTTCATAGATAGAAAGGATCAAATAGTTGCTTCTTTTTCAAGAAGTCCATAGGTTATTAGTGTGCATGTTTTCCAATTTTATTTGCGCACACTAGGTTAGAACTCTGTGCACACAAAAGAATGTGTGCATGTGCAAACTGAGTAACTGCAACTTACTACCCAATTTGAATACTCACAGTGTGGGTTTGGATGTATGGAATATGGCAGTCCTCTGAAAATTTGTCCATTAAAGGTGAAACTACCTTGTGCAGTGAGGCCTCAACAATCCATGTTTCTTTCTAACCAGAGACCCCAAATCATCAGCTAACTACACGCATATGTCAGGAATAATATAAATCACAACTTTTGGCTTCAAAGAGAAAGGACACAGAGACAGCTCAGTTAGATCAAGCAGCAGAAACGTATAAACCCCTTGTCAAGGTTCCTCCCCCACTCTGAACTCTAGGGTACAGATGTGGGGACCTGCATGAAAAACCTCCTAAGCTTCTCTTTACCAGCTTAGGTCAAAACTTCCCCAAGGTACAAAGTATTCCACCCGTGGTCCTTGGAATGGCCGCTACCACCACCAACCTAATACTGGTTACTGGGGAAGAGCTGTTTGGACGCGTCTTTCCCCCCAAAATACTTCCCAAAACCCTGCACCCCACTTCCTGGACAAGGTTTGGTAAAAAGCCTCACCAATTTGCCTAGGTGACTACAGACCCAGACCCTTGGATCTTAAGAACAATGAACAATCCTCCCAACACTTGCACCCCCCCCTTTCCTGGGAAATGTTGGATAAAAAGCCTCACCAATTTGCATAGGTGACCACAGACCCAAACCCTTGGATCTGAGAACAATGAAAAAACATTCAGTTTTTTTCAAGAAGACTTTTAATAGAAAATAGAAGTAAATAGAAATGAAGAAATCCCCCCTGTAAAATCAGGATGGTAGATATCTTACAGGGTAATTAGATTAAAAAACATAGAGAACCCCTCTAGGCAAAACCTTAAGTTACAAAAAAGATACACAGACAGAAATAGTTATTCTATTCAGCACAATTCTTTTCTCAGCCATTTAAAGAAATCATAATCTAACACATACCTAGCTAGATTACTTACTAAAAGTTCTAAGACTCCATTCCTGGTCTATCCCTGGCCAAGCACAGCATACAGACAGACACAGACCCTTTGTTTCTCTCCCTCCTCCCAGCTTTTGAAAGTATCTTGTCCCCTCATTGGTCATTTTGGTCAGGTGCCAGCGAGGTTACCTTTAGCTTCTTAACCCTTTACAGGTGAGAGGAGCTTTCCCCTGGCCAGGAGGGATTTCAAAGGGGTTTACCCTTCCCTTTATATTTATGACACCCCTTAAAAGGCTTGTTAGTTTCAGCAGAGAACAGCAATACACATATACCCATAACAGTTCCTTAGTTACAATATGCATCAAAATCATATATTAAATTACAATAGAATGTCAACACATACATGGTCCAATGCACAACATGTCCAAAGCATTTTAAAATCAATCAGCTGAAGTATTCCTCTTCATGGTCATTTACTTCAACTTCTGGCAGATAAATTATTAGGGTATGTTTTGCACTCTTGGTTACTCCACATTCCCTGAAGGACCTAACCAAACCAGAATTGTGAAAATAAGCAGATATGTGGGGGGGGGGTGAGAGAGAGAGAGCACCAATAGACACATAATCTTTTCCACGTTTAAAAAAACAACCACCACATTTTATCAGAACAGTAGGTTTAGTCTTTTATTTATTGGCTGAATGATTTCAGCTTATAGCACTCACGTACAATTTTGTTCCATAGGATTTCTTAGGTACAACAAAAGTCAGTGCATTAAGTGGCCATAGCAAATGTTGAGAATCATGGAGGTGACTCTAGACAATTCAGAACAAGACCATTATAGTTGGTATACATACAAGACTGCATTTGAAAGAGTTTAACATGTGCAACAAAATATATTTCTACAAATTTTGCTTTATAAATTACTAGAGCTACCATCTAAAGGAAGGCTGTGGAATCCAAGGGAGGTTGTACCATAACTGGAGGTTTTTAATTTGGTCCTGCCTTAACACTAGCATCTGGGCTTATGACCTCTTGAGGTCTCCTCCAGCCCTACAATTCTATAATTCTATGACAATACAAAATTGCCTGTGACTGTTCAAATTTGAAAGTCAATTTCAATATAATGTTCATGGTCTATGATATTTGCTTTTGGCAACATTTAAGAACTTGACCATTGCTACAATGTATAATCAATGAAAGCTAATATTTAAAGCGGGGTTCTAGTCTGAAAAGTTGCTCTGTAAATAATGGCATCATTATTCTTTCCATCACTGCCAATAATAAAGGTTCCACAGGCCAACCTAGGCCCTCACTGACACATGTTCATTGTCTTCGTTGGGTTTAATTAGGTGGCACTGGTTGGAACTGTGATGCTGTGTATAAGAAAGGTGACCATTTACATCACTGTTGTTACCACTGTTACACAATTTCCATAAGTCTGTACAAAGTATGTTATGTAAGGCACCAATGGAAAAGTTATGATTTGCCAGATGGAAGATCCTTCCATGGATTGAGAACTGGCTAAAAGACAGGGAACAAAGGGTAGGAATAAATGGTAAATTTTCAGAATGGAGAGGGGTAACTAGTGGTGTTCCCCAAGGGCCAGTGCTAGACCAATCCTATTCAACTTATTCATAAATGATTTGGAGAAAGGGGTAAAGGTTCAGGTGGCAAAGTTTGCAGATGATACTAAACTGCTCAAGATAGTTAAGACCATAGCAGACTGTGAAGAACTTCAAAAAGATCTCACAAAATTAAGTGATTGGGCAACAAAATGGCCAATGAAATGTAATGTGGACAAATGTAAAGTAATGCACATTGGAAAAAATAACCCCAACTATACATACAATATGATGCAGGCTAATTTAGCTACAACTAATCAGGAAAGAGATCTTGGAGTCGTTGTGGATAGTTCTCTGACGACGTCCACGCAGTATGCAGTGGCAGTCAAAAAAGCAAACTGGATGTTAGGAATCATTAAAAAAGGGTTAGAGAATAAGACAGAGAATATCTTATTGCCCTTATATAAATCCATGTTACGCCCACATCTTGAATACTGCATACAGATGTGGTCCCCTCATCTCAAAAAAGATATACTGGCATTAGAAAAGGTTCAGAAAAGGGCAAATAAAATGATTAGGGGTTTGGAACGGGTCCCATATGAGGAGAGATTAAAGAGTGTAGGACTTTTCCGCTTGGAAAAGAGGAGACTAAGGGGGGATATGATAGAGGTATATAAAATCATGAGTAGTGTGGAGAAAACGAATAAGGAAAAGTTATTTACTTGTTCCCATAATATAAGAACTAGGGGCCACCAAATGAAATTAATGGGTAGCAGGTTTAAAACAAATAAAAGGGAGTTCTTCTTCACTTAGCACACAGTCAACCTGTGGAACTCCTTGCCTGAGGAGGTTGTGAAGGCGAAGACTATAATAGGGTTTAAAAGAGAACTGGATAAATTCATGGAGGTGAAATCCATGAATGGCTATTAGCCAGGATGGGTAAGGAATGGTGTCCCTAGCCTCTGTTTCTCAGAGGGTGAAGATGGATGGCAGGAGGGAGATCACTTGATCATTACCTGTTAGGTTCACTCTCTCTAGGGCGCCTGGCATTGGCCACTGTCGGTAGACAGGATACTGGGCTGGATTGACCTTTGGTCTGACCCCATATGGTCATTCTTATGTTCTTATTATTTTATTAATAAATCTTTAGTTAGTTTACTAATGATTTGCTGACAGCATGATATTTGGATAAGATCTGAGATACATATTGATGTGGGGGTATCTGATCCTTTGGGATTAGTAAGAACCTCACATATGGCAAATAGAGTTTCCAGTAACCTCTCACTACATTAGACCTGTTTGTCTAGATTGGCGCCAAGGGCTGGAATGCCTAAAGGGGACTGTGTTTGGCTTCTGGTTAACCAGCGTGCAGAAGCTCTTTTGTTACTGGCTTGGTGAATCTAGTTATAGAATAAACCATCAGTTTTGAGCGATTGTCTGCCCTATTTCTGGCAGCCTGCCCTGAGTGTGGCATTATCACTGTGGTCCCTCCCAGGCACCTGGTCACAGGAACATCAAACATGATTCTGACAGAAATTCACAATAAGGAATTGGATACCAAATCATGCCCTATTTACTATGTTGGCACTTCAAGGATAAAGTTTTCAGGTTGTAAAAAGGAACAGATCTGTTCAATAAGAAGGTCACTTTTCAGAGCAGATCAGCAATTCTAGTAGAAATGTTGTAAAATTAGATGGAAAAGATTACCAAAATATTACAAATGAATATGTTTCAGATTTGGATTGTGTTGGTTAGTTTCATAACTAATCCAGTCAGGGAACAGAAATAATACCACTTGACTTAATATGACCAATCAAAACAGTGCAATTTTTGAATATTTGCAAGACTTCTTAAAGAGAATAATGAACAGGGAAAAAAACTGAATATTTTTCATGCTATGAATTATTCTCTCTACTTGCAAATTGATGTTGTAGCACAGACATAACTGGTATGTATAGCAAATGAGAACACATGAAAAGAAGTTATTTTATATATTTTAATTCATTATTCATCCCTGCTCCATTTGTAGCACAATTGTCTCCTAGTCACTTTGTTTTAGTCTAGTTACATAATTTTTGCTTCACTATCAGCAATTTTTAACTTGGATAGTTAGGGTAAAGTGATGGAATAACATATCTTTCCATTGCAAAAAGCACTTTACTGTCAAAGTCGAGACAAGCAATATTTTGAGATCAACTTTCATGGGCTCTCTATGTCAGACACAATCAGCGTTGGAGATATTTGCTATATATTGTGACTAAAGATAGAGTCTGCTTTGATTTTGTATTTGAAAAAGAAAAAATATTCATACAGCTTTTTATTTTAAATCTTAATCCTTCTCCCATTCACTTCAATGGGATTATATTCAGGCAGTCAATGAAGTATAATAAAAACTATTGTATATCAAATGAAACATGAAGAAGAATACCATCTCTGTAGCTTAAGTAGGGTGACATCTTGTGACCCTCCTTTTCCCCTCAAACAGAATCTTTATAGTTATTTCCTCTTTAAGTAAATGCTTTTTCACTGGTGGATATGAGTGAAGAAATTACTTCCTAAGGACAGGAATATGAAATGTGTGTTCATGTAACAGTTTTCATTTAAACACAGCCCCACAAAATACTGCACAGCTATGCGCCAAATCCCAAGGACCTTGTTCTGCTTCTTCTCTGTTATCTTATCTGAATATTTGTAAATTGTCCCATTGTGAAGCAATAAAAAATTGCAATGAATAATCCGAAGAGATAATAAAGGGCATATGGGAATGCCACACATTACAAATTCCAGCTAATCACTTTCTGTGTGCCAAGAAGTTAACACAGTTCAACCTAATAAAGTGAAAAATTGTCCAATTTCTGCAGCTTGCACAGACTAAGATAATCTTCTGAATACTCAGTAGTTTAGGAATCATCCTTGACAGCCAATATGTTTTCTATGGCTAAAGTGTTTTACCCTTTTTAGAATTGAAAAAAAATAGTTTTTATTTAATATTTACTCATACTTTAGTTAGGAAGAGAGTAAACAGAGTTTGCTTGAGCAAGAATGTAATAAAAATTGAGAAAGGAACTCCTAAGCCAGTGGTGGGCAACCTGCAGCCTGTCGGTCGCACACAGCCTGTCAGGGTAATTCGCTGGCGGGCTGCAAGACAGTTCGTTTGCATTGACCATCCACAGGCATGGCTGCTTGCAGCTCCCAGTGGCCATGGTTCTCCATTCCTTCCTAATGGGAGTTGTGGGAAGTGGTAGCCAGCACATCCCTGAAGCCTGCGCTGCTTTCCGCAGCTCCCATTGGCCAGGAATGGCAAACCGTGGCCACTGGGAGCTGCGGGCAGTCATGCCTGCAGATGGTCAGTGTAAACAAACTGTCTCACGACCCCCCAGAGGATTATCCTGATGTGCCATGTGTGGCCCACAGGCTTCAGGTTGCCCACCACTGCGAGTTTAGCTCTTCTTCCTTTTCAGAGTAAAACCTCTACTTGGGATATTTGTTTGATTGTGGTTGGTCAGTTTACTTGTTCATTACAGAGTTTTATTTTATTTTATTTACCTTTGAGTAGGAGTGAAGTCTTTGTGAGTGTTATTCTTGATATGGTGGGGAAAAAATTGGCTTGGTTTGGTTTGATTTTTTGAAGTGGATTCACCTAACCTTCTCTGGAAACAGAGCCAGTGCTACCAGGGTGCGAAGAAGATGACATTCCACACACACTCACCCACCCCGGTGATCTTCAGTGGGCGTCAAGTCACAGGCGCCAGAGGGGCATTACACTTCCACCTTTTAAAATCTAAATTTCAGGTCCTGACTCCTGAATGACTGGGTTGGGGAACACCATGGCCTGGCCAGCACCTGGGTTCTGCTGCGCCATACGGCACCCCATATGCAGCGTAGCAGCTGGATCCTGCTCTGTGTGTCACATGCTGCCAGGCCTTTACCTGTCACTGACTGCTGAAACTCCAGTAAGGACTCCTTTTTTGGCAGTAGGGACCGGCTGGGTCCAGGAAGTAAGACAGACCCATCTACTGAGGGCGTTCGGCTTGCCAGCAGGAAGGGTAAGTTTAAGGAGTGGAGGAGAAGTCAGAGGCTCTGGGAGACTTGGGCTGGTGGGGCAGTAGGGGATCCTGGAGTGGGGCAGAGGCTCTGGGAGACTTGGGCTTGTGGGGGCAGGGAGAGGCCGGGGTGCTGGGAGATCTGGGCTGAAGTTTTGATAAAAATAACAGAAGGGACTAAGATCATGATGGGGCCATGATGCTATGCTGTAGCTCTCAGTCCTAGGTTCTTGCTCCTACCACTCATACTCCTGACCCTGCCATGGTGACAGCCCATAGTTCTAATGAAATAGTGAAGAGATTCCTTTTGGTTCAGCTGGAGGGGAAGATTTCAAAAACCATCATGGTGCCATGACTGGGATTAGTGACTACAACTGCTTTTAATTGCCTTGGAGTTCTCTCTCCATGAGCTTTAAAATGGCACATTTCTTCCCCCTCCCGCAAAATTGACTCTCTCCCCATCCCTGCTTTGGTGACATTGCAGCAGTAGAAGTTTTCTACTTTTGTGTGGGGAGTTTGAGAGCAAGGAGAAGTATGGCGAGGAGAAAGTATTTCCCTTGCTCTCCCCTCTCTCCCAAATATGAAGTTGCTTCAGGGAGGGTCTCTATTACATTGGGCTGCAATGGTGGGAGGCAGGGGCGGAGAGTCAGGATGATGGGGGAGGCAGGGGCAGGAACTGGTGAAGTTGTGAAAACTGTCAGATGAGGGAGAGGGTAGTAAAGTGACATTTTCTAATCATGACACAGGGCTGGTAAAATAGCAGTTTGAGGTGCATGTGCAGTAGAGACCCATGAAACAGACACAGGCTAAACAGCCTTTGGAATAAGAAATGAGGTAAACAGTTCTTAAATAACATGGATTGGTCACATCTATTCTATCAAGGAAGAGGGGCTAAATAAATTGAAAAGATGACGGAGTAAATGTGACTCTCACATCCCTTATATCCCTTATTACCTGAAGAACCCCACAGATTATCCTGTTCTTAAGGAGAGGTGAACTAGTTCTGATTTGGACTGATATGTGTTTGAGGCAGGGAGGAGTCATCTGAGAATAGAAGATGAGAGTTGGGCGGTGGGGGAGGGGAAAGGTGTTCCTTTTAAGGCCCAGAGAAGGAGCTGTTTTGGTTGCTTGTTTTTGAAGCACTTCATTTTACTGATTGACTTATTTTGTGAATGTGTGTCTTCCTAACTGCTGAGTAGGTCTTAGCAGAGATTTTACTGTTTCAAGTTTTTCTGGAGCACTGGCTGAAAATTAAAATACTGGTGTTTTGTTTGCTATATAAGCAGATTCCACCTGGAGGCTCTTCACAATAAGAAGAGTATAATTTAGCATATCTTGATAACGTGCTTTAAACTGAGCATTTGCATTTGGGGTTATCAGCAGAAATAATCCATAAATAATTCATAAATTAGGTAAAAAGTATGAACTGTATCTCCCTTGCCTTTATGGTATATAGAAAGCAGCACTTTGACAATGTCAATATTTCATTTAATTCAATTTTCATTTTGGGAGTTTATTGGGTTTTTTTTCCTCGTGAGTCTGACAGGGAAAATTATGCTCAAAACAGCAGCAGATTGGAGAGTCTTCATCCTTTATGTAAATTATACATTACAGCAAAATACTGACACCAAATTTTCAGTAGCCAAATTTTTCTTTCTATAAACTCTTAAAATCCAAGATTTTCCACGGATCTAACTTGCTCCTGGACTCCTGGAAGATTTGTATCTTTAATAGGTCCAGCCAGGGGCCCCCAAATACTCATTGGCCGGGAACGGCGAACCAGGGACACTGGGAGATGCTGGCAGCCGTGCCTGTGGATGGTCAATGTAAACAAACTGTCTCACGGTCCATCAGCAGATTACCCTGATGGGCCGTCTGAGGCCTGTGGGCCTCAGGTTGCCCACCACTAAGCTAGAAACTCTTTGAAGCGCACTAGAGATTTTGCCATTACAATTGATTTTACATAGTATCTGGATGCCTTTTATGGTGCAGGACAGCCATATAAAACCCTAAAAATAATTGCTTAACCAGTAAGTGAGATTTCTGATGTAATAATACATTCAATATTGAATTGAATAATACATTCAATATGTAACAATGACTGCATGCTGTTACATGGCAAAAACAGTATTACAGGTAATAAAAATGTGGTACACAGAGTGCTGCTATAAGACTGGTCTTCGCTTACTGGCCCCAGACAAATGGGTCAGAGTGACAAAATAATTATACTTCTGTCACATCATGGCAGGGGTCAGTACTGACTGACTTCAGAGGCTAAGTTTACATGGCATTCAAAAATCCCTGGTAAAAAAGTTAAAGACCTGATGTAAACCAAATCTAAACAAGGGCAGAAATAAGGCTGATTTATCATCCTTGTGTTACCTAGCTGTGCACGAACATCAAAACATAACGAACACTTTGTGTACTGCAATGCAGACCATACCTAACCATATCTGGGTGAATTAAGGATGGGGTAGTAATTCAAGTTCCCGACTTCCAGTGGTATAGAAGTTAACAACAAGATATTTTACATTACTTTTAAATCTTGGACTCTTGCATCCTGAGTGCAAAAAAATGGAAAGTACTTTGAATTGGAAATACACCAATACTGTTATTATAGTTTTCAGAGTAACAGCCGTGTTAGTCTGTATTCGCAAAAAGAAAAGGAGTACTTGTGGCACCTTAGAGACTAACCAATTTATTTGAGCATGAGCTTTCGTGAGCTACAGCTCACTTCATCGGATGCATACCGTGGAAACTGCAGCAGACTTTATATATACACAGAGAATATGAAACAATACCTCCTCCCACCCCACTGTCCTGCTGGTAATAGCTTATCTAAAGTGATCATCAGGTTAGGCCATTTCCAGCACAAATCCAGGTTTTCTCACCCTCCACCCCCCCACACAAATTCACTCTCCTGCTGGTGATAGCCCATCCAAAGTGACAACTCTTTACACAATGTGCATGATAATCAAGTTGGGCCATTTCCTGCACAAATCCAGGTTCTCTCACTCCCTCACCCCCCTCCAAAAACCCACCCACACACAAACTCACTCTCCTGCTGGTAATAGCTCATCCAAACTGACCACTCTCCAAGTTTAAATCTAAGTTAAACCAGAACATCTGGGGGGCGGGGTAGGAAAAACAAGAGGAAATAGGCTACCTTGCATAATGACTTAGCCACTCCCAGTCTCTATTTAAGCCTAAATTAATAGTATCCAATTTGCAAATGAATTCCAATTCAGCAGTTTCTCGCTGGAGTCTGGATTTGAAGTTTTTTTGTTTTAAGATAGCGACCTTCATGTCTGTGATTGCGTGATCAGAGAGATTGAAGTGTTCTCCGACTGGTTTATGAATGTTATAATTCTTGACATCTGATTTGTGTCCATTTATTCTTTTACGTAGAGACTGTCCAGTTTGACCAATGTACATGGCAGAGGGGCATTGCTGGCACATGATGGCATATATCACATTGGTGGATGTGCAGGTGAACGAGCCTCTGATAGTGTGGCTGATGTTATTAGGCCCTGTGATGGTGTCCCCTGAATAGATATGTGGGCACAATTGGCAACGGGCTTTGTTGCAAGGATAAGTTCCTGGGTTAGTGGTTCTGTTGTGTGGTATGTGGTTGTTGGTGAGTATTTGCTTCAGGTTGCGGGGCTGTCTGTAGGCAAGGACTGGCCTGTCTCCCAAGATTTGTGAGAGTGTTGGGTCATCCTTTAGGATAGGTTGTAGATCCTTAATAATGCGTTGGAGGGGTTTTAGTTGGGGGCTGAAGGTGACGGCTAGTGGCGTTCTGTTATTTTCTTTGTTAGGCCTGTCCTGTAGTAGGTGACTTCTGGGAACTCTTCTGGCTCTATCAATCTGTTTCTTTACTTCTGCAGGTGGGTATTGTAGTTGTAAGAAAGCTTGACAGAGATCTTGTAGGTGTTTGTCTCTGTCTGAGGGGTTGGAGCAAATGCGGTTGTATCGCAGAGCTTGGCTGTAGACGATGGATCGTGTGGTGTGGTCAGGGTGAAAGCTGGAGGCATGCAGGTAGGAATAGCGGTCAGTAGGTTTCCGGTATAGGGTGGTGTTTATGTGACCATTGTTTATTAGTACTGTAGTGTCCAGGAAGTGGATCTCTTGTGTGGACTGGACCAGGCTGAGGTTGGTGGTGGGATGGAAATTGTTGAAATCATGGTGGAATTCCTCAAGAGCTTCTTTTCCATGGGTCCAGATGATGAAGATGTCATCAATATAGCGCAAGTAGAGTAGGGGCTTTAGGGGACGAGAGCTGAGGAAGCGTTGTTCTAAATCAGCCATAAAAATGTTGGCATACTGTGGGGCCATGCGGGTACCCATAGCAGTGCCGCTGATCTGAAGGTGTACATTGTCCCCAAATGTGAAATAGTTATGGGTAAGGACAAAGTCACAAAGTTCAGCCACTAGGTTAGCCGTGACATTATCGGGGATAGTGTTCCTGACGGCTTGTAGTCCATCTTTGTGTGGAATGTTGGTGTAGAGGGCTTCTACATCCATAGTGGCCAGGATGGTGTTATCAGGAAGATCACCGATGGATTGAAGTTTCCTCAGGAAGTCAGTGGTGTCTCGAAGGTAGCTGGGAGTGCTGGTAGCGTAGGGCCTGAGGAGGGAGTCTACATAGCCAGACAATCCTGCTGTCAGGGTGCCAATGCCTGAAATGATGGGGCGCCCAGGATTTCCAGGTTTATGGATCTTGGGTAGTAGATAGAATATCCCAGGTCGGGGTTCCAGGGGTGTGTCTGTGCGGATTTGATCTTGTGCTTTTTCAGGAAGTTTCTTGAGCAAATGCTGTAGTTGCTTTTGGTAACTCTCAGTGGGATCATAAGGTAATGGCTTGTAGAAACTCATGTTGGAGAGCTGCCGAGCAGCCTCTTGTTCATATTCTGACCTATTCATGATGACAACAGCACCTCCTTTGTCAGCCTTTTTGATTATGATGTCAGAGTTGTTTCTGAGGCTGTGGATGGCATTGCGTTCCGCAAGACTGAGGTTATGGGGCAAGTGATGCTGCTTTTCCACAATTTCAGCCCGTGCACGTCGGCGGAAGCACTCTATGTAGAAGTCCAGTCTGCTGTTTCGACCTTCAGGAGGAGTCCACCTAGAATCCTTCTTTCTGTAGTGTTGGTAGG
This sequence comes from Eretmochelys imbricata, assembly GCF_965152235.1. Taxonomy (NCBI): domain Eukaryota; kingdom Metazoa; phylum Chordata; order Testudines; family Cheloniidae; genus Eretmochelys; species Eretmochelys imbricata. The sequence continues at coordinate 79,566,984 of NC_135577.1, forward strand.
GAGACCTCTGTGGATTAGTATGTTGTTCAGAGGTATTTTGGAAATATTCCTTGAGTCGGAGACGTCGAAAATAGGATTCTAGGTCACCACAGAACTGTATCATGTTCGTGGGGGTGGAGGGGCAGAAGGAGAGGCCCCGAGATAGAACAGCTGCTTCTGCTGGGCTGAGAGTATAGTTGGATAGGTTAACAATATTGCTAGGTGGGTTGAGGGAACCATTGCTGTGGCCCCTTGTAGCATGTAGTAGTTTAGAAAGTTTAGTGTCCTTTTTCTTTTGTAGAGAAGCAAAGTGTGCGTTGTAAATGGCTTGTCTAGTTTTAGTAAAATCCAGCCACGAGGAAGTTTGTGTGGAAGGTTGGTTTTTTATGAGAGTATCCATTTTTGAGAGCTCATTCTTAATCTTTCCCTGTTTGCTGTAGAGGATGTTGATCAGGTGATTCCACAGTTTCTTTGAGAGCGTGTGGCACAAGCTGTCAGCATAGTCTGTGTGGTATGTAGATTGTAATGGATTTTTTACCTTCAGTCCTTTTGGTACGATGTCCATCTGTTTGCATTTGGAAAGGAAGATGATGTCTGTCTGTATCTGTGCAAGTTTTTTCATGCAGTTGATAGATTTCCACTCCATGCGGCTAAATGCAGTGCCTTGCATAATGACAGGTTTCAGAGTAACAGCCGTGTTAGTCTGTATTCGCAAAAAGAAAAGGAGTACTTGTGGCACCTTAGAGACTAACCAATTTATTTGAGCATGAGCTTTCGTGAGCTACAGCTCACTTCATCGGATGCATACCGTGGAAACTGCAGCAGACTTTATATATACACAGAGAATATGAAACAATACCTCCTCCCACCCCACTGTCCTGCTGGTAATAGCTTATCTAAAGTGATCATCAGGTTAGGCCATTCCAGGTTTTCTCACCCTCCATCCCCCCACACAAATTCACTCTCTTGCTGGTGATAGCCCATCCAAAGTGACAACTCTTTACACAATGTGCATGATAATCAAGTTGGGCCATTTCCTGCACAAATCCAGGTTCTCTCACTCCCTCACCCCCCTCCAAAAACCCACCCACACACAAACTCACTCTCCTGCTGGTAATAGCTCATCCAAACTGACCACTCTCCAAGTTTAAATCCAAGTTAAACCAGAACATCTGGGGGGTGGGGGGTAGGAAAAAACAAGAGGAAATAGGCTACCTTGCATAATGACTTAGCCACTCCCAGTCTCTATTTAAGCCTAAATTAATAGTATCCAATTTGCAAATGAATTCCAATTCAGCAGCTTCTCGCTGGAGTCTGGATTTGAAGTTTTTTTGTTTTAAGATAGCGACCTTCATGTCTGTGATTGCGTGACCACCTAGTGGCTGAACTTTGTGACTTTGTCCTTACCCATAACTATTTCACATTTGGGGACAATGTATACCTTCAGATCAGCGGCACTGCTATGGGTACCCGCATGGCCCCACAGTATGCCAACATTTTTATGGCTGATTTAGAACAACGCTTCCTCAGCTCTCGTCCCCTAAAGCCCCTACTCTACTTGTGCTATATTGATGACATCTTCATCATCTGGACCCATGGAAAAGAAGCTCTTGAGGAATTCCACCATGATTTCAACAATTTCCATCCCACCACCAACCTCAGCCTGGTCCCAGTCCACACAAGAGATCCACTTCCTGGACACTACAGTGCTAATAAACAATGGTCACATAAACACTACCCTATACCGGAAACCTACTGACCGCTATTCCTACCTGCATGCCTCCAGCTTTCACCCTGACCACACCACACGATCCATCGTCTACAGCCAAGCTCTGCGATACAACCGCATTTGCTCCAACCCCTCAGACAGAGACAAACACCTACAAGATCTCTGTCAAGCTTTCTTACAACTACAATACCCACCTGCAGAAGTAAAGAAACAGATTGATAGAGCCAGAAGAGTTCCCAGAAGTCACCTACTACAGGACAGGCCTAACAAAGAAAATAACAGAACGCCACTAGCCGTCACCTTCAGCCCCCAACTAAAACCCCTCCAACGCATTATTAAGGATCTACAACCTATCCTAAAGGATGACCCAACACTCTCACAAATCTTGGGAGACAGGCCAGTCCTTGCCTACAGACAGCCCCGCAACCTGAAGCAAATACTCACCAACAACCACATACCACACAACAGAACCACTAACCCAGGAACTTATCCTTGCAACAAAGCCCGTTGCCAATTGTGCCCACATATCTATTCAGGGGACACCATCATAGGGCCCAATCACATCAGCCACACTATCAGAGGCTCGTTCACCTGCACATCCACCAATGTGATATATGCCATCATGTGCCAGCAATGCCCCTCTGCCATGTACATTGGTCAAACTGGACAGTCTCTACGTAAAAGAATAAATGGACACAAATCAGATGTCAAGAATTATAACATTCGTAAACCAGTCGGAGAACACTTCAATCTCTCTGGTCATGCAATCACAGACATGAAGGTCGCTATCTTAAAACAAAAAAACTTCAAAAACAGACTCCAATGAGAAACTGCAGAACTGGAATTAATTTGCAAACTGGACAACATCAAATTAGGCCTGGATAAAGACTGGGAGTGGATAGGTCACTACAAAAAGTAATTTTCCCTCTGCTGATACTCACACCTTGTCAACTGTTGGAAATGGGCCACCTTGACTGCACTGGCCTCGTTAGCACTACAAAAGTAATTTTCCCTCCCTTGGTATTCACCCCTTCTTGTCAACTGCTGAGAATAGAAAAGGAGTACTTGTGGCACCTTACAGACTAACAAATTTATTTGAGCATAAGCTTTCATGAGCTACAGCTCACTTCATCAGATGCATGCAGTGGAAAATACAGTGGGGAGATTTTATATACACAGAGAACATGAAACAATGGGCGTTACCATACACACTGTAACAAGAGTGATCAGGTAAGGTGAGCGATTATCAGCAGGAGAGAAAAAAACCACCTTTTGTAGTAACACTTCCACCTTAATTGAATTGGCTCGTTAGTACTGACCCCCCCCCCCCCCCACTTGGTAAGGCAACTCCCATATTTTCATGTGCTATAATATATATTCTGCTTACTGTATTTTTCACCCCATGCATCTGATGAAGTGGGTTTTAGCCCATGAAAGCTTATGCCCAAATAAATTTGTTAGGTCTAATGTGCCACAAGGAATCCTTGTTGTTTCTACTTCACACACTCTCTTTGTAAGACCTAAATGAACCAGTGGAGCTCAGTAGACTCCCAGCTTCTCAAATACCAATTTCAGCAGGCTGAATTTAGAGGGCCCTTTTAAAACTTTCATGTCTGCTGCAGCAAAGAATGCTAGAATTTCCAACAGTTCACTCACCACAGATGTTCCTGATATTCCTGATCATGAGACCATTAACCTAAAGCCAAGTCCTGCATAGTAATTGGTTTTAAAGCCTTCCCAGCATAGGTCTTTGCTGCCCATGGGGGAGACATCCTGCAGGAGATAAATTAATGAAGTATCCTGGAGGGAGGGAGAATTGAAGCCGTCTGATAGTTCTTATTAGTTACCTTTGGCACACACTCTGGCCTTGAATTTGGGAAAAGGACTCCACAGGCTGCAGTTTTCACAATTGATAAAGGTGCTTTGCATTTCTATAGCATGTTCACTAAGGATTGCAAAAAGTATGTCAAAAATATAAATCTCCACAGCACCCTTTTGAGATACGTAGTGAAGGTAAAGAGGATAGCTGTTCCCTAAGTTGGCAAATTGAGGCACAAAGATGTTAAATGGAAACCAGTAAGCCTGACCAGCCCCTGTGGTCAACCACCAGGCTACCCTCCCTCCCCTTCATACACTCTCTGAAGAGAACTCAATAAAATGTGGAGCATTAACGTAAAAGGCATTTTTGCCTTCTGAATCTCAGCAACTTGGAGTCAGAATCTGAAGGGTTTATGGTGCAGAGCAAATTACAAATATTCCTCTACAATCTCTAAAAGCATTTATTGCAATAGTTACCCACGGGAGAGGCAGGAACTTTATTTGCAGATGGTACACATTTCCCACTGAAGATCTCTACAAGTTTTATTTTCCTCTGTCAGTACAAAAGGGTCAGAGTGCCTTCTAAATGCAAACTGCAGGTATATAGCCTTTTGAAATACACATTCTTTTAGCAGCAGACTCACACATTCCTTGCTTCCTGAAAGCACTTGCCCTTCTGCAATCCAGAATCAACCCATTTGTTGCCAGATGAAATTTATATCTAATTTTTAAAGACCTGATGAGAGCTCATTTCAAGCCACTGAAATAGCTTTTTATATATAGGTTGATCAAGGTGGTCTTTTTAGAGCTGTAACCTCAGTTTGATGGATCAACAGCTTGGGGGCCTTTCAATTAAAAGAACACTATTAGCTTAATTTAGCCCCTGATATTTAGACTTGGGGAGGGGTACAAAGGAGGGGGGGGAAGTGATCTGACACTTAATAACGGAACATGAAATATTTTCATGATAGTTAAATCAGTTATTTTTATTTCAGGATTCCCTTGCAGTGTTGTTACCCCAAACACAACATCATTTGGTTCAAGCAAGAAAACTGGAAAGTGAAAACAGCTATTAAAAACAAATGAAACTAATAAATCTACGTTCAGAGGTCAAGCTGAATGAAATTCCTAAAAAGGAAAATAGTAAAATGTTTGAAAGTAACTCATTTAATATCCCCCCACCATTTAAGTGATGTTAGGAATCAGTAATAGAGAAAACTTTGGCTGATAAAACGCATATTATTTTCATCCTTCTTTATCTTAAAGAGTTTTTTAAAGTGATATTTTATTGATTGGGTAGAATTAATTTATTTCCAAAATAACCATAGCTTATTCCTGTACAATGAAATTGTAGATTTAATCTTTTTGTGTCATTCCTTACAAGTTTACGGCACTGATCTTGAATGGTGCTGAGAGCTTCCTATGCACTTTTAAATCCCATTAACTTCACCAGTTCAATTGTATGAGAGTTGTGGGTATTCAGCAAATAAGAGGAGGTTCTCAGCAATTTGTATGATTGGGTCCTGGGATGCTATAAAACACTGAAGTGCTGAGGACAGTGTAATGACTTACATTTGTTATATGTATTTCTCATTACTCTGGAAAAGCTTAACAACTAGCACAAGTCTAGACTTATAATTGGCTATAATCCCTCAGCAGTTTATTGATCGGCATATATATTTTTACCAGAACAGTGACAAACTCAGATAAAATATATCAGGCTTTCTAGAAGAAGCAGGGTGAAATCCTATCCCCACTGAAGTCAATGGGAGTTTTGCCCATTGACTTCAATGGGGACAGGATTTCATCCATAGTATTTGAAATATACTTTGGCTCTTAACCTGTTCCCTTTCGCAAAACATATGGCATTTTTGAAGACTTATGCATGTACTTAGCTTTAAACATGAGTAGTCCCATTGGTGTCAATGGAACTACTCATGTGCTTAAAGTTAAGCATGAAAGTCTTTGCACAATCAATGCTGTTTTCGGTTTACTCTTCAACATAATTGCTGTTGGGAAAATGGATCCTATTTGTTGGTTTAGTAACTTTTTTTTTCTTTCTTTTATTTTTGGGATCCATCAGATTTCTTTTTACCTGTTGTTTGCAATATTCCAAGTACTGCATTGTTCCACTGCTGTCTAGTCTGGTTTGTTAGATGGCTAAGTGAAGTAAAAGTGTAATTTATTTACCTATGCAATATATTTGTTTTAACACTTTTTAGAAAACTAGATTTTCATCTTTGTCATATTCTTTTAGCTCTGGACAATTTTAAGACCACTCTTTTGCATTTTCGTTATACTTTTTGCTTTAGAATACATGTGGGGAATTTGGCAGGCAAGAATCTTATCAGTATTTGTAATAAACGGTCTAGTTTTTAAAATGCCTTTTACCAGGCTTCCTTTTATGTGTTCCCAATATTAGAATCTATAAATAATTGTGGACACAAAGTTACTATTAATATATAGGGTCTGATCCTACATTTGCTGAAGTCAATGGCAACATTCCCACTGAGTTTAATGTTTGAAGGATAGTACCCATAGGACTCACAGAGTGTAAATACCAGATATTATACAAATGGCAGGGAAACCTAGGACTTGCGCTAGTTATCTAGTTAGATGTTTACATAGCTTAATTTTTATCCACAAATATTATACCTGAAAATCACACCTGTAGTTATATGCAAGTTAAAAAGGGAGCCAGAGTTATAAATTGGGTTGAAATCTTAAAATCACATATAATTAAGTGAAGTAAAAAAGCATATTTCAAACTGCTTTGAACATTTGTTTGTGCTCAGAAGTCACACTAAGCCAACTTTTAAGATGTGAGTGCCTAAGCTGCATCTGGAAATAGGTACTCCAGAAGCAGAGAGATAATTGTTCATGCAAAATCCAATATAGTTTTGTTCAGATAAAATGACTAATTTTGTGAGTTTGTATGCAAATGACCCAGTTTATGGGTCAGCTCCTCATCTGGCATAATTGATATAGCTCCTTTATATGTCCAAAAGCAGATTGTTAGGTGCAATTTGGAAATGTAGTTTTGAAAAAATTGCCCCGTTAAGTTCAGTTGTAGTCTGAAAGGTGATTATGTAAAAAAAGCAGCTACTCAAAACCTGCTTACCTTCCTCACACAATTTCATTAAAAGCAGATGTATCAGAGGGGCTAGATTAGTTCTATTAGTTCTATCAGTTCTCTCAAAACCTTCTAGGTCAAGACCAGTCTACACTTAAAATGCTGCAGCTGCGCAGATGCAGCACTTCAGTGTGGACACAATCTATACCTATGGGAGTGGTTCTCCTAACGGCATAGGTAATACACCTCCTCAAGAGGCAGAATTCTTCCATCAATCTAGAGCTGTCTACATGGGGATTTAGATTGTTTTAACACTGTTCAGGGGTGTGGATTTTTCACATCTCTGATTGATGTAGTTAAGCCAACCTAATTTTCCAATGTAGACCAAGTCTAGATCATATTTGCTCATTTTAAAAATCAGAAGGTTCCCATCCCCGCACCCGACAACCCTGCAATCTCCATTTGGGATCTGAAAAATAAAGCTATGCTTTCTCTCTGATATCACTGTTAATAGTGATTGTGCAGTGAGAACTTAGCTGACAATTTGGATGATGCAAGAAATAAAAATAGAATCCAGCTCACTCTTCCATAACTATACTGTCTCTTTAAGGCAGAAAAGTAAAAACACCGAAACCCACTTCTCTTGACATTAAAGTAAGCAGGCTCCAAGACGTACATGGAATCGACATATTGAGTAAAAAATGTCACTTTTATACTGTTACTTTTCCTGACTCTAAACCTCTGCAGGTTACTCTTTCCATTTTTTCACCTAGTTCATAATATGCCTATATGTTCTGCATCACCAGGTATTCCTTTTTCTGAAGGAGAGAGAAAATGTGTCTGTGTTCAGTCACAGTATAAGATGGCTTTAGCAGTCTGGAATATCTTTCTAGCTGGAGATATATGCTTATCTCCCTTTGTCTAAATGTCATTAGTGGTAAATACAAAGCTTCAGCTGACCACTGAACTCTATTGTGATGCATTAAATGTTTTGCTGTAAAAAATGAGCTGATTTCTGAATTCACAATAAAATAAAAGAGAGAAGATTACTATCCTGCTAAGTATCTAGCCCATAGCAGAAAGGCTGTTTTGGGTTACCACCAAGGTACCAGCTAAATCCTGCATGTGCAGCTGCAATTTTAGCATTGAAAACAGATATAGAAATAGTGCAACTAGAACCAACTTTCTGGGATACGCTAACTATGAACAGATCCATGTTAATTTAAAAACATATTGGAGAAACAAATGCAATCTCCACATTGACATCTGTCATTCTACAGCTTTTCAGTAAATGCATGCCAGCTTTTCAGTAAATGCATGCCAGCTAGAAAGTGGATTACTTTCCTTTCTGAGACCATTAAAAAAACCTGGACATATTCAGTCATTTATTGGAAAAGACCACAATAAATTAGTTTACAAAGGTAAGATAAGACATCATGAACAGAATTGTTTATGACTTTGGTGAACCTTTGTGTACGGTATTGAATGCAATAGATTACATTAAAAATGTCTGGCTATAATCAACAATAAAGTGATGCTCAAGCTGAAACTCTGTATGCCTCGGTATTTCAAAGGAGTTTGTGATCAGTGGTTGATTTTAGATGCCATAAGCATTTTAACACCTAAGCACATTAGGGCAGTGTAAGGGTGTAATTTCAATCATAACTTTGAATTGCTTGATTTAAATCAGCAGATGCTAAACAAAACATTAATATGGCTTTCGTTTTTCACTTCTTTTTTATTTTGCAGAGTATGTACGGGTGGTGGTGGTGCAGGGATAGGGGAGGCATTGTAGGGGACCCATACAATTGTCATTAGAGAGAAGAGTTGGGCAATGTCCTGTAACACCACACTGACAGTTACATTTATCAATATCTCAGAGAGAACAGTGCCACCTACTGAGCCATCACTTCCAGCAGCTGCAATATCTTGATGTTTTGTTCCATTAAGATGAAGGGGATCCCACGGTTTTTCATGCCTGGCAAAATAATGATGGGGTGAATTGTCTCCAGAGCAGTCTGGAAAATGGGAATTTTTCCAGTGGGAGTTTTCACAGGAAAAATTCCCATGAGAAAATTTCCTGATAGGAAATACATGTTTTCACATAGGAAAATTAGGAACAACTCCAACACTTCCTTACTCTTCTTTCCCCCTCATTTTCTCACTGTTTTCCAGTTGTTATCATGATGGGCTTCTGCCCCCAACCCACTTTTCTAGGAAAAAACATAAATAAGAGAAGGTGGACATTTCCCCACAATTTATGAATAACAGAAGTTTTCTTCCCTAAAGTTTTTAATTACGGATTATCAAACCACGAAATTCCACCAAAAAAGATTTTTGTGCAAAAACTTTTGTTCTATGAAAACCCATTTTTAAAATAAAAATGTAATCAGAAATTTTGTTTTGATCAGCTCTATCTCATGGATCTCTTATGCTGCTCCTGTCTGAATCCCTGATACTGTTTGAGATCATAAAATACCCCTATTGCAACTGCAGCAATTGCTTATGTGGAAAAGAAGTACATGGAAGTATTCACAATTCTTGATCAATCTTTAATGATATAAGAGTTCAATCCTTCTTGGGGCAGGAAGAGGGAGTGATGACTCTTGTATTTCTCTTTATGTCACCTCTTCCTTCCCATCTCTTCTGTTTTTTTCCCCTGCTTTGGGAACATGTTTTCCCTCCATTGGATCCTCCTCTCACCCCTTTCCTGCACATTCTTCTCTCACTGGAGACACCTGCTGGTCCCACTGGTGTCAAGTATTGCTGATCTCACTGGTAGCTCTGGTCGCTCAGGACAGCTCCTTTTGTATCAGCTCAGCTTATATATTAGCTGTCCCTAGGGGTATCAGCTAGGCTAGTGCCTCTGTCTTGTTTATACCTGTTGTAGGGAACCTGCATACCCGTGGAAGCAGTTGGAATAAATGCAGAAGAGCCAGCATAATGTTTTCTTCAGACTCACTATGGACCACCAGCAAGCACTGTGCAGTCCACATTGAGGACTAAGGCTCTGTAGGGCTCCTCTCCAAAGAGTCCATCATGCTCCTGCAGAAGGTAGTAGCACAGCTCTGCTTAACATCATTGGGAGTAGGCTCCACATAGTGATCAGCCCCAACCCTATTTAGTTTAGGAGATTTAATCCCACAGTGATATAGCCACAGACATGGATGGACCAATATTGTGCATCATACATTTTTAGTTTAGAATAAACCTGCTTCTGGGCTGTGAACTTTCGCTTGGCTCAACATTTCATATCTAGGCCTATTTCCCCCCTCATCTAAGAAGTTGTAAACACCTGAGAGGTAAGCCTTATAGTGGATATTTTGTCAATTTCTATGACTGCCCAGCAATGCTGCTACATCTCATACTAAACTTTCTGTGGAATATGTTATATGACCACTAAAGTATCATCATGAGATGTTTACTTGACTAAAGTTCCTAAGTGAATGGCATATTACTCTTTTGTGTCCCATCAATCTCCTTTATTACTGGACTTAAACATCTATCAGTTATATATATTCTGGTGTCTACTGCCATGAGCCAAGGTAGTGCAGACTAATGTATTAATAATGAGATCAAACCTCAGGGTGGCATGGCTGCAAGTGAGAGGGGCATAGGAGATAGGATTTAATCTCTTGTACTCATTAGGGGCCAAATTGCAGCTGACCCTGCACAGCTATGCATGGAGTAGGGGGAAGGCCACAAGGAATCCTCCCCCTTGCACATCTGCACAAATGGCCGGCACACTCGCAGGCCTAGTGCACTTGTGCAAGGGTGGGATGGTGTAGTGCTCACCAGCAGTGCTGTATTCCTAGGCAGGGTTGGGGCCTGGTTCCTGCTCTCCTTTATGCACCAGCAGTTAGAAAACAGCAGAAGCAGAAGCAGAAACATACACTGTATTCTTCCAAAGGATGCTGCAGTTGTCTCTATGAGTGCACTCACTAACCCATTCCCAGTCATTCTGCTGACTCAGTACAAACACAGGCGGAACCCCCTCGGTGGCCTGCCACTGGTACAGAGATCTTTCCCCTTTCCTGTACAGCTGTGACATTGAAAACCACAGAAGATCTATAGGACTGGTTCATTTGGTTTAATTTGTCCAGTGTATTCCCTGTTAAATGTCAGAGAAAGACTTTCAATCCAATTCAGTTGGTGCTTGAGGGGACTTTTGTATAAACCAACATTAGGACTGGGCAAATGGTTCAGACAGAAAACTGAACTGACTAAATACATTTTGACTCTACTAAGATGAACCTAAGCATTGCAAGGTCAGTTTGGAAGACACGGAAATAAGCTTTTTCATCTTGAGTCTTCTTCCTACTAGTTTGTCAGAATATCTCATAACTAGGAACTGGTGGTGGTGGTGGTACCTAAATATCATATATTAGGTAGATGAGGTCAAATAATTTATTTTTATTCACTGCAAATTTATTGTTCACCTAGCTCTAGTAGTGGGGATACCTGAGGCGGTAAAGAGCTTAGGTATTTCTATACTTGTGTATCCCACATACAAACATCCTTTGAGAAGACTAAAAAGTGCTTTCTGTAAAGATAGACCTGGTCAGATTCGGATATCTACACATTTTGGAAGACAGAAGAATTCAGGGGGATCAATGCATACTTAAGGTGGCTGGTTCCAGTCCATTACTCATTTAACCTATTACAAGGATTGAATTATTCACTGGGATCAGATTTCAACCCAAGTCTCATCAGGACAGACTATATTCAGTTTTCTCCAGCCAATAAACACCTTGCTTTTTATTCATTCAAAGGCCTGGCAGCTAGTTTGATAGTAGAAGTCATTCAGTATCCGAGGGTCTTTTGACTTTGAGCCTAAACCAGAAAGATGTTGAAGAGGAATCTCTGCTGGTAAAGAAATTAAATTGTGGATGTCTTCAGGCATTTAAGAAATTGTACATTAAGTTTCTGTGTAAGAACAGACATAAAATGTAGCAACTGAGTCTAATAATAAAATGAGTCCTCGCTGCTTTTTTTGGAAACTTTTCTTAAAATAGAGGATTGAGGCTAAACTTCATCTAAAATCCTAAGATTTTATCCACAGTAGCAAAATAGGATTAGGATTAGTTTTGGTTTTTCTTAAACGCATGTTAAATACAATGGATGTAGAGCATAATGCATTTTTATCTGATTTCATATTCCTTTCAAATTGCTAAGTGCCACACCAGTGCTTAAGAGTGGCATTGCAAATATTCAAGCTAAAGAAATAAAGCTAAATAAAGCTAAAGAAACAAACCTTAGTTTGTTTTAATAAAGTTAGAGTTCCTGTCCTTCAGCTCCCAATTCAGTGATAATCCTTTCTAAGACACATATGGCTGTAACACAGATATGATTGGCTCCCCAAACAGAACTAAAGACGTAGTACTGTAACTAGTTCCTTCTTATATGAAGTTTTTGTGTATTTATATTACAACACAAACACACACTTTTGGCAGAAGACCAGGAGATTTGACAGAGATTAGCTGGTTTACCTGAACCGTCATTTCCTTTGCAAATATCACATTTTCATACTTTTGGATTATTTTCTCCAACCAACTTTCTTCAAACAGGGTGAGATTTTCTAAAGTGCCAAAGTGAATTAGGAGCACAAATTCCATTGAAAGTTGAATGGGACTTGTTCTAAAATCACTTTTGGCCCTTTTTAAATAGCTATCCACAGTATCTAGGTTAATCTGGTATTGATCTGATTCAGTCTGCAAGGGTGTCTCAGAAGTATATTTGTTTCTTTGTTTTATATTATACTCAACACCAAAGTATCTGAACATCTAAAGGAGATTAACAGCTATGTGGATGTCTATAAACAAACCCTACGGCAAATATGGAAGTGTGCAGCCCTCGTATTTGCAAGTACTCGAGCTCTCAGACAATCTGACTGAATAGTAAAGCAAGGGGTTGCTGAGAGCAGTAGTGTAGTCAAGGGTAAACACTGGTAAATGGAGTTTGCAGACTTCTCATTTGGGGAATATGGAGTTTAGGTTAGTTTACCCCCCTTTTTAAAACCACTATGTCACTGGTGGAGAGTTTCCATCCACACCACAATGGAGCCAAAGGGGTGAAGGAGATTCTCTCAAAGAATTTCACACCCTATCCATTGTCCATCCACTCATTGGTCTTCCTCTATAGGGAGCACAAATGACCTGTAATTGTGTGTGAAGTGGGGAGGGAGGAGAAAGACAAAATCAAACCTCCAGTAGGAAGCTCTGACAAAACCTCCCTCTTCCCCAACGCACATGCACGTATGCACACACAGAGAAAATTAGATATTGGATGATATCTGAAGAGCTCTGGTTTTTTTCATGGGGAATCTTCTAGCCAGATGGGTTCCTCATTCCAGATCTTTTTCTTTCATATAGGATGGCCGCACAGATGCTAAATCATTTTTGGGGTACAACTGGGTGGCCACAGAAGGGCTCTGCTACTTGATCAGTCTCGACTTAGGATGGTATGTGCAAAAGAAGCATTCCAAACTACAGAAAAGGAGGATTTCTAGAGTGTCTGAAACCACAAGTCTGCACACTGGTCTGACAGGGAATCTGACTAACTTGGAGCAGGCAAATGTCAGACGATAAATTTTGCAGAGATAAATTGCTGTCAATCTCAGAATGTAGGATATACCTGGTTTCATATTGTCCTTTCAGACAAAGATTCACTTAAAGGCAAAGACATGGTGAATAAGTAAAATTAAGGTAATTTATACTGGTGTGGAAGGACTCTGAAAGGAAAATAAGGGATGATTTCCTGATAAACCAAATCAGCATTGAATCAAATGAAAGTAGGAGAAACCAAAGATGAAGTTTCAGTTAAAATGACTACTTCCACTGGGCACTGGACAGCAGGAATTTTTATTGTACCATTGGAGTTGATACAGGTAGAAGATAAATCTTCAGCAGAAAATGTGATCTTTCAGAAAATAAAAACCAGGCAATTTCCCTTTAAATATACACAGTGGCCTGTATTTGGTAGCTAAATACAGCAGCAGAGCAAATTGGCCTCATTATATGTTATTCTAGTTTCTTTGCCTGCCTGAAATATGTCAGGGCAAAAATTACCATAAGATTGTTGCCTGCTCAACAGTCCTGTAGGAACTAAGAGAAAGTAAGCTTTAGTTTTCATTTGAATTAAATATACATTACTGAAGATAAATCTCAGACAGCTGATTTTAAAACTTATATTGCCAAATTCAGAGCTAATGTGTAAGGATGAGTATGTTTTGCATCAATAAGTGGATGTACATCGGTCTAAGGCAGTCTAAGTTTTGGTAACTTACACACTGCAGGGATAGTAAAAGATAACCTCAGATCAATTTATCAGAATGTAACTTATAACCCTATACATATCACCTCTGAATTTGGCTCACTGAGTCTGATGGAGTCTAAAATGATTTACTCACATGCTAAGGGGAAAAAAAGGGTATAGCAGGAAAATCAGGTCAAAGGTAAGGTAAGGTAAGGTAAGCCACATTCAATATTAATGACCCTCATCTGGCTCTTAGGCATATGTCAGTAAATTACATCAGTTTACACTCAGGACTTTCATACATCCACTCAGAATTTGGCCTTGCATCTCTGAAAAATTGTCAGCTACTTATCCATAAAATGCTGCTTCAATTTGCTTTTTGCTGCAGTAAATTTTTAGTTACTGCTTTGTCAACTTGCTACTAGATGAAAATAAGGGAAATTAATGGATTAGGCACTAAATAGATTGGTCCAATTCCACATTCATCTTGTAATACAATGCAATGACTATCATGTCATCAGTGAAAACAGCTGCTTACCATAACATGTTTCCACCCTACTTAACAAATAGTTACCTGTCATTCTACTTCTAAGACTTCTTCTTCCCTCTTTGAATAGAAACCTTGCTATCAGAATGGGACATATTAATTTGTATTTCATCAGACCGTAACTGTTTCAATGGTATACGGTCGATTATCTTCTGTTCCATTCAGACACTCACTCATCAACTCTTTTCATGGTTTCTGCTCTTTCAGCAACATTATCTCCCTTTAACTCTTGAACAGCTTTTGAAGCTCCCCATCTCCTGTTTTTCTTGAAGTTTCAAAATGTCCACATATCTTAGTACAGCCAGTACAAAAAAGCCCTCAGCAGTTATCACTCTAAAGCGATTGTGTTGCCAACTCCAAGCTTTCAAAAATCATGAGATTAGCTTAACAATCATGATGTTATGTGCATATATAAATAAATGTAAATGAAAGGGTCTCTATTTTTCTTTTATTTAAGCCTTTAGGGGATCACTTTTCCAAGCCCCTCTCTACAACTGTGAGAGCTAGAAATTGGCATTTAATTTAAAAAAAAAAAGAAAAAAAAGCTCAGATTTTCAGGTTATCACATGATACCAGCAGCTGGGACTTTAAGAAAGACTGCCCACTAAATATCATGAGGTTCAAGATAAAAAATCATGACAGTTGGCTATACTGTGGTTTCATATTATCTCCTTCTCAAAATATGGATAGATAGTAAGTGCACGTACTTGGGGCAGTGAATGCTGGGATTCAAATAGCACCTGGTTCTCGATATCTCACAGCTTTGCTTTCTCAACACACAGTGGCCATTTGCTGTGGTTACTTATCTGCCCATTGGAGGGACAAGGTATGATTATGTAGTTCAGACCCAGTACTTAAATTCAGGGGACTCCAAATAGTTGTTTTGATACAGAACCACAATAGTCCAGCTAACTTCCCAAAGATTTTGGCTTATTTTTCTCAAAGACATACTTATGTGAAAACAAGACACTATTTAATTCCCGAGGTCAGGGTAACATGATAGTTAGAAAAAAATACAGGAGAGCATGTTTAAAACAAAATGCAAAATGTGCTAATATCTGTTCACCTTGCAGAACAGTCAGCGGTTTCCCTTGGAACTCCGGTTCACTTTTCCCTTCCCACTACCTCATTTTACCCCTCTACAAAAGATATACAAAGGCAAGTGCCTCGCTACAATTTCTTTACTAGTCCAATTTACCTATTCATTGATTTGTGTCCTTTAATACCAGACACATAGCACAGATAAATCATATGGAGAAAACTATGTTCCCCAGTACAGAATGCTAAAAAAGGGACAGCAGCAGTTTTTATTTTTGGCCATAGGCACAACTATTGGGTCAGGAAGAAGGGGCACAAGTGACCCCTAAACCTTTACTATCCTATTAGATTTAATCTACTTTCACTACTTGTGGTACCACTCCCAAGTCTTTAATGCAGTTACACCTTTTATAGATAGTTACACCCCACTATCTATACATTTTTGGAGGCAACTGCACACATACTGTTCCAGATAATGTTTCATATCTGGAAAAAAATCCTGTAAATAAGCTTAAAGTTTAAGGCCAGATCTCACCTGGAGTAAATTGATACACCTCCATTAAAGTCAATGGAGCTATGCCAAGTTATGTCAGCTAAGGATCTTTTAAACTTTGAACATTTGTGTTGATCTCTATGTGGCCAGCATATCCAAGATACCATAATTATGCTTTTGTGAACTCAGGACAGGGATTGAATATACACTTTGCAACCTTTTATGCAGTTGTATCCGTGGGTAAAACCCCCACCCATTACAGGTCCTTAAAATATTGTTTGAGGTAAAATTTTCATGGCATTGCATAAAAAGTTGGAAGCACTAAGGCAGTGGTTCCCAAACTTGTTCCGCCGCTTGTGCAGGGAAAGCCTGTGGCAGGTCGGGCTGGTTTGTTTACCTGCCGCGTCTGCAGGTTTGGCCGATCGCAGCTCCCAGTGACTGCGGTTCGCTGCTCCAGGCCAATGGGAGCTGCTGGAAGCGGTGTGAGCTACTGCAGTATTGCTAAGTGAATTTTTTTCAGTTTGCCCTACTTGATTTACTGGCATTCTAACTCATTTGATCAATAAGCTGAAATTGGAACAAAAGACATCACCTAAGGTTTTGAGGAATGTTGGGCATTTCTATCATGTCATCACAATCTTCTGTAGGCAACATGGTGGTAGAAAATGAAAGGAAAGTGTTAGATATTGGTCCTATGTTATTAAGATTGTTATGATAAGCATCACTAGGTGATGAGTTTGCTCTGTTTTGGTCTCTGATTAAAGACAATACTTGAAGCAGATATGCTCTCTGGGAACTGGACATTGATGTTAGACTGAGATACTTGAAAGAGAGGATTGTGTATGGCCACCTTTGTTCCAAGACTGTTGTATATATATAAATAAAACAAGTTACACTTAGAATATACCTAGACTCCACCTCTGATTCCTCCTCCACTGGGAGAGTGATCTGTAAGGCACCAGACATCTGCTACCAATCAATAGAGGGAGGACAATGGTGTCAGAGCAGGACATGATATTAGAAGAAGGGGCAACAATATTATTAAAATATCTTAAGAACATATTAGATATAGAAAAATTAACTGCATTTCAATCTGCCCCCACCCCTTATCATATTACTAAGGCAGTATGTATAATGAACAGATCACTGGACTATGGCTCACAATACCTAAGTTCTATTCCCAGCTCTGCCAGTGGCCTGCTGGATAGTCATTGTTAGGGGGCTTATTCCTTCACCCACTTACTTCCCTGGTCGTTCTCACATGAACAGAGAGCAACTATACCCGAAGTCCAAAGGTGCAAACAATTCGATGTTTATTGGGGTGAACTTCCAGCAAGCATGATTCCAGTTTCCTTCCTTAGTGTCCCCCTTCCCAGCTCTGACACCACAGAGCCTTACCTGTGTCCCTGTTCCCATTCCTGCCCTTAGCTAAACATGATTCCAATTTCCCCACCCCCATTCCCTGTTCCCATTTCCCTATCCTCCCACCCACCCACACACTTCCTGATTGACTGCAAAATATACATAGTAAAACTTGAGTAACTATAACTATAGTAAAAACTATAGTAAAACTTGAGTTCTGCTTAGCAATTCCTTAACCAATCATTTTACTGAAATTTAACTAACCAAGCCGAACATATTGAAACATGATTATTTAACCAATTATATCCCACTGCCTTAATTAGTTTACACCCAGCAAAATTAATTATACAGCAGACAGAAACAATCACAGGACCAGACACAGATTATACAGACAAACAATAGGGAAATGGGGACTACAGTAATAGAACAACAAAGAAATGAGGATTTCACATCCCAGCTATTGATAAGTGAGTTCTTGCCAGACAGGATGCTATCAAACTAAGTTTCCTTTTACATCTTCTAGGCACTTCCCTTTCTCTGGAGGCGATAGGCATTATCAGGACAGGATTGTATTCCTAACAGCCCAATAGCACCTTATTTCAATGTGACTAGGTTGGAATGTGAGGATGTGACCGTTCACTTCCCAGCTTATGGCTGCCTCTGCTGCTTAGCCAAAGACCTTAGCCTAAGAACAGGGCCTCAGACTGTCACAGTAAGAGAAGGATCTTACACTGGCAGACAGTGATTTTGATTCTTTCTTTTATACCTCTATAACTGGCCAAGTGATAAGAATACACCCAAATTCTTAGAGTATAGGCCTTTACAGACAGGCCTGAATATCTATATCCTAACAGTCACCTTGGCCAAGTCACTTCATTTCTCTGTTCCTCAGTTTCCTCATCTATAAAATGGGGATAATGGTACTTACTTCTCTCAATTGAAAAGTATTTTGAGATCTACTGATGAAAAGAGCCAGGCATTATTACTGTTATTTTAAACTTTACCATTAACAATAATGCAAAACTTGAAGTGTGTTGCAGTTGAATGATATTACTTCACCCACCATGTACCTTCAATAGACTGTACAGTTGAAACATGGGGTAGGCAAAGTAAAGTTCAGTGTTGTTCTTTAGTATAATTCTTTTCTATTTACCTATTTTAGACAATAAAAAAACACCCATGTAAAGAAGCAAAATATTAAAGCAAGCTTTTCTTTTATCTGTTTCGAGGTATTGTACATCCTGGGTTCCTCCAACCCCTACGAAGAAGTCTAAACATTTGGATGGAAAGTATCTATTCTAGAAAGTTTACAAATTAGATTGATCAGAACGTTATTGTGTTAAACAAATAAGATCAAAAGAGAGAAGAATGTTGAAGTAATGTTGACCAGAAATCTTGCAATAATAACTGTAGGGGTTTCCTACACCAGTGATCTCACTTAGCCACTCATAAATTTGATTATTTTTAGTTCTTATGAAGGTGAGAGACTGAAAATCACTGGTTTGATTTAGGCACGATGCTTGCAAGTGTTACATAAACCTCTCTCTATTGTTCTGACATAGCATCTTAATCTATAAAACCTTGTTCCAGTCATGTCTATTAAAGTAGATATGGAGGCTGATGTCAAATTATGTAGTTTTGTAAGGTGAATAAACTTTCATTAGGAAACAGCTCAAGAGAACTAGAGTCATTTGAAATGTAATTAAATCTATTTGTCCTAAAGGCAAACAGTGACCATCCCTTTGGTACCACCTAATCCTGCCCATTTACTTACAGCAGTTCCACATTTTGTTTCAAGAGGTAAAAAACTGGAAATCAGCCAATAGGAGAAGCACCACTCACATTAAGCTCAGGGTGAACTATATCTGTTCTTTGCCAATAACCATTAAAGTGTCTTAGATTTCAATCATTGCTTTTGCATGCTGTGTAATAAGGACTCAGGAAGTAATTTTACTACTCTATTCAGCACTGTTGAAGACTCAGCTGGAGGACTGTGTCCAGTTTTGGGCACCACACTTTAGGAAAGATATGGACAAACTGGAGAGAGTCCAAAGGAGAGCAACACAAATGCTAAAAGGTTTAGAAAACCTGAGCTATGAGGAAAAGTTAAAAAAATGTGGACATGTTTAGTTTTGAGAAAGAGGATTGAGGGAGGAACTTAAAACGGTCTTCAAATATGTTAAGGGTTGTTATAATGAGCACTATGATCAATTGTTCTTCATGTCCACTGAAGATAGGGTGAGTAGTAATGGGCTTAAGCTGCAGCAAGAGAGATTTAGGTTAGATATTAGGAGAAACTTTCTAACTATAAGGACAGTTAAGCAGTGGAATAGATTTCCAAGGTAGGTTGTGGAATCCCCATCATTGGAGATTTGGAAGAAGAGGCTGGACAAACACCTATAAGGGATTGTCCAGTTATACTTAGTCCTGTATCAGCCAACAGGATGGACTAGTTGACAGTTGTAGGGCACTTCTGCCCTATAGTGCCCCCTGCTGAGTTAATGTGGTGCTCTGCATATTCCCTGCCTCAGTTTCCCTTCTCAGGAAGTCAATCACTTAATTTCAGGCACATTTGACACTTGACTCAATACCGTCCTTGTTAGAGCTTGTTTATTACAAAGCCCCATACAAAAAGAACCATAAAAATAAGTCCCAAATAAACAAAACATGCTTCTGGCTTACATGATTGCCTGAAGACTGCCATCTAAGGTCTGTTCCCAGTCCCCACAGGGCTCAATCTCACTCTCTCTCCCCACTTATGGGAAGAGTCTCAGCCCTCCTTCTGGAGCTTGGGTAGTTCAGGCAACTGTTGTCCTTCTCTTCACCAGATATACCCAGCTTGACTCCTGGAGCTAGGTGGCAATTCATCTCTCTCAGCTGGCCGCATTCAGTCCTCAGACTCAGAGGGTTTGTCAGGCTTCTCCTACAGGTGTCTGCTCCCTGCTAACCCAGGGCCCTGCAGGAGCCTTCTTACTTCCTGAACTGTCTACGAGCATCTCCCTTCTATGAAGGAGGAGGTGGTATTTATGCTCGCCTCTTCTCCCAGCTTATTCCTTTCTGGCTGGGTGAAAGGGGAGTCCTGTCCCCACCCTCTCTGCAAGGCTCCATGTCCCAGGTCCTTAAAGATATTTCTAAATGGACTTCTTCCTGGGACCCCTTTCTCTATCCCCATGTCACCTTGGGCTTTGTGTATCAGACCATCCAAAATTCTTTAAGGGCCATACCTTGTGACAGGTAGGGCTGACCGGTAGGCAGCACAGCCCATAAGGGGAAAACTACCCTGTCACAATGACCTTTTGAAGTTCCCTTCCAGCCCTACATTTCTATGATTTTGTGTCCTCTGATTATGCTGAGAACTTTAGTTCCTAAGCACGTTCAATTTTTGTTGACAGGGTAAGTCCTTTTCAACACTAACAGATTTTCCTTTCTTCTCTCAGCCATTAGTTTCAGCAGTAACAACTAAACTCAGTCTTACAACCCTTTACCCTTGTTTGTTTAATTTGCATTAAGGGCACTGAACCTGTCTCACCTCACTAGTGTCTATGGACAAGTTATGTAAGACATATGAGATGGTTCCTGAAAATGCACATACATTTTCATTACAATAGACTATAGTCTGTACACTCAACCTTAGAAGAGTTCATACCCCAGTGTTTGCTCCTTTTGAGCAGCCTGGAAATTATACAATTTCTAGTATGCTTTTCAGTATAAAAGACAGTTCTGGCAGCTAGGGTCCATAATTTAAGTTTGTAAAATGGGTTTGTGAACTTGTTTGCCCTAATTTTGAACATTTGCGCTCAAAAGTTCAGTTCTGACTTGAACATTATTGGGTTCAATTCTCTTTAAGAGACTATGGAAAAGGGACTGAACTAGAAGAGGAGGGGCAGAAAAAAATAGATTATGAAAAAAATGGAATCAAGAGGGTAAGAGAAAAGTTTCTAATAAAACTAGATACTCTGTGTGTTTCTGTATACTAAATAGACTTTATGTACTATAAAGGCTTTATATACTAGATACACTTTATGTATGTGTTTGTATATACCTTATACACTATATGTTCCACTTAAGGGGTTTCTGGGGGTGAGGGATTTCCCATCCAATTCATAGTACAGTTTTCCCTTGGGCTATGAAAACTTGTTTTTTTCATTGAATTACTTAAAAGTTGTATGTCTACAATACAGGAATATGAGGTTTGTGAACTGGACCTAGTTTTGCACACCATGTGAACATAAAATATGGTTCAAGTGGTTTGCAAAACCTCCAAGTCCCTGAGGTTCACTCATCCCTAGTTTGCACTGAACAGAGCATATCCTGTTTTATTTCTCTGGTGTGAAAGGAAAACTAACAATGTGGTTACATTAATTGTGTAAAATTAAGTTTAGCAATTACCAAGATGTTCAGAAGTCTTGGAGGCCAAAGCATTTAGTACTAAATTTTACTGAGGAGTAATTACACACACACATATATATATATAGGAAACTTAATTAGATGCACTGCCTTTGAGCAATTGCGACATGAAAGGGTATGTTTAAACAGAAATGTTTCATAGACTTTTAATAACCAAAATAAATGAAACTACAGATTTTACTGCCACAAATTCCTCCCAAATAGACACAGAAGAATAGTTTGAGAATTCCAAACTCACTTGTAGCTTTTCCAAATTCAAAAGTTAATTTTGCACTAACATCTGAGACAGTCTGGCTTCTATTTCAATCAGTGGGACTTATGCCATGAATTGCAATAGGAGCAGAAGTGAGATGTGTATTAAAATTAATTCTGAAGGTAGTGGTGTATTTGGAATTATACTTGCACATTGTTATGTTATGCCTCTTAGCCCGAAACAACACCTATACAGTCAATTCATGAGTATCTTCCACTGTACAATTCATGGATCCTTCAGATGTTCTATTAGTGAAACTCATCACAGTTGAATTAATATGAAATATAAAATGTCTTCTCCATTCTCTACAATAATCAAAATAAGAAATTCCTGTCTGAGTTTTATGTAAAACCTTGACTGAAGTGAAAAAGCAGTTTCTGAGGCCAAGTTTGGGAAATGTCATTTTATCCACAGAGAGCTAGATTTTGCTCAACCTCTATTGTAGTTTGCAGGATCAGGGGCTTAAAGATGATGGAGATGAGCTGATTTGGACCAGATTCTCAGATGGTAAGTCAGCACATTATACCAGAAGATAGTTAGCTATATTAGTACCCAGATCCTCTTCTAGCGTAAACTATAAACTTCGATAGAGATTTTGAAGTGTGTATGCACCTGCACTTACAACATTTACTCTCTGGGGAAAGAATGAATTTTCAGGCATGTTAGAAGTAAATCCGTTCAGTAGTTTAGGAGTTAGAAGCAGTTAAAAAGGACTCATTTCTGAAATTCAGACTGGCAAGCTTACTTTTCCCCTGGATCCATCTAACTAATAGATGGTTGGGCTGTAACTCTTAGAGCTAGACGGAACTAAACTCAAAAACTAAATCTCACACTTAGGCTGGTTTAATTTTTCACATGTACAATTTACTAGCATATGTATATAAATGGGCACGTGCACACATACACACACACAAACACAAAACCCTATCCCTTTTTCCTTGGTAAACTATTTCATAAAAACAAATCAAAGATAAAGTTAGTCAAAGATCCTACTTCAGGGCATAAACTTATCATTGCAGTCTGGAAGAAACTTTTCCCCCATGTGCATTTATAGTGTATTTATAATAACTAAGAATATAATATCCTGGCTGTAAAAGAGTTCTCTTACAACAACATATTGTATCTTAGCACGAGTAACTACAAATGTTGTTTCTGGTCGCAACATTCTCACTTTTAGCTCCTGAAAGAAAAAATAGCAATTGCACATGTGTGCGTGTGCACACACAAGGATAAAAAATCCCTCAGGACTACTGACTGAAAATTGGCCTTGTAAAAACAAGTGACCAACTCAACCTAAAAATATTTGAGCTGGTTGTTTAGAAGGATTGTGCTGAGGTTAAGAAAACAATATTAGAACTTCTCTTAGATCTGTACCAAATAAAAAAGATCTCCCAGATGGGCTTCATGATAAATTTGTTTTCCAGTGGCGATACCATATGCTTCTTTGAATTCAGACTAAAGAAGCCATGCTAAAAGCTTTTTTATATAAAGAGCATAATCATAAGAGGCATCTTGTGGAAAACAAAATCATAGGCTGAGAAAAAGAAGGTTCTTGAAAGAATGGAAATGAATGAAAGTTTTGACCTCTTTTGGATTCAGTAAAGTATTGAATTTATTTTGAAAAATATAAGCATAGAAACTGCAGCCTTAAGGTGAGAAAGCACCACAAGTCTCAAGTGACCATTTAAAGTAAGGCTTGCTTATTTTATCTAACAATCTTTCAGGTACAAAGATCACCTCAAAATATGCAGTAGCTGTTCTTGAAATAGCAATGTCACTGGTAAGTAGACTCAAAACGGCAGGTTTTTTCCTTATCCAAGCAATAAAGATTTTGCTGCAGACAAATGTATTCCTGCAATAAACTTCAAGCCCAATGCTGTGTTCACAGTCAAGCAAGACTCCCACTGAGATCAACATATTTGGTCAGTCAATAGCAGTTTGGCCTGAGTAAAGACTTCAGGTTTTGGCTCAAAATTAGTCCAAGGGTAAAATGAAAAGGTCAGCATGGATGTAGAAGGTCTGGCTACGTGGGAAGCATCTCTCTTTTTACATTCTGAAGACAGGCTGTATACTTCACTGCATGCAAATGCACTGCAGTGCCTGCACGGAGCTCCCTGAAGTTAAGGGGGCCTCTGTGCTGGCACAGTGAATTGCAAAAATAGAGCCTAAGGGTGAATATCACTTCACCCCCATAAAGCTGAAATAATTAAAATCAGTTAGGGTATGTCTACACTGCAATTAGACCCCCGTGGCTGGCCCATGCCAGCTGACTTGAGTTTGCAGGGCTCGGGTAAGGGGCTGTTTAACTGTGGTGTAGATGTTCACGTCTGAGGTGGGAGGGTCCCAAAGCTTGGGCTGCAACCTGAACGTCTAGAACGCCATTAAACAGTCCCTTAGCCCAGTCAGCCACAAGCTTTTTAATTGCAGTGGAGACCTACTTAGTGGCCTATAGGAGAAACCCAGAGCCACGACGGTAGGTGTTAGTGGTTAAAAACTTTCAGTTTACTTTTAAATTCAGAGAGGATGAAATTCACCCAAATGCCTGTGCCAAGTCTCCCGCACCAGTCCAGGTTTTCACTTCAAGATTTAAGGGGTGTAAGTGCATTGCATGTATTCTTTGCACTGTGGTAAATTTCAACCATAATGATTTAAGACCTAACAGGTGCATTTTTACATTAATTAAAAAAACTCTATTTCAGTTCACTTTATCTGCCTTGAATGCAACTGACATTCCCCAAACATCTCGCGTTTGTGTAATCTGGGTTATTTGGGATTCTGAGAATACTTCAGACTAGTTTGTGTCAACAATTTACATAACTAAAGAGCCCAGTATTTCACTAATGAACTGTATAGAATTTCCCAGACAACAAGCTTCTCATACAGAATTAAGATTGCAAATATGTATCAATTACTTATGAGAACACAGGGTAATTGATAAGTGAATGAAATAAAGTAATAATCCATGCAGTATTTATGCATATTACAATGGTAATAGCACTATTGATTCAGGGCTCTTTATATGCCAATTAAGATGTTAATTCAGTTAATCAGGATATTAGAATGTAATCATATAGAAAATGTGGATTTAAAACAGTATTAGAAAGATCAGACAGAAGCTCAGATTCCATTCATTTAGATACCATGGTGAAGGTGCAGTACAAAAACGTAGATTAAATTGGATAGATGTATAAAAATAGAGAGTGAGAAAGTATTTAGCTTGAGGCCCACAAGCAGTAAGATAGGCAAACTGGTAATAATTAGTGAGGGACAGATTCTGCTCTAATATACACCTGTGCAAACTTGATGTAATTCCAGTGAGTACTCTCAATTTACACTGGCTGTACTGAGAGCAGACTTTGATCCATAGTAGTGTTTTATTTAAATGAAATAAAAATCTAATAAAAAAAGTAAAAAAAGTAAAAAAATCATTAGATGCATTATGTTTGTTTTCTAAATATAAGTAAAAGGTGGCATATGTTCTTAGATATGCAGTATGTGTGGGGATGGTATGATTTGTTTAAAGAGTTAAGAGATTTCCAGATGTTACATCTGAAGGCAAGGAACTGCATCTCAAAAGGACAACATTTCCCATCCAGCAGCCCTTCATCCTCAGAGTCTTATTGAAGGCAGTGGGCTTCTCACATGGGCTGCAGGATCAGTGCCAATATCAGCAGAGACATTTGGCACAGATGACCTCTTTTGAAAAAGGAACCTAACCGGAGTTAATAGTTTTCTTGATAACAGGAATAAATAAAAGAAACTGAACTGTGGTGCTGGGTGGAAGTGGTTATCAGTAATCCATGTTTCCATCCTGTAAATCCTGGCTCTGTGTTATGTGACAATAAAGCAGCATAAACTACTGCCATCACTGCCAACGACTGAGGGACTAGAAGTTGATAATTACAGATAGGAATGAAGAGAAACAGTCAAGCGAAAAAAAGTCCCATTCAATTACATCACATGAAGACAGACAATTAATTATTGACAAATTTTAAAAGTGCTTGTATTCAAATGCTAGAAGTCTAAATACTAAGATGGATGAACTTGAGTGCCTGATATTAATGACAGGTTTCAGAGTAGCAGCCGTGTTAGTCTGTATTCGCAAAAAGAAAAAGGAGTACTTGTGGCACCTTAGAGACTAACCAATTTATTTGAGCATAAGCTTTCGTGAGCTACAGCTCACTTCATCTGCTGCATTCAGTGGAGGATATTGACAAAATAGGAATCACAGAAACTTGGTGGAATGATGATAATCAGTGGGACATGGTAATACCAGGGTACAAAATCTATAGGAATGACAGAGTAGGTTGCACTGGTGGGGGACTGGCAGTATATGTGAAAGAAAGCATAGAGTGAAATTAATACAAAATCTTAAATAAATCATACTGTACCACAGAATCTCTGTGGATGGAAATCCCATGCTTGAACAATAAGAGTTTAGCAGTAGGAATATACTACCAACCACTTGACCAGGATGATGATGGTGACTGAAATGCTCCAGGATATTAGAAAGGCTACAGAAACAAAAAACCCAATAATGATGAGAGATTTCAACTATCCCCATACTGACTAGGTACGTCACCTCAGGATGGGATGCAGAGATAAAATTTCTGGACACCATTAATGACTGTTTCTTGGAGCAGCTGGTCCTGGAACCCCTAGAAGGGGACAGGTAACTCTTGATTTAGTTCTAAATGGAGCACAGGATCTGGTCCAAGAGGTGAATACAGATGAACTGCTCAGTGCTAGCGACCATAATATAATTAAAATTAATATCCTAGTAAGGGGGAAAATATCAAAGAAACCCAACATCATAGCATTTAACTTCACAAAGGGGAACTATACAAAAATGAGGAAGCTAGTTAGAGAGAAATTAAAAGGAACATTCAGAAAAGTGAAATGCCTGAAAACTGCATGGAGGGTATTAATAAACACCATAAAAGAGACTCAAACTAAATTTATACACCCACCCTCACTTCCCCTCCACCCCAAGAAAAACAGCAAGAGGACCAAAAAATGCCATCATGGCTAAATGACAGAGTAAGAGAGGCAGTTAAAGACAAAAATACGTCTTTTAAAAATTGGAAGTCAAATCCTACTGAGGAAAATAGAAAGGAGCATAAACTCTGGCAGTTCACATGAAAAAGTATAATTAGGCAGGCCCAAAAAGTATTTGAAGAGCAGCTAGCAAAAGAGAAGAACTAACAGCAATTTTTTAAAGTACATAAGAAGCAGGAAGCCTGCCAAACAGTCAGTGGGCTCACTGGACAATCAAGGTGCTAAAGAAGCACTCAAGGAATACCAAACAGTTGCGGAAAAGCTAAGTGAATTCTTTGCACCAGTTGACTGTGGAGGATGTGAGGGAGATTTGCACAAGGAGCCATTCTTTTTAGGTGACAAATCTGAGGAATTGTCCCAGATTAAGGTGTTAATAGAGAAGGTTTTGGAACAAAATTGATACAATTGTTAAGAGTAATACATTAGCAGGACCAGCTGGTATTCACCCGAGAGTTATAAAGGAACTCAGCTATGAAATTGCACAGCTACCAACTGTGGTATGTAACCTATCACTTAAATCGTCCTCTGTACCAGATGACCTGAGGATAGCTAATGTGACTCTGATTTTTTAAAAAAAGGCACAAGTGGCAATCCTGGTAATTAAAGGCCAGTAAGCATAATTTCAGTATCAGGCAAATTAATTGACACTACAGTAAAGAACTGAATGATCACACACATAGATGAACACAATATGTTGGGAAAGAGTCAACACGGCTTTTTTTTAAAAAGGCAAATCATATCTCGCTAATCTATGAGAATTCTTTGAGGGTGTCAGCAAGCATGTGGACCAAGGCTCTTAAGCACTATGGGATAACAGGGAAAGTCCTTTCATGGATCAGTAACTTGTTAAAAGATAGAAAACAAAAGGTCAGTTTTCACAGTGGAGAGAGGTAAATAGTGGGCTCTTCCAAGGATCTGTACTGAGGACCAATGCTGTTCAACATATTCAGAAATGATCTGGAGAAAGGGGTAAGCAGTGAGATGGCAAAGTTTTCAGACGATATAAAATTACTCATGATAGTTAAGTCTAAAGCAGACTGCCAAGAGTGACAAAGGGATTTCACAAAACTGTGTGACTGGGCAACAAAATGACAGATGAAATTCAGTGCTGAAATATGCAAAGTAATGCATGTTGGAAAATATAATCCCAACTATGCAAACAAAATGCTGGGATCTGAATTCGCTGTTATCCCTGAAGAAAAGAGATCTTGGATTCATCCTGATATAGCTCAGCTCTCTGAAAACATCTGCTCACTGTGTAGTAGCAATCAAAAAAAGCCAATGGAATGTTAGGAACCATTAGGAAAGGGACAGATAATAGGACAATAACTATCATAAAGCCACTATATAAATCCATGGTACGTCCACACCTTGAATATTGAGTGAATTTCTGGTCTCCCCATCTCAAAAAAGATATATTAGAATTGAGAAGGTACAGAGAAGGGCAACAAAAAAAAAGGGGGGGGGTATGGAGCAGCTTCTATACTAGAAGAGATTAAAAAGTTTGGGACTGCTCAGCTTTGAACCATGCTCTAGGTGTCCCTGAACCTCTGACTTCCAGAAGCTGGAACTGAACAACACAGGATGGATCATTTACTGATTGCCTTGTTCTGTCTATTCCCTCTGAATCACTGGTACTAGCCACTGTCGGAAGACAGGCTATTGAGTTAGATGGACCATTGTTCTAACCCAGTATGATCATTCTTATGTTCTACTACACAGTGGCCTCAGAGATGAGGTTTAAGACAGTGGGGTTGCACAGGTATAGCCAAAGGCAGAGTTCACCCTGGCAGGCTTTCTTAGTGTCCAGTACATTCTTCCATACACCTGAGATTTAGTGTATTTGCTGAAATTGGTACCTATTTCAGAAACAACTTACAATGGGCAGGGGCAAGTTTTCACATCCTGTGTTTAAGTGGAGCACTCACGGAAGAAAGGGCAACATTTTTAGTCTCATACTGTGTTCATAGAAAGGGTTAACCTATTACTTGCTATCCCATATCAGTGAGAGTGAAGAAAAATGAGTCTTGCTTGTCTTTAAGTGAGTATTATTGAATCACTGCCACTGACCTCAATTTTCACACAGACTAATCATGAAACTTTTCAGTGTGGTCTGATGTAGATCATCAACAAAAATAACGTGAAAGGAAATGGTTACATGATCTTTCAAGTGTTTGCTACTGTGTATTGATTTTTGTGGGGAATTTGCAATGACGTAACTATTTGCTAGAGGGTGTCGGACAACACTGTTTCTTATGTCCATTTTTCACCTTACCCATTCCCCTCCCTTTCCCCTGCTCCAACTTGATCTTTAGACTATTTTCTTTAACCAATGAGGGGATCCAGAAAATAAGTTTTAAATTAGTGTACCTGCTGTTTGGACTGATACATACAAAAAAAACTTTTAGTGTTTTAATGATAAATCTTTGATTTTAGGGAATAGCTCAGGGGAAAATATTCACAGATTACTAGCTTGCAAACTATCCCATGTAAAATGCGTTTGGTGGTTTTAGTCCATTTCCCAGTATACAAGTGTCCATTTTACCAAAAAAAAGTGTGCCGACAAAAGCATTGCTAGTGCCACCCAAGAGAGGCTGTCATAAATATAAAGGGAAGGGTAAACCCCTTTGAAATCCCTCCTGGCCAGGGGAAAGCTCCTCTCACCTGTAAAGGGTTAAGAAGCTAAAGGTAACCTCGCTGGCACCTGACCAAAATGACCAATGAGGGGACAAGATACTTTCAAAAGCTGGGAGGAGGGAGAGAAACAAAGGGTCTGTGTCTGTCTGTATGCTGTGCTTGGCCAGGGATAGACCAGGAATGGAGTCTTAGAACTTTTAGTAAGTAATCTAGCTAGGTATGTGTTAGATTATGATTTCTTTAAATGGCTGAGAAAAGAATTGTGCTGAATAGAATAACTATTTCTGTCTGTGTATCTTTTTTGTAACTTAAGGTTTTGCCTAGAGGGGTTCTCTATGTTTTTGAATCTAATTACCCTGTAAGATATCTACCATCCTGATTTTACAGGGGGGATTTCTTTATTTCTATTTACTTCTATTTTCCATTAAAAGTTTTCTTGTAAAAAACTGAATGCTTTTTCATTGTTCTCAGATCCAAGGGTTTGGGTCTGTGGTCACCTATGCAAATTGGTGAGGCTTTTTATCCAACATTTCCCAGGAAAGGGGGGGTGCAAGTGTTGGGAGGATTGTTCATTGTTCTTAAGATCCAAGGGTCTGGGTCTGTAGTCACCTAGGCAAATTGGTGAGGCTTTTTACCAAACCTTGTCCAGGAAGTGGGGTGCAGGGTTTTGGGAAGTATTTTGGGGGGGAAAGACGCGTCCAAACAGCTCTTCCCCAGTAACCAGTATTAGTTTGGCGGTGGTAGCGGCCATTCCAAGGACCACGGGTGGAATACTTTGTACCTTGGGGAAGTTTTGACCTAAGCTGGTAAAGATAAGCTTAGGAGGTTTTTCATGCAGGTCCCCACATCTGTACCCTAGAGTTCAGAGTGGGGGAGGAACCTTGACAGAGGCCAAGAACTGAATGGGCACAAGGATGCAACTCTTCTCTGACCTATTCTCCCCATAATCTCTCCCTGTTGATGGGGAAGGACAGTCTTGCAGTTCAGGCAATTGGCAGAGATTAAGGAGATGTGGATTAAATTTCCAGTTCTGCCGCAGACTTCCTGTATGATCATGGGAAAGTCACTTAGGGCAAAATTTTCTGAAGTGCATAAGTGACTTAGGAGCCCAAGTCCTATTAAATGATAATGGGATTTAGGAGCCTAAATCACATAGATGCTTTAGAAAATTTTGTCCTTACTCTCTTTGCCTCAATCTCCCTAGTGTAAAAATGGGAATAATACTTCTGTACTTCAGGGATGTTATGAGATTTGGGAGAAAGTCAGCCACTAGAGCAAGTGCTTCCATACAAGAATGACAACATAAATGGGAGGACTGATGCATTTGGTGAATTAGTCTGGAGTAGTTCACACTGATGCCTGTGCTTTATTATCTCTTCCATGCCTTTAGATACTTCATCCAGGCTGTCAATATGGACGGTTCATAAACACTAAAATTTATACAAAAATATTAATCATACTTTAAAAAGACAGAAACCAAACCAACCAGAACAAACCATAAACTCAAAAGAGAAATGCCCCTTTAACCGAAAACTAGAAGGTTTACTATTTAAAAAAAAGTGACAGAAGCTCTTTAATTTTAACTGTGAATCAGAAAAGAGACAATTTTCTCTTTGTGACAGCTGCTATAAGAGACGCCTATTCATGGTAGTGACACGCTTCAGTTTCATTACCTTTGGTCTCGTAACTGTCAGCTAATGACAACAAACGACATTTGTTTGAGGCTTTTCATATAACCATCTCTCCCAAATTACTTTATAATTTCTTACATATCCTGAAAAAGATGCAATGCTATTAGCATTCTGTGCTGTTCTACTGCAATAAGACAGTAATATTGTTTCTTAACAGGCATCACAGAACTGAATAATGGAAGTATCAGCGGGGTTAGAAGTTCACAGACAGGTGTGAAAAATGCACTGAAGATATGTTTGATCTCTCTGTTAACTAGTGAGTCAGCAGGGAGAACATACACATTGTTGTGTCTGTTCACATAAACCAGATGGAAGCAAAAGACAGCAAAGGATGTTCAAACTGAGATCAATCCCATAAACAGGACTTTGTCACAGCAAATGCAATGGATTACAAATGGGTGAAAAATACAGATTAAAAAAAAAGTGTAGTATGTCTATGCTAAAAGTTACTTTGCAAATGTGGGAGAGAAATTGGCTAACATGTATCTACTATGGCCAAATTGTTCAAGAATCCATGTTAAGGCACCAAAATAAGATTGGTCTTATTTCCAAAGGTGCTGAGCACATGCAGATCAGTGTTTTTCTTGGAAGAAAGGATACTTAATTAGGTGCCTAAATATAGATTTAGGAGTCTCATTTTAAAACCCAAAAGTTTCAAAGGTAGGTGCCTAGAAACATATAGGCCAACATGTTCAGCACCTCAGAACTCAGTTCATTTTTCAGTTTTCCCAGAGAGAGGATGAGATTGGGTCTCCTTGACACCTGGACAAAATGCTAGCTTTAGATGGTTGTCGTCGGAGGAAAGTCTCCTAGCCATGTTGTAATTTTCAGGAATTTTGCACTTGAAGTATTCCAAAATTTAAAGAATAAGGGCAGGATCATGGTTGTAATGCACTGCCTGCATTAGGAGATAGGTATGTGAGCACTAGCCACTGCTCCCAACTGTTCCCTCTACTGCTATTCCAGGATGAGATTCAAACCAAGATGGTGCTGTTGGAATACAAAGCTGTACTTTTTTTTTTTAAACACAGGGTGCAGAGTATATTTCTCTCATGCTGGCCCAGTGCTCTTAAACATCTGCTTTGCTCAATCTCTTTTGGGATATCTAACACTACTATCAGTGCTGGAGTCCCCTGCTTGTCTTTGCCTGTCAACTGTGCAAGCACTGGAATTGAGCCTGGCCCATTAGCTAAGGTGAAAGGTTCTCTTCACCTTCGCCTCCCCAGCACTACATACCAGCATGGGACTAAATACCATCATCATAAATCTATGCGTGCAACTAAAGTTAGGATTAGAGACAGGCAGGAAACAATTTTTCTGTCCCACAAAACTTTTCAAGATTTCAAAAATCTTCCAATTCCACATCATGGAAAAAAACGAGACCTGCCCCAAGTCAGGCAGAGCAGGGACTTAAACCTGGGTTTTCCCCATCATAGGTGAGTGCCCAGTGGGCTTTCAGCTAATGGCTATTCTGGAGTGAGGTCTCTCTCTCTCTCAAATTCCACCCTGGATCTGAGAAACATTTCCAACAAAAAGTTTTGTTGAAGCTGGTACATTCCCACTAAAAAATTCAGTTTTCATTAATTTGTATTTTCTAGAAAAAAAAAACTCCCAACCAACTCTATCGAAGATGAATGATAAATTCAGTCTCCAACTTCACATTAACCACCAGTGTCTGATGCCTGATAGACATGTGCAATTCTCATTGGCTTCAGGGGGAGGTGAAAGTGTACCATTGAGTGCAAAAATTGGCCCTAAATGTGTATTCTTTGAACATGTTGTGATTCCTACATGGTAAGACATGTCTTCAAATGGATGAAAGAACACTATAGCTTTTGTCCATCTCTAAGGCTAGACCACAGAACGGGTTATGACTTTGCTTGTACCTTACAGCTAATGGACGTGGCCCTTTAATAAACAGTGCATGCTTTGAGATCCCGAGGTCCTGGCTCCAAACATCCAGAGGCACCAATACAAGTAGTGACCCATAAGGGATTTGAATTACGATGCACTTCTGAAGCTTGGGATAATCTTTCCCAGTCAGGTAACTCTTGCTAATACAATGTGGCTCTTTGTCCCCCTCTATTGGCTAAATAGTGAATATAGGTTTATGGATCTGCTACCAAATTAAAACTAGCAGATACAAACCTTTATCTTAAACAACAAAAGCTTATGCCTTTAGATTCAGAGGTCTTGAGTTCAAGCCATGCAGATGATGTAATAAGAGGAATGATTACACTTGTAAAAACAAACCTGATGTTTTCCATTAGGTCATGTAATATTCTCCATATGCTAACACCTAAATTTGAACTATAATACCCAGTCTGTTCCACCCTGCACCCTTACCAATCTACTGGAGGAACAAAATTCATATACTATTGAGGGAGATTAGGTGCAGTCATAGTCCCTAGACAGTCACATCCGATGAAGTGAGCTGTAGCTCACGAAAGCTTATGCTCAAATAAATTTGTTAGTCTCTAAGGTGCCACAAGTACTCCTTTTCTTTTTGCAAATACAGACTAACACGGCTGCTACTCTGAAACCTAGAAAGAAGATATTTCATGTACAGTGGCCTGTATTTGAGAGCATTTCTTTTTATTCTTACTTTTCTTCTCTAGTTGCCTTAAAGCAAGGACATGTTTCATTTTTATCTGATGAGTCATTCAAATCATGTAACCAAAATTATATTTTCATTGACACTTATTAATAGTACTTCACAGTATATTTTCTTTCAAGGGGCCGGATGATTGGCAATTATGCAAATATTCTTTAGCTTTCCCCTTTCACATTAGTTACACCAGTAACTCTCTGGCTTATACTAGTGGGAGAACAACATTTATGCTTACAATAATTCATCTACCTTTTCAGAGATGTGTGTTAGTATGAGATTATATATGTATCTTGCCCTTTGGTATCTACAAATTCTATACTACTACATAGGACTCATATTGCTTTCCTCCTTCAAAGTGCTGCACCAGCATTAGCTAATAAATTTTCACAATACCCGTATGTGTTGGTTCGTGAATATCTGTATTCTCATTTTCCATATGGAGAAACTGAAGCAGAAAAGTTAAGAAACTTGCTCAGGACCACAGAGTGAATGTGTGTTCAGCCCAATCTTTATAACACACGATGTGCAGACATCTTTTTCTGACTAGTAAACATAAAAGATTATCCACCCAAGTGGAAAATATACTAGATCAGTCACCTTATTTCCTATATTAGACTTGGTTTGTAACACTAAGTATTATGCAGCCAAGTCTGGTTTTTAAGTGTCCCATCTGAATTGCATTTTAGTGAACTTAGTGGTTGTGGAAATTGCCATATTTGTGATCTTCCTTGGGGAATGAATTCTTCAATACCATTCTGTCATTGACCTTTCTACTGAGATTATCAATATGTTTGTGTGATATGGCCATATCTCCTTTGAATTGGACTGGGGCCACTAATTAATTTTATATAGATCACCAAACCATCATAGAAGAATAATGGTGACCTTTTGTTACCACTGACTGAGCCAGATTTCGCGAAACAACCATGAGGTAAAAGGTTCCGTATCTTAATGAAAATGTCTTGAGGGATCTAGTCCTCCTTTGCCCTTACTCTTATTTAAAAAGTCTTTATGAATACTTCTTTTGTAGTCTCTTCTGAGTGTTTGTTTCTGTACTTTCCAATGAGAATATTTACAAGTTATACATTAGAACTTCTCATTCCTATGGCTTTTCTTCAGAGGACAAAATATGTTAGTAAACAGATGTTTGCAATTTTTTTTTAGATAGTTTAGTAACAGACAAATAGAAATAAAACAAAAAAGAATTATCCTCAAAAGCACATTAAGGTTGTGGTACTGAAAAAAACCCAAGATACTGTATAAAAGTGATGCTCTGTCAGAGATAAAAAGCATTACACCATTAAACAGTTAGCAGTATAGTTCTCTGTGGAGGATCATAAACATGGACACTGTAGATTTTATGCAACAGACCATAACAACTTGGATAGATTTCCACATTTGCTTCCCTTAGGGGAAATTAATTAAGAAATATACTGTTTGGCAATATAAGAATAAATGAGTATAACCTACATAACAAATACAATATTATCACAATTTCCAAAAAGAAACTTTGGATAATTTCTCCTCTTCTGAAGCCTAGCCCTTCTCCTATTGAAGTCAATAGCAACACTCAGTTTGACTTCAATGGGAGCAAAATAATAGTAATAACTACCTGGCATTTATATAGCAGTTTTCATCCATAGGTTCTCATAGCACTTTACAAAGGTGATGGACTGGGTGCTTAATTTGCTGTCCCAAGTCTTTCTTGACAACCAGAGGAGTCTTTGAACAAAGTACTCACCTGAATGGAAGTGAATGGAATCACCTGCAAGTACAGTGGCTCTTAAGCTGTGACTATGGAGATCTGCAGAGAAACCAAGCAGAGTGAGGAGGGACTGTTAGAAAGTGGGGCGAGGACACAGCCCATGAGTGTGTCTTCTTCTTACCACTTGGTTGGTAGAACAGAAGTTAGAGAACCACTGATTTGTTCCTTAACTTGTTGATCAACTGGATGGCTCTAGCTTTCAGAAGCAAATTAATACAATAATGCAAGTGTACAGAGTCAGTGCTAACTCTCAGTCAATATACAATTAAGCTTCACTACGATGTGATGTCACAAGACTATGGTTTAGCACTGATCTTTAAGCAAGCACTCTGTTATGTAAATAGGTAATGGTAAAAGCTTCCCATAGCACAAAGCAAGAAAGTAATAAAATATTTTAAGTAGCATTTGAAACCCATGTATTCTAACAGGGCGATTGCTGTTTCAGTGGCCAACAGCACAGATTGGACCTAGCCTTTGCTAAGCGGCTGGGTCTTCACATCAATGGTCAGTGCCATGTACACCTACTGTCTAAGGCTTCCTATGAGAATGATTAAACAGCATTATTTAAAAACCACAGATGCCAGGTAGGGCATGTGCGGTCATGGGAAATTGCTGCTTCTTAGTGTATGTCTTCTTTGCACAGTTTGGCAGGGCTCTTTCCCATGTGTTGCCCCAACCTTCCTCCCATCTACATGGGACCCTTAGAAACATGACAGATTGGGAAACCCAAAAGTGGCTTGGATTTTTTTTTTTAAACTACATACTTAATTTCTGTAGGAATCACAGATTTTAATATATATAGTAAAATAAATTCTACTTGGTAAATGCGGCACTTGATTCATTATTATATTTTTATATTTTGACTATACTATGATTCTGCATGGAAGTTCCCACTGAACTCTTGGCTGTTAAAATTTATAAAATTATTAATATTTTGGGGCAAATTCATCCCTGGGATGACTTCACAGATTTCAATAAATTTGGATCAAGGATGAATTTGACCCATTCTTAATTCTGACCAACAGTGAACAGTCTAATCACATCAGATACTTATATTGGAGGTGATGCATGGTTCCACCATTTCAGGCATCAGTAGGCCTAAACCAGAGGGGAGAATTCTACCATCAGTAAGATTTCCCTCTGCTTCAGTTCACATAACTTCTGTAAGTAAATACAATAATTTACTTTACTTTACAATAATTTACTACATGATATGAAATTCTTAGCATCTGAAGACTGATCTGTGTGGTCTGTGCTCCCTCCTTCCTTTTTTAAATACTTACGAATCAATAGAACTCTTTCCTATCAAAGCCCCACACAAGGCAATAAAGGACCTCCCACAGATGTGATGAACAATGACTATGAGAAGCTTTAAAAAGATGGATACTGCAGTAAGTAGTATGTGGACTATATAAGGCACCAAGGTGTTCACTTAAACACAGTTGACAGAAAATTAAGACAGCCATTAGGTCCTCTTAGGAAATGATCTGTGAAGAGTGATATATAATTCTTGCAAGCTGATGAGCACCACCCATTGAATTCATTTGGGAGCTAAAGGTACTTGTTAACTTATAGGATAAGGTTCCAAGGCCCCTATCCATCAATGGGGCTTTGCCCTGCCAGAATTGGGACCTAGGCTTGCAGTTCTGAAACACAGCTAGCACATTTCAAACACATTATCTGTGAGTAAGAAAAGCCAATTCCTTATATCTGACAGATATGAGTTAACGAAAATGAAAACGTACCTGCCAGGAAAAGTTCTGTAAGCCGCTCCTCTGATGTAACTTTGTTAGGATGAGTGATATACATTTCTATAGAAAATGATTGGCTACATCTGCATTTTCCTGTTCAGATAAACATCTGAAGATCAATTTACTTGCACCTGGAAGTTTTTACTTTGACCAGTTAGCTAGATTCCAAGGATCTAAAGAATTAAACATGAAGCAGAGATAACAGTATTACTAGTTGGACAAAGAATAGAGCATGAAATTGGTTAAAAACGTGACAGTGCAGTTAATTAAAACAGAAGTTATTATGACAATACTTTTCTTATCATCAGAAATTGTCAGCATACCACCAGATTAGATTTCAGGATGGCACTAGAGAGGTTAGCCTTATGTGGACTTCAGTGCTGCCAAAAATTAGATAGAGTGTGAAGACATGTGGTAGATTGTCATTTTCTGCCCTGAAAGAATTCTGTCAAGAAAAGGCCTCAGCTGTGTAACATTAGAGAGGCAGAGCTGGCCACAGAAGAGTAGCTGTATACATGTGGGACCCAGACTTGCCCAAGGACTCAGCAAAAAAATTAACATTAATTTAATAAACAACCAACCCTCTCCTGGTAATTTGCGGTCAGAATTTTCCACTTGAAAGAGGCAAAGAGACAGGATGAACAACCTCTGCCCAAGAGGCAATATTGAACTGTGATGCATCAGGGTGAAGTTTTACTTTTGGCAGTTCTACGGTCAGGACCAAGACTGGAACCTCACTAGGTTTGCACAGAAAGGATCCTCTCACAGAACTGCAATCTTGAGGCCTTGCTGACTCTTCAAACACATTTTGATCTTTTATGATCTGTAAGGACGACACATTTTGGAATCACAAAGAAAACTAGACCTACAGGTTTCTTTGCTGACATGAGAGAGTCTAACACACAGAGAAACAGATTTTTGAACTGGGAAACCCAAATACACTAATTTAGGTAGTCAAATTGGTAGCAAGATTGAGTTTTAAGGTTCAGATCTCCTTACCCTTTCTTAGCCCAAGTAGTCAGGTGGCATACTGGACTGAGGCATGTCAGGCAGCGGTTAGGGAGGAATACTTGCTTCCAGCCCAGCAAGTGGCTGCAGATTCAATGAATAGAGGTTACCTCAAGTGGTAGAAGCAGCCCTCTGTGCCCGTCATGGGGCAGAGGACGGGAGAACACATGCAGTGATGGATCATCTGGATCCTGTCTCATCCTCTATGCTACTACACAGGGAGCACACATGGAGTGGGGTTCCCAATATCCTCCCAAAATCTCCCCACAAGCTTGTGCAGAAGAATCACACCAATTTCACTGTTGGGTAATCCTCTGGTCACAGACGTGTGGGCACTTTTTGTCCCCTAAGTGCCAACTTGATAGTCCAAATGCAGAATGGGGCAATCTAATTTCGACACAATTGAAAACTGGGCCCTGTGCATTAATGTTAGGATCAGTCAGTTAGCATCTCATTTGGGCCCTCTGGTTATCAAAGTCTGTCTCGCACTGCTTTCATTTTTCCAGTACATTTCATGCACTATGTGTTGGTTTCTGCTCTTGGGCATCGTTCAGAGCCAGGTCTGCCAATATAGCTTCTCTACTATTCCAAAAGAAAAATCAGGGTCCATTGTAGTATTTTTCTTCCTGTGTTATGATGGGTGTAAAGATGATTCTGTACATTAGAAAGGTGCTTATAGAAATAAAAATAATTCTACTGAGCATAAGCAGCATAACACCTTTAAATCTCAGTATCTCTCCGACTTCATGTTATGGGTGTTTTTGGAAAGAGAATTAATATACATTAATGTAAAAAATTTCCATTTGACTCGGTATTTAAACTTTTGGAAACATTTTCTGAACTTGAAAGCCAAACATCTTTCTTTTAAACTTCAATTCCAGTTTACACTCTATTTAAAAAGTGCCCAAATTTTATTATTTAACAATTGGATCACAAACTGGCAATTTATAAATCAGATTTAATCTTTAGTCAATTTTTAAAGCGGCATTATAAATTCTTTAAATCTGCTTTTCATACTCTTATTTCATCTTATCTGTAATAGCAAGAACAGCACAGCTACAGTGTATTGTATAGACTGAGAACAGAGGGCCCAGTTCTCCTTTCACATACATTGGTGCAAAAGCAGTGTCACTCCATTCAGGGGAATTCACCCTTCAGCTGTGGCTCCTTTGTATCAGCTAAATAGTGTGAAAAATCCACAAAGGGGCTCCAGACTTTTCCAGGGAATAACCCTTGCACAGGGAGTCACAGAAATGATTCTCCCAGCTCCACATTCTGCCATTGAATGTCCCCTGCATCAAGGCCTTCTTGGGCAGGAGTGTGTGTCTGGTAGGGTGGGGAGGCAGGGAGAGTGGTAGTGGCCAGGTTAGTTCTATGCCACAGTGAGTATGCTGCCAACACAGGCCTCTGCTTATCAGCAATGTTTCTTTGTACTCCCCACTTGTCTGTATCCATCTGTTATCTTATTCTTGGATTGTAAATCCCTTGGAGGCAGGCACTGTATTTTTGGTCTGTGTTTGTACATCACCTAGTATAATGGGGATCTCCTAGTTGCTATGATAAATAATTCTCCACTACTCCAATGACTCATAGATGGACTTCCATAATTTGCAATGTGCTGAACTGGCTTCCAGCAATCTCTGAAGAGCGAAGTCAAAAGCTGCTTGTCTTCTGCCCTAGCACCATCACTACCATTGGTGCAGGGATGAATCTTGTCCGTTGTCGTCAGGTTTCTCCTGATTTACACCAGCATAAGTGAAGGGAAACTCAGAGCCAGAGTTTTAAAACTTTTGTGTTTCATTAGAAAGTTGTTATATGTAGAGAGAAGTGGTCAGATGTGCACTTTAAAGATTATGATGGGTGTTTGGTTGTTGGTTCATTTCTATTGACTATTTTTCTTATAGCTCAAGCTGGGAATAATGCCACTGTATAACAAATCTGTTCCAGAAAAGAGAATTAAGAAAACAATATTCAAGAGAACTTCTCCCTTATCAGGGACTCTGCTGCACTTTAGCTCCCTTGACTAAAGGGAAAGCTGGCTCCTGTTATTTTTCTGCTGCTGTTGCTGTTTCTCAAATTAGGCTGACAGCTTGGTTGCCACAATGTGGATCTTTTCATGAGGCAAAGCTCAGTTTAATCATCCACAGACTGAACTGCCTGTGGAAGGGATCAAACATTATCTGTAAGTGTTTGATCCTAAAAACCTGAAGAGGATGGAATGTCGGATGTGATACCACACCCCATCAACGTATTGGAGAACTGACAGGTAATCAGTAGGACATGGAAGAAAAATCCAAAAATAATCATTGGAGATTTCATGGATTATACCCAATCTTTATTAATAAACCAAGGTCTTTGGATGAAGCCAAAAAGTGATCACGCACTTGAGGCTAGGATTGTTCTGTGCTGTCTCCTGTGAAATTCAGGACTCTGCTTTGTGGTAGAATCATAGACTATCAAGGTTGGAAGGGACATCAGGATGTCATCTAGTCCAACCTGCTGCTCAAAGCAGGACCAATCCCCAATTTTTGTCCCAGATCCCTAAATGGCCCCCTCAAGGATTGAACTCACAACCCTGGGTTTAGCAGGGCAAAGCTCAAACCACTGAGCTATCCCTCCCCCTAGTAGCACTTTCTTCTTCTCCAATCTTTTCTGTAGAAGGGGAAATCTGCAATATCCCACACTGTCTCTACTATCCAATGCTGAGGTTTTCATTGAAGGCCTTATTATAAGACCTACCAAGATGCCAGCTCTGCCAGTGATGCCCACCTTCTTCAACCATTTGTTAGATTTTCCAATACTCACTTTCATGCTTTCTCCTATGCGTCCCCCTCATACATACTAAGAGCTCTCTGTAAATCTACATTGGGTAAGCATCTAATTTTCCTTTTTCAAACCCCTCCTTAAAATTCTCCTTAGTTGTGGTGTTTCCAAAGAAACCCCCAAACAACAGTTCGGCAGCTGACGTGCTGATACTAATACTTAACACGACAACCAGCATTGTCTCATTGTTTCCCTATGTTCCCCACTCTCCATCCACCTGTTGTTTCTTGTTTTATACTTAGACTGGAAGCTCAGACAGAGGCCATCTTTTTGTTCTGTGTTTGTACAGTGCATAACACACTGGAATCATGATCTATGATTGAGGATATGAGGTGCTACCACAATACAAAGAAACAAACAAGTTAGGCACCTCAATCCTATTGAAATCCAATGGAAGTTGGACACCTTGTTCCCTCAAAAAGAAAAGGAGTACTTTTGGCACCTTAGAGACTAACAAATTTATTTGAGCATCAGCTTTCGTGAGCTACAGCAATGAAGTGAGCTGTAGCTCAGGAAAGCTGATGCTCAAATAAATTTGTTAGTCTCTAAGGTGCCACAAGTACTCCTTTTCTTTTTGCGAATACAGACTAACACGGCTGCTACTCTGAAACCTAGTTCCCCCAGGCTCTTTTGAAAATCTTGCCCTGAAGATCTGCAGCTAATAGTTGGGCCATAAGGACTGTCTTGTATAATTGTTAAGACACCTCCTGTGGCCCCTGAGACAAGGCACTTTGTCTTAAGAGCAAAGGGACATTCACTTCACCTTAGACACCAGGTGACTTTTTAAAAATATATTTAATAGCAACAGAGTATCAATGACTGCACTAAGTAGCTAATAAAGTTTCTGCAGCACTTGGATGAATGTCTTTTTAAAAATAAATTGAATAATAAATGCTAAATAAAACTCAATTAAGTACAAACTAAAAAGAGATTAAAAATGAGAGAAGATTCTGATATCCCACCAAGCCATTTTGAAAGCACCCAGAAGGAGGTTATCAATACTACTTAGCCTTGACTGTCTTTCTATATGTTCACTCATTTTATACCATGACCATCCTTAGTGACTTCTGAGTACACAGAAATGTTTCTTTCCAAAGCTCAAACTATTTAGAGAGAAAAAATTATTTTATTTTAAACAAATTCCACCAAAAGTCAGCTATGAATACTGAGACCAACACTCATATGATCCCAACAGCATTTACATGATTTCACAAGCTCTACTTTGGGAATACTAAAGCTCACTTAAAGTAAAAGCCACATAATCTGCAGAGTACATGAGGAACGTGCACACAAGGTCATAGTCCTTTTCCACTGGCATTTTCTGACTGTACTGAGGTGCTCTCTCTCTCTCTCTCTCTTTCTCTCTAACAAAACAAAATCTTTATTTACCTTACCTATGTCAATAAAACCAGACAACACACTAAGCAATTTTAAATACCACCACAAGAAGTTTAAAACTGATAAAAGATTAAAGAAAAAGAAATAGCTCAGAGCCACATCAATCCTTCTCCTGGAAAAACAGGGGCAAGAGACTTCAAAAGTGAGTTTTCTGAGAAACTCCCTATACAGAGATAGAGGTTTGGGGGCCCACAGGAGTTGGTTTGTGGTGAGATCTTCCAGTCTCATGGATCCATGGGATTTGGAAGGAAGGGACTTCCTGAGAACTGGATGCAGGGGCCATCTTGCATGGATGGCTATTCCCTGACCTTCCCCACACCTCAAAAGTCTGGCTCCTGCATGAGCTGTGCTGCCACTGGCCAAATGCCCCAGCAGCTTAGTGGCAACCAAGCAGCATTAACTCC
This sequence comes from Eretmochelys imbricata, assembly GCF_965152235.1. Taxonomy (NCBI): domain Eukaryota; kingdom Metazoa; phylum Chordata; order Testudines; family Cheloniidae; genus Eretmochelys; species Eretmochelys imbricata. Next base: position 79,610,083 of record NC_135577.1, read on the forward strand.
CTGTCTATTCAGATATCTGTGGGCTAGGCAGGAAATAGTGGTATGGAACTTGACAGCTTGTGTGCACCACTCTTTCCTTTCACCTGCCTAACAAAAATCATGCCAGTCTTTCTTCCACTACAGCATTTGATGGGTGAAAGATGGCACTAATATCTGGACGGATCATGAGTCTAACCTGGAAGTAACACTCAGAATGCCAAGGTGGATGCATTGTGACAATGTTATTGGCCCAAAACCAAACTGCTTCCCTGTTTTCTTTTTAAATGTAGGAATCTCACAGTTTGGAGTTGCCTGACAGATTTCTTTTAGCATTTCTTATTAGTTCAATCACTGAATGAATCAGATGTTTGCAGCATGCCACAAAAACTTCTAATTTGCCCTCAGGGTTTGGCATAAACAAAAAGAAAGCACAATTAATAACACATCAGGTTGATGTGCTGTATTATATTATTCCTCTATAGGGAAAGAGAAAATCAAGGTGGAACCATTAAACATTTGCTAAAGGAATATTTCCTATCACCAACCAGAAAATTAATGCAGCCGGGATTTTAATCTACTATACACTGTGCAATGTAAGCAGAAAAAACATGGGCTGAAGTTTCCAATTTGGGTATCTATATCCTGCAGAAGGCCTAACTCACATAGTTCAGCTAAAAAGCCTGTGTCAACTGGGATAATTGCTTAGGAAATTCAGTTTGAACTCATGGAGCTCCTAAAATGCTAATCCTACTCAGGGAAGGGTCTGTGGAAGGGGTAGAATGGTGTGGCCCCCAACAATCCTTGGGACTTTCCTTTGAGTAATGCAGCATGCATACTATTCCCTAGGCTCCTTTTCTCAGGGTAGCATTGCTCCCCAGGTATCTTAAGGTAATTGACTAGAGCTGGACAGAACCTGGAATTCCCATTCTTCAGGAAATTCCAATACTCTGATTTTTTCCCTCCATTCTGAATTGGAGCAACAGCAAAAAAATTTTTTGAAATGCACAGGAGTAGAAGGGATCTCATGGCTCATTGAGGCTAGTCCTTCTGTCTCAGGCAACATAATGTAATAGTTGAAACATTTCAATTAATTATATGATATATATTTTATTTTTATATGATTTTATAAATTGATAATTGGTTTTGAAATTTGTATTCTATTTGGTTTGGTAATTGTATTTGGTTGCTCAATTGTTATTTTAATTGGTAATTTCCTATTGCAATTAGTATAATAAAAGTAAAATAATGTTATATATATATTTAATAATACAATACAAAAATAGAAACATTACATGAATAGTCAAAACATTTCAACTATTATATTATAAATTGCAAAAAAGTCACAATTAAATATTTCAGCCATACAGAAATTATTCATTTTGATAATAATTTCATAAGAAATGTGAGTAAAATTGATACATTCCTGCAGAACATTTCAATTTCATTGAATCATCATTTTATGATGGAAAATGTGAATTTTTCAACCATAAGTTCATTGACCCAGGTTTTCAGAGAAAGAAAAAACCGGTTGTTTTGTGGTGTGTAAAAATAAGTTAGTCTCAGCTTCACACACAGGCCCCTGCGTCAGTCATAATTCACAGCAATTGATATCTTTCCGGCCTTCTCAGTAGTGAAGACAAGAACTAAATGGGAATGGAGACCAAGCTCTCCTTACTCTCATTTACAGCAGTCTGATTGTGGGGAAAGTCAATGCTGATCACAAAGTCAACGCGAATCTCAGCAAAAAGTGTGAACAAAACACCGGGAAGAAAAGTTCCCTTCCACTTTCTGCTGCAGAGTACTGAATGCAAATTGAAAATTAATATGGAGCAGCAGAGGTTTATGAAATTGGGAAAGCAAGTTCATAGCCTGCCCTTTTCTTGGGTTAGTCTGCCAAAAAAATTATTCTGGTGAATTTTAAGTTATTTTCCTGGACTTTTCTATTAACTATAGAATGCAGAGTAGCCAGCAGTATTAGTAAAAGTGTTCAAAAGATCCCTTTCCCCAAACTCACAGAGTGGCAGGATGTCTGACAGGGAAGAACAACAAGATAAAGGAACATAAGTTATGAACTTACTAATTCTGAATTTGTGTGTCTTTCACTCCTTCCTTTCTTTTTTCATTGCCTTCTCCTCATTTTTGGCTGCTTCCATATCTGACTTATTACAGTTTTCTTTATCCTGTCTACTGTTCTCTTTTAATTTTCTCCCTTGCTCTCTTTGAAAAAAAGCAGCATCTCCTTCCTCTCACCCTCTCTTTCCCAGTAATTCTCTCTCCACCTTGAAGTCTCTTGTATTCTGGTTATTCTCCTTATGCCTATGCTTTCCCCCCTTGTTCCAAGCTGTACTCCGTTATCTTTTTGCAGCCCTTCCCATCTCTCTCACTACAATAGGGTTAGTATTTGTGTAGCATTTTACAATCAGTAACTCATCCATCTTCCAACACCCCTAGGGAGAAATCAAGCCAGAAAAATCAAGTGATTTGTCATGTCCACAGAAGAAGTATGTGTCACAGATGCTGGGGTTGAAGATTTTTGCCATCAGATCTGTGATTACCATGCTGCCTCTCTCACTATTGAGCTGCCCCTCCTCCCTGTGGCCAGAAAGCACGTTGGCTGCTGAGTGCAGAAGCTGACTTAGATGCAGGCAGCTGTGTGGCAGCTGAGAGGAGCTTACAGCAGTTCTAGCACCACCAGTCGTTCTCTGCACAGCAGCACCCACTTTCCTAAGAGACTCTCTTCCTGGGCTTTTGGGTGCAGCTGCCCTGGCTCTTTTCTTTGAGTTCCTGAGGCAACTCCTCTGGGTCCTAACTACCCATCCACAATTTTCAAAGCTGATGTAATCTTAATTTATTGGGCAACTAGCACATGGCAGACTGATGACCACAAGGACCCTCTTTTGCATTCTGAAGGATCTGCACTGCCCATCACAGAATGCTATGTTCAACGAGAATAACTGCTCCAACAACAAAATCACTTCCATCCCCATAGGAACCAATCTCCTCAGAGGAAAGGTGAGCAAACAGGCCTTGCAGTATATCTAACTCACTATATTTATATATAGGTATATTTAGTCAAAATTAATCACACACAAGCTGCTGTGTCCCATCCAAGACTTCCCTAATTGGCACTGCAAAACTCAGAATGTTGTGTTGTTGTAAAGGATAACAACGAACCATTGATTATCACTGGAGAATATAGCAGATGAAACGTTTCATTTTTAACTTAGTCTCACGTCAAATTAATTTGTAAATAACAAGAAACATCTATTTTTGGAACTGTAATTAAACTGTTATTGAGTAGGATATTAGATAGAATAAAACAAATTATAAGGTCTGATTCACCCAGCCTCATAAGTTTCAGGAAATAAAGATAAGTAACCTGGATGTGGTCTGTGAGTCTGACTCATCATCATGTAAAATAGTTGTTTTCACATGGTGAAATATACTCATGAAGAACCTGTGTACACATGTGGGCTACTCAAGCCCAATGCAGCGGCCATGCATGGGCTCCTGGACACTGAATATATGCCATAAAAAGGGTTTTCACAAAAATTTATGCAGATCAGCATGGAGAGCAGTGATGGGATGGGAGGTAGATCGTACAAGGAAGGGGCCACTGGACACACATTTCTATGGATTCAGTGTCCCTAATGCAAGTTAAGTGGTGTGGAGGGCCTGGAGTAGTGGCTGCAAATGAAGAGGAGGCTACATTGCAGCCCTACCCTTTGGCCTCAGGGTAGGGTATCGATTCCAGAGCTTCCCAACCCACTTCCACCACTTCTGCATAGAGGCCAATTGTGTGGGTGAAGTAGGCATTACTCCTGAAGTGGCAGTGTCCAAAGAAAAAAATAATATGGAAGACTAAAGGGCAACCTGGATTTGCTCTTGGAAACAATAGCTAAACATTTACAATTTGGGAAATGCTTACATATTTGTTTAGGGAAATGTATGAGAATAGATCTTTGAGGGTGTAAAAGATCCTTTGAGACATGTTTTCTTCGCAGTGTGTTCTCAGGATCCATTTCAGAGCCCTGGAGATCCCTTCACCATTGCCAACTTATGCCCTGACCCCAACCCAGAAGGCATCACATCGTGGCCACAGCCATCTGAAGGGAAGAGTCTGAGAACAGACTTCTCATTGTGACCCTTCAGCTCCACTTCTGCACTAGATGAGATGAGGAATGGAATATTCCTACCCCTCTAGGGTTCATCAGGTTGCCAGTTCCCATCTGTCCAAAGAACAAGACCCCATAGCAGCACCACTAAGCCACTGGGCTAATGCAGCTTGTCCTCTTCATCCTCAAACTCTTGCAGCTGCATGTTTGTATGAGAAAGTTGAGATAACAGTAGATTTAGGATGAAATTCATTCCTATACAGATGACTAGGACAAAGCCTATACTAAAAATAGAGTTTAAGTGGGCATAGACCTTCTGCTGGCCCTTTGCCTTTGGGTTAACTTTACTCTTAATGAACATGACAAGGTGCACATAATATCACATGAAAATCTGCTGCAGTTTTTCCTTGTAAGTTGCATGGATATTTAGCACAAGCTATTACCAGCAGGACAGTGGGGTGGGAGGAGGTATTGTTTCATATTCTCTGTGTATATATAGAGTCTGCTGCAGTTTCCACGGTATGCATCTGATGAAGTGAGCTGTAGCTCACGAAAGCTCATGCTCAAATAAATTCGTTAGTCTCTAAGGTGCCACAAGTACTCCTTTTCTTTTTGCGAATACAGACTAACACGGCTGTTACTCTGAAACCAGCACAAGCATTGTGCACTTAAACATTGTGTGAAGCAGTCAAAAGATTGTCATTAATACAAAAATTTTGAGCCAGGATTTTTTCAGTGCTTTTCAGTTTTGCATCTTATTTTCTTTGCTACAAAGACTAAAATTTACTTCATATTAGAAAAGTCTCTAAATTGCTCAAATTAATATATCTTACTTTTTATTCATTCCAGACCATGGAACTGAAAAGCACTTCTGAGCTAAGTTTGATTCACAGTTGTATATACAGGAATAACGCTATTGAAGAAAATGAGTATCAGTCTAAAACTGGTGTAAGTCAGATCAGAATCAGGCCTGAAATATACAGAGTCTGTCAAAATTCTGGACTGAATGACCTTTGCATAAAAGTGTCATATCATATCACAAATAAATGCACTAATTTCTCAACTTCATGTGAAGGAAGTTACATCTTAGTTGCAAACAAAAACTAGGCTAAACCAGTTTTGAGAACTTTTGATATTCCTTTATTTTATTCCTAATGCCCCATTTACCTGTATGTACCACCCAGATATTTTTGGAACTCTGAGACTTCCTATGACACACACAAACATCCCACGTTGAAACATTTTTTCACCATTTTTTTGAGAGAAAAACTATAAAAGACAAAAATCGAGCAAGAATCTGTGAGATGTCATGAAAGAACAGGAATCTTCCAAAGTGCTTTTTAGGCTCCGATTCACCAAAGCACTTTTCCAGGAAGTTAGGCATGTGTCAATCTCCACATCCTCAATGCTTTGCAGACTAGGGATGAGATTATTCGCACAAACATGTGCTTAAGTGCTTTATCGAATCAGGGCCGTTATTTCTAAACTACTTTGTCTTTTTTGTGATCTGATTTCAGCTACTTCTGTAACTTCTCTAGAATTATTCCTGATTTACACCAGCATAAGTGAGATCAGAATCAGTTTCTTAAAGACTAGCAATATACTAACATAAGCATAAAATAAAAAGCAATCCATGGACAACGTCCTATAGAACAAAGCAAACTATATTTGTGTGCAAGCTTCTGCTTTGTACTCAAAATAATAAGAACAAAGACAAAGAGCGATTTATATAGTTTTAACAATACAAATGTTTTTTCTTTTAAAGACCTTCCTGCCATGCTGCTAAATAACTAATTAAAAACAAGGTGGGTAATATCTTTTATTGGAACAACTTCTGCTGATGGCACATGATGGCATATATCACATTGGTAGATGTGTAGGTGAACAAGCCTCTGATAGTGTATCTGATGTGATTAGGCCCTATGATGGTGTCCCCTGAATAGATATGTGGACACAGTTGGCAATGGGCTTTGTTGCAAGGATAGTTTCCTGGGTTACTGGTTCTGTTGGTTCATATCTACAATGTGATATATGCCATCATGTGCCAGCAATGCCCCTCTGCCATGTATATTGGCCAAACTGGACAGTCTCTGTGTAAAAGAATAAATGGACACAAATCAGACGTCAAGAATTATAACATTCAAAAACCAGTTGGAGAACACTTCAATCTCTTTGGTCACTCGATTACAGACCTAAAAGTTGCAATTCTTCAACAAAAAAACTTCAGAAACAGACTCCAACGAGAGACTGCTGAATTAGAATTAATTTGCAAAATGGATACAATTAACTTAGGCTTGAATAGAGACTGGGAGTGGATAGGTCATTACACAAAGTAAAACTATTTCCCCATGTTTATTCCCCCCCTCCACACCCCACTGTTCCTCAGATGTTCTTGTCAACTGCTGGAAATGGCCCACCTTGATTATCACTACAAAAGGTTTTTTTCGCCCCCGCTCTCCTGCTGGTAATAGCTCACCTTAAGTGATCACTCTCCTTACAGTGTGTATGGTAACACCCATTGTTTCATATTCTCTATGTATATAAATCTCCCCACTGTATTTTCCACTGAATGCATCCGATGAAGTGAGCTGCAGCTCACGAAAACTTATGCTCTAATAAATTTGTTAGTCTCTAAGGTGCCACAAGTACTCCTTTTCTTTTTTTTAATGTCTTAGTGAAGGAGTGGAAAACTGATTTTTTTTTGTATTAAAACAAGAACATAAGAGTTGCCATAGTCCAATATCCTATCTCTGATAGTGGCCAGCACTAAGAGCTTCAGAGGAAAATCTGCACCCACATTACATCTCTTCCTGATCTCAAAAATATCTCTTACAAAATTTTTGTTAGCAATAATGATAAGTCTGGATATTCTTGCTGTCCCTGTAAGAGTTTGGTCCCTTTGTGAATCTTGTTGAATTCTTGGCCTCAGTGATGTCCTGTGGGAATGAGTTCCACAGTATAATTACACAATGGGTGAAAGAGTATTTATTTTTATCAGTTTTGAATTTGCCAACTTTTATTTTAATTGAATACCCCCCTTTTTTCTCGTGTTATGTGACAGGGAGAATAGAAGTTCCAATCCAGCTTCTCTAGACCATTTACTCATTATTTTATATACAGTAAGAGGGGACACTATACATGTATATAAAATAATGAGCGAATGTTCTAGAGATAGTAGAGAGGAAGCTTCTGTTCTCCCTATCTCATGACATAAAAACAAGGCAATGAAAATTCAGTGAAAATACATTCTCAAGGCTTGACATTCTGCCAATTTTGCAAGTGATGGAATGGCAGTAGGAATAGGTGAGGCAATGCTCATCCCATTTTTCTTTGACATGTCTCTTTTTATATCTTTCCCACCCCTCAAAACCCTTTTTTCCCATTAATTTTCACTCTTGCAGAGATTGTATGTCATTTTTTGGTTACCAGTCACAAATATAGCAGTGATCATACAACAAATATAAAAAGAAAATAACCCCTCCACCCACATTCCTTCCATTGACGTCAGCAAAATGCCCTGACTTGTTGAGTGCCAGTGATGATGTATTGTGTACTCAGAACTTGTGATTCTGGCTATGATGTTTATAGAAAAGAAGAGTTACTCGCAGACCTGGAGAAAAGAAAGATGGACCAGTCTTTGTAATGAGACCAAAGTTATTTCGTAGAGCATTTGTCTCCAGCATTACATTAGCGCCTAGATACTATCGTGACTAACATTCTATAAATGCTATACAGAGAAGAGAGAGGGCATGTGCTTTCATTGATGATAAAGGGTGATTTAAAAAGAGATCTAACGAGTACTATTTAATGATAAATTGAAGCTAGGAACAAACAATAATAGTGTTTTTATTACCTTTTCAAGAGCAGAAAGTGTTTGCCAACTAAACGATTTGTCTTATGAATATTTACAATCTTGCATTCAAATAACACTAGTATGGTCATCACCCTCACAAAATGGCTTTATTTGCATTTTGGCCTAAGGTTGGTTCTTACTTTATGTAAATAAATTGCCCAGCTGTGGGCTAAAAGAACCCCTGTAATAGTTATACTTTCTACATAGGCCCGAATAATAATGTTTGCAGCTGATACATGAGGCAACTTTGCCTTTCATTTGTCCAAATGATCCTTAATTCTTCTCATTGTTTGCTTTTTTTGGTTTGCTTTTATAATTTTAGAGATTTCTCCCAATTTGAGTGATAGATTGTTATTCCTTTTACTTTTCTAGTAAGAATCAGTTAGACTGGTGAGAGAATAGAAATTGTGCACTTCCAAGATAAGAATCTGAATAAGTCACCACTTATTTTAATAGCCTGCAACTATATGCTTGTGCATTATCTTCTGGTATATATGTATCAGACAATAAAGGGAAGGAAGCACCAGAATCAGAAGTGAAAGGATAACACAAGGGCTGAACTACCATACTTCCAGACTGATAGAGATGAATATTATCATTGACTGAGTACCAGTCATAGTCAGAAAAAAAGATCAGAGCACCAGAAGATTCCAGCTGCACGAAGCAAAGGTTGGGATTTCAGTCTAGCTCAAAAGAAACCACTTACTCTGTAACAGAATTTAGAGAATAAAGAAGTTTTAGCAGATATTCCTGTGAATACCTGTCAGTTTGCTTCTCTAGCGTTTACAGATGAATGAGTTTTTAATTTGTAGGAATCAAAATGTTAATAAAGAGTATTCACATCAAAAAGCTTTTCTAGCATATTTTAAAAGCTCTGTTTAGTGCTCACAGAATAGTCAGACTGAACAATTAAGTAGTCTCAGACACAATTTATTAACAAAGTATTTTTTATAAAGCTTAGGGGTAACATTTTCAAAAGTGCCCAAATGATTTAGGAGCCTAAGTCACATTGACTTTCAGTAATATTTGTCATTTAAGATAGAACATGATCGGTTTATGAACGGGATTATTTCATGGGGTTGCTTGCAATAGTAAGGAACTGGCCTAATGAACAAGGAGCTCTGTAAAGATGTGGGCCTCCTTTGGATGCCCTCTTGTGGGTCAGTGAGATGCTGCGGGTGTGTCTTGCCTTAATTTCTTGTGGTTGGGGTGGCAATAGTTTTGCTTTAACAGCCTGGGACAAGGAGAAACCAACACACTAACAAAATTGCCTCTCTCCTTTTAATAGGGGTTTAGGACTGAAGCAATTACAATAAACAGTGTATAAGGTGGACACTTGGTCAGAGCTCCCAAACCTAAAATCCACAAAGTCTCTGAGTCCAGTTGAGCTGGTGTCCTAGAGCCTGAGAAAGCAACCAACACCCACTGCAGCCTGCATGGGTTCTAGCCCCCACTCTTGTCTCTTGCCATTGATTTTACTGGGCCTGGATTTCACCCATAAGCTCCTAAGTACCCAAGCTATGGTTGAAAATGAGATGTAGGAGCCTAAGTCACTTACGTTCCTTTAAAAACTTTGTCAGTCATCTAATCAGGGAACAAAAACAATAATGTGTGTCTTAAATAATCAATCATATGGCACTTCCCTGTCCTTCACCAAAAAAAAAAAAAAAAAAATCACCAATATGTAACAAACCAGTTTATTCCTTCAAAGACTTATTCAACATATCATGCAATAAGGTATTCCTGAATAGTTATAATGGAATAGCGCCCATGTGGACACTTTATTCCAAAATAAAAGTCACTTTTACTTCACAGGGAAATTATTCTGGAATAAAGTGATTTGTATTGCAGAATAGTCTCCCCCCAGGAAGCTAGTCCATTACAGTTATGCCATTCAATTTCCCCATATAGACAAGGCCTAACAAAAAATAGAAAATAACCTCTGCACAATGATTTCTGCATGGTACACCCTACTTAAAACTCTGATCATCCTTCTGGGTATACATTAACATGAAGTTCTCGCTAACATTTCTAAGGCAGTTTCCCTAGCAGTTGATGGGAACTGCCTGGTACAGGACATTTAGTGTTCTCATTTGTGTGTACCAGTGTCGCGCATTAGCTAATTAGCATTATAATACAACTTTATTCCCTTGATATCTTTTTTCCCTATATTAAGGTATCTTTATTTTCAGACAGGTATATTCTATCGGTCATATATAAGACACCTCAGATGATTATGTAAGTCCAACAGTAATAATCTACATTGTATTAGTCTTCCAATGTAAAACATAGCTAGTTTAGAAAAGTATTTTTGTTACAAGAGCTATATTTTCACCTCTCTGTCTCTTTAAGGGTTGGACTCTGCTAAAAGATCAGCAGTGCACAGCTCCTTTGAACAAGCTGTGTTGTAGCAGTGGTTTCTGTTCGGTGCAAGCAGTTCAGCAGTGGGCTATGTTGTTTGATTCCGATGCAAGTTTGAATACCATGTTCCTGTTTAAGCATAGTCCTGGTCTGTGAACATAAGCCATACTCTTTGGATGATTTCTTGGGTCTTGTCTAGATAGAGACATTTTTTGTTAAAATTTCCCAGTATTTCTCCCACTGTTTCAGCTCCTCTGAGGATAGCAATGATGGGAACTCTAGTGTAAACAAAGCACTCTCAGTAGATACCAGCATTTTAAGCCCTGCGTCCTGAGTAGCCCTGCTCTGAGCAAGGTTAGATGATGTGGTGCTTAGAATGAAAGTGGTTCTTCTGGAGGGCCCAATTTACACTTATCTACCCACAGCTGCGACCCTCAGTGGAGTTGCACTGGCAGTTGCAAGAGGAAAAATTTTATTAACAACACAGTCTCTCTCTTGACACCATGGTTTCTCTGCTCTGAGGCTGAAAATGCTATATTGCTTTATGATTAGAGGAAAAAAATGCATAAAGCCAATGTATTCCGCAATGTACCAAATAAACCCATGTATCTCCTTGGCTTTATATTACACAATGGCATTAAATATTAATCCAGGTACATTTTCTGCCCAGTAATGCTCTTTAAATTTAACACATTACATATGAGCATTGTGACTTCTCCACATTAAATATCTGAGAGTGTTAAGTGAATTTTATAAATATTTTCAACATGCTGTGTTACTCTAACAGTCACATAATTAACACTCACCCTCCCATTGCACACGCTAATTTTTCCCCGTGAGTGCTCCAGCCCCGGAGCACTCACAGAGTCGGCGCCTATGGCCCCGAGGAAAAGGGCAGGTACTTAAATTGACCACATTTCTTCCTGAGCCCCCTGGGTAACGATAGGTGCCTTATACTCTGAGCCCTTGGAAGGGAAAGGATGGGGGTGCCTAAATTGATTGGGTCATGCTTTGAGCCATCGGTAGGGTATAGGCGGGGTGCCCTGGATTTTTTGCGGGTAACAAGACCAAAGGTCCATCTAGCCCAGTATCCTGTCTTATGACAGCAGCCAATGCCAGGTGCCCCAAAGGGAATGAACAGAACAGGCAGTCACCAACTGATCAAATTCTAATATAGAATTCCCCTGTGTTGGCTGCAACACATGTCTGCATATGTGTTTGGCAGCATACAGTATTTTGCAGCTAAAATACAGTTTATGCAATAAACCACAGCATAAAACTACTTTTACCTTCAATACTTGTATTTTTTTTCTATATATTGCTTTCTTTCTGTCCTCTTGTCCCACAACATTAACCCAGATATTTACCGCGGAAACTGTGAAGTTAATTTTTTGCACAGATTTTCACCTGTTTTTTTAATTTTTGTAATAAACACAGATTGCTGGGAAATTTTAAACAAAATAAAAATAGAAAACAAAGGGTCCTGCTTATCTACAGTGGTAACCTGTTGAATGTATGTGTACAGTGTAAAAGTCTTTTATCAAGAGTGAAAATACATCAGAAAAGATTCCTTCTTAGGCTGATTTTACAGCCAAAAAACCCAACAACAACAAAAAGTGGCATTTTTAGAGTGAGAAATATATCTTGAGTTAGATATCTCTCTCTATAATCCCAGTGGATTTTTACCACCTCAATGTAACTAGACGAAGTAAACTCTAGGTAGGGGTATAATCTTGATAAAAGCTGGGCAAAATGTTTGGATTAAACTTCTTTTTGCCAAAAAATTCATACTCAGGTTGATTGAGACTTTTTACGAAATTGCTGATTTGAGTCATCTAGGATTGGTGGGAAGGAAAAGACTATTCCAAAAAAGTTGAAACAAGTTATTTCAACATTTTTTTTAAACAAAACATTTTTCAATTTAAAATGACTTTTTCATTTTGAATTTTATGTTCATTTTATTAAAAAAGTAAAAAAATAACCCCATTAAAACAAAATGAAATGTTTTATTTTGGGTTGAACTAAATGCTTGTTTAACCTGAAATAATTTTTTTCCAGCTCTTTTGTTTGGTTGAAAGTTTTGATTTTTTTGTTTGTTTGTTTTAGGTCAATCCAAAACTCTTCATTACTATTTTTTAGTTGAGCCATTGAATGAAAAAAAAAAATTTTCACACAGAATTAATGTTGACTTCAGCTAGCTGCATTAAGGTAAAAACTAGCTGTGCCTTGTCACCACATGAATTTTACAGCGAGTTAGCTAATTTGATATTTTTTTGGCAGTGAAGGCACAGATATAAAGGGACACTATCCAGATTAAAAATCAAAGGCCAGATAAACCCCTTTTGTGGAAAATCCAAGGGAGAGGTTTAGGAGCAGGAGGTAAACTGTGAGGCTGTCCTGAGGGAATTCAGATCAGACTGTTTTGTTGGGACAATGAGCAATGGGTTTGTTCAGGTTGGATGGCGATTCAGTGCTCAAAATCTGCAAGCCTTGTTGTTCTCCACCAGAGTTTGCTGTGCATCCACACTGCCTCCCTGCATGGTGGCTCTCCCCAGTTCTCCTGTCAACATGACTCGGGTCAGTGCAGCTGTGGAACTATATTTGTGGATCTGTTTGGATGGCTGGGTTCTTAGGCTATATTCACACTTCTGAGGATGACTCGCTTATAAACTGAAGTAACACTTGGTGAGTCAGGCCCTCGATTTAGATTCGGTTTGAATAAGCACTCTAGGGATTTTCTTCATCCAAGCATTTTGGAACCATAGAAAAGCTTAACTTCAGGTTTGTTTCTAGGGATGAGCAAATATATTTCTGACCCAGGTTATGGTGTTTTGTTTTGTTTTTCTCTGACTTGGTTGCAAATGTTTCATACACAGCACAGTGAAAGTAAAGATATACATACAGAACCCTGTTTTTCCAGATGAAGGCAGGTAGCACTAAGAAAAACAAATTAACCTCTATGTTCTCAAGTAGCAACAGCCTATAATTTCAGCTAAATAATTAAATTATGTGCCTACCATTGAAAAACAATAATCTATAAGCAACTAAACCTTACTCTGAAATGCACACCTTGTTTGGAACCATTAAAAGTAAAGGAGATTGTCCTCCCAACCAGCGGTCAAATTATAAAATGTTCAGAATTATTAATAAGTTTCTTCATTCACAGTTTCCCCAGACAGATTCATAATAGATAAGACAATGAAAGGCACAACAATCTCTTGAACTGATTTTATGGCTAGAAGCCTGGAAACTCCTAAATTCCAATTCCACCCCTGCTGCAGACTTGTTTTGTGGCCTTGGGCTAGTGATATGCTTACCTTACCTTGCTCCTCAGGCAGTCCTGTTATAAGCTACTAGTCAGCATGGAGGCATAGCTCAAGCCCTCAACCTCTGTGTATTTCAGTTTTCCCATATGTAAAATGGGGCTGATATTTACTTATGTACCTCATAGGGTTGCTGTGTGGATTAAATAGTTGATATTTATACATCATTTTAAAATGTGAAGTAGAGTGTGGCCTAGTGGATAGTGCACTGGACTGGGACACAAGACAGCTGGACTCTATTCCTGGCTCTGCCACTGGCTTGCTGGGTGACCATGGGCAAGTCGCTTTACCACCCCGTGCCTCAATTTTCCTATCTGTAAAATGGGAATAATGATAACACTCTCCTTTGCAAAGTGCTTTGAGAACTTTGTATTAAAAGGAGCTAGGTATACTTATTATTAGACTCAAGATACACTAGCTAGGATGTTTTTAGGCCATTGAAAGGTGCACATTCCTTTATAATGGTAAAACCTTAATTAGTGCAGCACTAGAGTAGATCTACACGATCCTTCTGGACTGCTGTCAATCTGCCAGATGCAATCAACCAGTTATGAACAGTGTATTCTGGCCTGGAATGGGGTATGCAATCTGTAAAGAGAGCTTCATAAAGATTTTTAAAGAAAGAAACCAAAGTTGATGCTTAAGCTCATTGGCCTTAGTTTAAACTTAGAGTGCAGTAAGTCTAGTCTGATTTATAATAATAATAATAGTTTGTAATCAGCATTTTTAGTGAGTCATAAGGCTAAACTAGATAAGGATGGTAAAAATATTTCAACATTACAAAGAACAAAAAGGAGTGGGGGAAAAAGCAGTGCAGTTAAATTAAAGCCACACAGAATTTCTGTCATTCTGAAATCCTAAAAGCTTTAGTGGGTCATGATATAAATGGAAGAGCTGTTTTTACAAAAGCAACATGATTTGCTTTAACCTATTGAGCCTAATCCTTCTCCCATTGAAATCAACGGGAGTTTTGATAGTGACTCCAATGGGAGCAGGAATGGATCCTTTGTCAGCAAAAAGAAAAGGAGTACTTGTGGCACCTTAGAGACTAACCAATTGGTTAGTCTCTAAGGTGCCACAAGTACTCCTTTTCTTTTTGCGAATACAGACTAACACGGCTGTTACTCTGAAATTTGTCAGCAAAGTATTTTATACAGTCTCAGAAAAGCTGGAAATAATTTTTAGGAGTTTTTCTGTTGGGAAGATAGATTTCTGCTAAAAACTGTATTTTTGTACATGACTTTTCACATACTAGGAAACTTGGACAGTTACTAAAAGATGCTTTGAATGAGCTTATCAGAATCACAAAATCTGCACCATGTTCTACTATCTGCAGTTATTTATTTCATCTTCATAGGGAGCAGATCAAACAGCTGATCAAGTTAAGCAAACATGCAGAAACGTGCGGTATTGCAAAAACACGAGATCAGGAATAATTTTAGATAAAGATAATTAATATAAAAGTAAGACAGTTCTTGCAATAAGCCAAAGAAGCTATAAAACAGAACAGTCAGAGATTAAAGTAACAAGGTGTGGGGAAATGTAAGGCTGCCTGCAGTGACTAATGTGCATGAGTGCCAAGCTCAGAGTAGACTGTTACGAACTAGGGCACAGATATAATTATATTTTACGAACCAATTATTAAGTGTAAAATCCTCAGGCACTAAAACAGCCTTAACATGGAGTCACAGACAGTCCCTTGGGGTACTTCAACCTATCTCACCAACCAGGTGAGGATACCTTTGTGATAGATGGTCCCTTACTAACACAAAGAATCACAGTAATATTCAGGTTACTCCCAAAGGATCAGTCACTTACCCCAAGTCAATTGCACATTATATCTCACACCCAGAACAATGCTAGTAGTCAATTCTTTAATAAATTCTATAAAGATTTATTAAATAGGAAAAGGAAACCAGAGAGTTATTTACAAGGTTAAAGCAGGTAAGCCTAGATACACAAGTGAGTTACAATCTTAAGTTTTGAAAGGTAATAGAAGCCTCCATAATCAGCAAGTTCTATATGTCTGCTAGGGCTAACCCAGGCTAAGCAGCTAGGGATCTTTCTTCTGCCTAGAAACAATTTGTTCCCCTCACCTCAGAATCCAAGCAGCATAGAGATGACTATGGCAGTTTTTCAGGGAGTCATTATTACGGGCACAAGAACAAACTATCCCACTGTGTAGGAAAGAGAGAAAGTGACCACCCTGGCTTATCCAGGAGATCTTCAATGATCTGCAACTCAAAAAAGAGTCCTACAAAAAGTGGAAACTAGTTCAAATTACAAAGGATGAATATAAAAAACAACAACAACCCAAGCATGTAGGTACAAAATTAGAGAGGTCAAGGCACAAAATGAGATTAGACTAGCTAGAGACATAAAAAGTATCAAGAAAATATTCTACAAATACATTAGAAACAAAAGGAAGACCAAGGACAAGGCAGGCCCATTACTCAATGAAGGGGGGAAGACAATAATAGAAAATGTGCAAACGGCAGAAGTGCTAAATGCCCTTTTTGTTTCAGTTTGTTTCAGTTTTGTTTCAGTTTTAGTTTACTAAAAAGGTTAGTAGCAATTGGACATCTAACATAGTGAATGCAAGTGAAAATGAGGTAGGATCTGAGGCTAAAATAGGGAAAGGAATAAGTTAAAAATTACTTAGATGTCTTTAAGTTGCCAGGGTCTGATGAAATACATCCTAGAATACTCAAGGAGCTGACTGAAGAGAGATCTGAGCCATTTGTGATTATCTTCAAAACCTCATGGAAGATGAGAAAGATTCCAGAGGACTGGAAGAGGGCAAATATAGTGCCAATCTATCAAAAGACCTCCTCATAAACAAACTACAGTAATATAGCCTAGATGGAGCTACTGTAAAGAGTGTAGTTATCAGTGATTTACAGTGAAGCTGGAAGGGCATGTCGCGTGGAGTCCCACAGTGATCAATCCTGGGTCCGGTTCTGTTCAATTTCTTCATCAATGATTTCGATAATGGCATAGAGAGTATACTTATAAAGTTTGCGAACAGTGCCAAGCTGGGAGGGGTTACAAGTACTTCGGAGGATGGGACTAAAATTCAAAATGATTTGGACAAACTGGAGAAGTGGTCTGAAGTAAATAGGATGAAATTCAATATGGACAAATACAAAGTACTCCACTTAGGAAGGAACAATCTACTGCACACATACAAAATGGGAAATGACTACCTAGGAAGGAGTACTATGGAAAGAGATCTGGGGGGTTATAGTGGATCAGAAATTAAATATGAGTCAACAGTGTAACACTGTTGCAAAAAATGCAAACAGCAGGAGTGTTGTGAGCAAGACACAAGAAGTAATTCTTCCACTCTACTCTGCACTGGTAAGGCCTCAACTGGAGCACTGTGTCCAGTTCTGGGTGCCACATTTTAGGAAAGATGTGAACAAACTGGAGAAAGTCTGGAGGAGAGCAACAAAAATGATTAAAGGTCTAGAAAACATGAGCTATGAGGGAAGATTGAAGAAACTGGGTTTATTGAGTCTGGAGAAAAGAAGACTGGGAAGGGGCATGATAACAGTTTTCAAGTATATTAAAGGTTATAAACAGGTTGGAAAAAAATTGTTCTCATTAAACCTCTGAGGATAGGACAAGTAATGGGCTTAAATTGTAGCAAGGGTGGATTAGGCTGGACATTAGGAAAAGCTTTCTAAATCATGGTTGTTAAGCACTGGAACAAATTGCCTAAGGAGGTTGCGGAATCCCTGTCACAGGAAGATTTTAAGAACAGGTTAGACAAACATCTGTCAGGAATAGTCTAGTTATTACTTAGTCCTGCCTTGAGTGCAGGGGACTGGACTAGATGACTTATTGTGAGGTCCCTTTCAGTACAACATTTCTATGATTCTATGACTAGTTCCCTCCTCCCATGTGCTCTGAGCTGCGAACTCAACTGATGGGAGGAGTCCACTTCCACGATTCATCTTCATAGGGAGGAGAGCAGGACAACAAAATTCTTTTATCCTCTTGTTGACGATATGTATGGAAGTTCTTGTCACAACATATCACAATAATCCATCTGGTATTGATGGACCTTTCCCTTTGGGAAGGGTATAAAACCTTCTGTTGAAGATCAGCACTTCATACTAATGTCTCTCTCCCATCTGGTTATTTGCACAGTCACAGAGACTTACACTACAATCGCTCAAATATTAGCTTGCACTAGGGAACACATATGTTATAAATAAGAGTAATGCATGCAGCAACTGAGAAGCATTTGATAAAGTCTCAATGCTAAATAAATTCTTACAATTCTAATATCTATTTTAACAATACTAGTACACGGTTGAGTCAGACTGATTCCAGGTATGTATTTGTCAGAGTTCAGGGTGAGCTGGCATCTGGTCTGCCAGTGTCATAGGGGAGAAAACAATCCTCCTACCTTTCTTTGTCTCCCCCTCCTCCTTGGCTGGTACAGAGAGTTTCTCCTCCTGTTTCACTTTACTTTAACTACTGGGACTGATAAACCACTAGTGGTGCAGTGGTAGAATTATGAGACTGTTATGTTGTACGACAGATACGTACAAAGAAATCCATCAAATTCTGCTCATGTGAGAACAGATAACCTGGTGCCCTGGTCTTCAGCCAAGTCTCATTCCCATCAGGGAAGCGATGATAAGGACAGGTGCTGAAGGAGAATATTTGAACAGCAAACCAATGGGCAACTTGGGAGTTTGGGACAACATTTAAATCAAGCTTACTGTTACCCTCTCAAAAACCATATAAAGGGCATGCACCTGCACTCCTTGTACACCCCAAATTTCACTGGGGAATCTGAGGTGTGCAATGAATGCAGTGTTGGACCTTAAAAATTGCAATACATAAAGAAATTCAGAGGTTTTACCTCACTTCCTTAAAATTGCCCTTCACATATCAAATGGGATCTGAATTTATTATTTAGAAATTGGTACAGAAAGGGCTGAAGGAACGTTCATGTCCCTAACATATAGTAGAGAGCACAGAGAATTACTCCTCCTTATACTAATGTAACTATTAATTAGTCAGCCATTACTGTATCAGGGCTGAATTTGGCCTTCCCCCTCCCGGATTTGAAGATTTAAATTGTTTCTCACATCTGGCAGAATTCGCAAAATTGCACAACATTAATTGACAATGTATGTCAGAAGTGGATAGGGACAGATATAGAAGATTTTAAATAAAGCAAACTAAAAATGAAATGTTTCAGAGTAACAGCCATGTTAGTCTGTATTCGCAAAAAGAAAAGGAGTACTTGTGGCACCTTAGAGACTAACCAATTTATTTGAGCATGAGCTTTCGTGAGCTACAACTCACATAAATTGGTTAGTCTCTAAGGTGCCACAAGTACTCCTTTTCTTTTTAAAAATGAAATGTTGGAATACAAATCATGGAGTTGAAGGTATGGCTAAATGTGTAATACAGATGGTCTCATTTAAATATGGCTGGCCTGATTCTAATCTTACTTACTGGTTTTACACCAGTAAACTCCATTGATTACAATGGAGTTACTCCTGATTTACACCAATGCAAGTGAGATCAGAATCAGGCCTGAGGACCAAGACCCACTGAGCTCATAACAAAGTAAGCAAGCTGAATATTGATTCTATTTTGCTGCTGCTAAGCTTGAGAGATGTGCACGCATAAAAATTGAAGAACAGAGCTGTTTGTGTGAATTCCTCTTGTGTGATTAACAGAAGTTATCTGAGAAAATTATTTTTCTCTTGCCAGTAAAGACATTTGGGTGGATTCTGAAAAAAAAATCATTGATTTTTTTTTTTTTTACAAAACCATTAAAATTTACCTGATAAAATATTGGGAAGTAATTTTTCAGAGTCAGCATTTGAAAAAGATTTGATGGTATTGATTTTAGCTGTGTACACCTGCTCAGTACTGCAAGAATATTTTAAAAGTCACATCTCTGTTATCCATATACATTTTCCCTGCTAATTATAAGCAAATGTTTTAAAGAACCATTTTGTGTGATATTGTACCTAGCCACCTTAAGAACTGCTGTTGCAACTGGTATTCTTTTCTTTATTTCTTTCTGAGTATTTAGGGCTCATGAAAGACACAGCCAAAAGTCGGATGTCCCCTATTTAGCCATAAAGCAGGTTCAGTAGGAGCAGCACAGTGCCAAAATACTCATTCTTGTTCTCAAAAGACCCCCTTCAAGGGATGAGAAGATAGTTTACTCTTGTTTAACTAGCTCACTAATTAACTTTTGTAAAACCAGTTCAGCCTTTCGCCCTTTTGCCGAGAATGCCG
The DNA here is from genome assembly GCF_965152235.1 of Eretmochelys imbricata. Lineage (NCBI taxonomy): Eukaryota > Metazoa > Chordata > Testudines > Cheloniidae > Eretmochelys > Eretmochelys imbricata. The sequence continues at coordinate 79,629,993 of NC_135577.1, forward strand.
ACAAGATAGGCAATTAGAGCTAAGACATATTTCTTCACATAATGCACAGTCAGCCTATGGAACTCTTTGCCAGAGGATGTTGTGAAGGCCAAGACTATAACAGGCTTCAAAAAAGAACTATATAAACTCATGGAAGGTCGGTTCTTCAATGGCTATTAGCCAGGATGGGCAGGGATGGCGTCCCTAGCCTCTGTTTGCCAGAAGCTAGAAATAAGTGACAGGGAATGGATCACTTGATGATACCTAGTCATTCCCTCTGGGGCACCTGGCATCAGCTACTGTGGGAAGACAGGATACTGGGCTAAATGGACCTTTGATCTGACCCAGTATGGCCATTCTTATGTTCTTGACTGCAGTGGTTTTGAGATGCAGATAACTGCCTTTCAGAAACCAAGATCATCAGAAGTAAATATCAGCCTATAGTGTAACATAGGCCAGTGAACAGCTAGAAGGCATGGTATTAACTTTTAATTATTAGTATCTTGGGGACTAATCCTGCTTGCCTTACTCCGACATTAGCATTTTACTTCAGTTGGACTATTTGTTATTTTATTTATTATTTGTATTACTGTAGTGCCCAGGAGCCCTAATCACAGCCCACTGTACTTGGTGCAGTACAAACACAGAACAAAAAGATAGTCTCTGTCCTAAAGAGCTTACAAGATAAGGGCTTATCTACACTTGAAACTCTACAGTGGCACAGCTGCAGTGATTCAGTGTAGACACTATCTATGTCGACAAGAGGGATTCTCCTATTAGCATAGGTAATCCACTTCCCCGAGAGATGGCAACTAAGTAGATGGAAGAATTGTTCTGTTGACCTAGCACTGTATACACAGGGACCTAGGTCAGTTTACCTCTGCAGCTCAGGGGTGTGGATTTTTCACACCCCTGAACAACACAGTTATGCCAACCTAATTTTCTAGTGTAGACCAGGCTCAGCTGCACCGCTGTAGTGCTTTAGTGAACACACTACTACGCCGATGGGAGACCTTCTCCCATTGGCATAGTTAATCCACCTCCCCAAGAGGTGGTAGCTATTATCAACGGGAGAAACACTTCCATCGACGTAACACTGTCGACGGGGGGGGGTTAGCTCGGTATAACTATGTCACTCAGGGGTGTGGATTTCACACCCCGGAATGACTTAGGCCTTTTCTACAGTAAGGGGGTAAGTCGACCTAAGTTACGTAACTCTAGCTACCTGAATAACATAGCTGGAGTCGACATACCTTAGGTCAACTTATTGCGGTGTGTACACCACGCTGTGTCAATGGGAGATGCTCTTCCGTTGACTTCCCTTACTCATCTCGTTCCGGTGCAGTACCGGAGTCAATGGGAGAGCGATCTGCGATCTTCACTAGACCTGCTAAATCAACCCCCAATGCATCGATCATCACAGCGTCGATCCCCAGTAAGTATAGACATGCCCTTAATTATACGGATATAGGTTTGTAGTGTAGACCTAAAAGAGGCAACTGAGGGATACAGAAGGACAGATAGAGGAGTACACGGAAATAGTGGGAACTGTGTGAGTAAACCAAACAGGATTTGGCCACTGGAATTAATTTGAACCAGCAACAGAGAGGTGAGAGACTCTATCCAATTACACATAATCTGAGCCATTCAGCTGCATGACTACAATTCTTGGTTCAACTGACCTGCTAGGATCTCAGTAACAAGCTTCCTGAAAGGGGGTGTGGTTGTTTGTTTGTTTTTGGAATTACACATTCAAGAGATTAAAAGTGCAAGCTTTACCAAATGCATCTACGTGGAGCCATTAGCATAAGATTTTTACAGTTTACATGAAAAAAAAAATGTCTGCAACACATTAGTTTCTAAGAATTGCAAATAAAAATTAAAAATAAACAAACACAGGAATATCACTAGAAGGCAAAAATGATACTTTATATATCTATAGTTAACAAGAATTGAATGTAAAGTGTTATTATCTGCAGTTATTAAATTCTATAATTCAGTGACATTACCCAGAATTTCAAAAAATCTTATCCAAGTTCTGCCTTTTTAAAAGTGAGTTTCCCCATCATTTCCTACATTTTGTTAAATCGAAATGTTATGGCTGGATGTATGATGTATGTACGGGCTATATCTTTGGCTCATTTTCAGGTTTTCTGCACCTTTACATTGAGAGAAGTGTTCGTCTCTGCTTCAGAGGCAGCTGCCATTTTGTATTCAGATGGAGCCTGTTGTAGAAGGGCACTGGATGATCTTGATGACCATGCTGTCTATCTCCCTCCTTCCCTTTCCTTCCTGGTCTGTTGGGTTTTTTAAAATGGAAAACTGAAATCACTGAGGTGGAAAGAATGTGGTTGTTCTTTGTTCATCAGACAGGAGATCATTTGTCTTTCTCTTCCAGTGATTGGCTGTAGAGTAACTAATAAGTGGGATATTATTTCCCTAAGCTTTAAACATTGTATATTTTTTCATAGACCTCCCAGCAATGTGAGGTGCTGAGCTTCTTCAGTTCCCTGTGTGTAGTGGGCCTATTGGGGCACTCAGCACCATACAGGTAAGGCCCAACAGGACCAGTGCCAAATTGCTTTTGGCAAATATACAAACAAATCAATTGCTTCCCAAATTTTTACTACTTAGGACACGATCACCAAATATGTAGAATCATGCCCCTTCCCTCCCCCTCCAGGCCCCACAATGCTTCCAGCAATCTTTTCCCATGCCATTGATCACCTTTTTTATTCTGATGGGTGTAAATGTTGATAGATTTGGAGTAATTTCTTCTGTAAAATCAAACAGAACAGGAGGCACCTGCTCTCCATATCCATTTCCATCCATCTGGATCATTTTCTCTCCAATGATCCCCTTTCCAAATTCTGCAAGAAAGGCAATTCTTTTTCTGCATCAACATCTTTCCAAGTTTTATACATACTAGATGCAGCTTCCTTTATACTAATTTCTTCAGCAATATATAGCACTGCTACTTGTAGATCTCTATTTAAAGCCTCTATTTCTGGGGTAACATTTTTTATGACTCTTCTACATCCTACAACTATTACGAGTCACCCCTTTTCATCATATACACAATGTCCTGACACTCCCCTCCTTTACTTGCCTTCTCAAAATCCATTTTACTAGGTTTATAAATCATAGTAATATAGTAACAAAATAAATAGAAGCAACTACCAAACCCCTTGTATAATCCTCAAGACATAGGCACTGCTCATCCAAGCAACTGCATAATCTTATTATCTTGACCCTTCTCTTTCTTCCTTTTTATACCCCTTACTGTGTTTATCTTTTTTTCATATTCACTTGGGTATTGATCCCAATTATAAGAAATACTCTAATAATCATCATCACTGTAAGACTTAACCAAGAATTACTGGTTGAAACTAGTATGATCATCAAACTCCACAGAGTGGTCCAAATACTCCTTGGAGAATTCCATCCTCCACAAACTCAGTGGAAGAGTCCTTGTTCATATCATATTTATCCAGTTTTTGTGGAGGTCTTGATGTTGTGGCCCATGTGAATCAGTGTTCACATTGCACTCCCTGTCAGTACCCAGCCTGAGCTGGGGAAATCTAATGATCCACGCAGCCCACCAAATTCAGTGATGAATCCTGGGCACATTGTGCATATGCTAAGACTACTTACAATTTTCCAAATATTAGAAAAGAAATATGAAAGAATCCGGGGATTCTAATATACGTGAAACAAAATGAAACTTAGGAATGCAAACATTCTCATTTTGATGTGGCCAAGTGTAAGGACAGCTGTGGGTCTAATCCAAAGCCCTCTAAGTCAGTGGTAAAATTCCCATTATTCCATGTAATTTGGATCAGACCCTGTTTTAAGAGTATCCTACAAAGTAGGTGATGATAGGGAGCTGATGGTTTATTCATTTTATTTGTTTCTCGTGTTATTTACTTCATCTGTTCTTTTGTATTTAACTACTCTAGTCTTGACTTTTATGCTTTATGAGTGTCTTGATTTTTTCCACTTCTATTGGGTTTTGGTGTTAGATAATAATGCCTTCTAGACTATTACCTTTCTTTACTAAAATGTATATAGCAATTTAAACTGAAACTACATAGACCCCTGGAGCTTTACCAGCAATTACTAGACCTCTTCATAGCAAGATAAGGTCAGAGCAGATGGGTTTGTGATCATGTAGAAGGGGAAACAAAATATTTTTCCTAATAAAATTGAGTCTATTTAGGTCAGTAGAGACTCGTGAAAAATCTCCTTGCCTCACACAGCAGGAGCAGCAGCACTGAAATAACTATATTGCTCAAATCCCTTTCTAAAAGCCCATGGAACAGTAATATACAAAAGAAACTTGTTAAAATAGATAACTTTGTGACACCAAAATTATGATTTTTCCTAGCAGTCTGATCTTGCAAGACACAAAATTCAGTTAAATGAGATCTGATGTTTTATTCAATATATTTTGGCTTTCTGAGCAGAAGGTATTCATTTAAGAGATCTTTTATTTTATCAGGTCAAGTTGCTATTTCAGCTTTTCTTCTACTGGACTTCTCTTCTTTAGCATATATGTTCCATTGTAAGGTATTCATTGAAAAAGGCATGGGTGTATTCGATTATTGGCCCTACTGTGCAATAGATTAACCATTTATACCTGGTGTCTTACTAGGGGACTTACCCTATGTCAGAGGATCCTCTATATTTTATTTTTTAAAAATTGCAGTGTTACTTTGTAACATACATAAAATCCTGCATCCATTAAAGCCAGTGGGAGTTTCCCCTATGTTAGCGGTTTTCAATCTGTGGCCCACAACCACTGAGGGTCCATAGACTATGTCTAAGATTTCCAAAGACACCCTCCATTCAAAATTTTTTAGGGGTTTGCAAATGAAAATGGTTGAAAACTACTGCCCTATGCTGATGGAGGGAAGCAGCAATAGCAGCTAAGATCTTGGTGAAAAACAAACAAAAAAGCAACTCATTTGTAAGATCATAGAATATCAGGGTTGGAAGGGACCTCAGGAGGTCATCTAGTCCAACCCGCTGCTCAAAGCATGACCAATCCCCAGCTAAATCATCCCAGCCACGGCTTTGTCAAACCTGACCGTAAAAACCTCAAAGGAAGGAGATTCCACCATCTCCCTAGGTAACCCATTCCAGTGCTTCACCACCCTCCTAATGAAAAAGTTTTTCCTAATGTCCAACCGACACCTCCCCCACTGCAACTTGAGACCATTAGTCCTTGTTCTGTCATCTGCTACCACTGAGAACAGTCTAGATCCATCCTCTTTGAACCCCCCTTTCAGGTAGTTGAAAGCAGCTATCAAATCCCCCCTCATTCTTCTCTTCCGCAAGCTAAATAATCCCAGTTCCCTCAGTCTCTCCTCATAAGTCATCTGCTCCAGCCTCCTAATCATTTTTGTTGCCCTCCACTGGACTCTTTCCGATTTTTCCACATCCTTCTTGCAGTTTGGGGTGCAAAACTGGACACGGTACTCCAGATGAGGCCTCACCAATGCCGAATAGAGGGGAATGATCACTTCCCTCGATCGGCTGGCCATGCTCCTACAAATGGTCAGGTACATGATGAAAAGTGTGGTATAAATACCTAGATACCTTAGCAGATCTGGCCTGCAGATCCTCAGAATTGGGAGAGCAAAAAGTTGACTTAAAACAGCAAATCAGGTCCCAAGGATCAGGCCAATAGACATATGATTGATCTCCTTATTTTAGAAGCATCTGCGATTATGGAGGTCAGTAGAGAATATCCATATTTTAGAGAAAGTTAATTGCACAGGGAAAGATCACAGCTTGTGGGGATGAATCTGGCAAAGTGTTCGAGGAATGTCTTGGCTAACAAACTTCAGAATGAGTGTTAAATAGTAGCTCATAGTATTTCACATTCTTTCTCAGTCCCTGCCCTTTAAACATAAGGTCCAGACTGAGTTAAAGCTGTGAGAATACAAAACACATAAGCACACATCTTTGGTACAGCACAGCCAAACCCACAGATTCCTAGAAAATGTAATGAACTTCCCATGCTGCCCGTGACTGGCAGCAAAATAAAACCCTAACATGAACATACAAAAGCTAAGTAGTATTTTTATTTTCACTTCCAACATACAAATATTGATAGGATACTAGTCTGATTTCTTGCTGGTGGTGATGATTTATGTATCAGAAGAGCAATGCACATTTGTTAGCAGGAGATCTTATTGTCAGTGATTTCTGCTTCTGTAGTATCCTCCAAATAACTCAGTGTATGTCTATACTACCCACCAGATTGGTGGGCAGCGATTGATCCAGCATGGGTCCATTTATCGCGTCTAGTCTAAACGCGATAAATTGACCCCTGAGCACTTTCCTGTCGACTCCTGTACTCCAGCACCGCGAGAGGCACAGGCAGAGTCGATGGGGTGCGGCCGCCGTAGACTCACCATAGAGACGACACTTCGGTGAGTAGGTCTAAGTACGTCAACGTCAGCTACGTTATTCACATAGCTGAAGTTGTGTAACTTAGATCAATCCTTCCCCGCCCCCCCAGTAGACAAGGGCTCATTGTCAGCCCAGTGCGATTTAGTGGCTCAGGTACAATTCAATGTTTGCATCTTTCAGTCAGGACCTGGCTCTCCTACTTACTCACTACATGACCTTGGGCAAGAAATAGAACTTCTGTGCTTCAGTTTTCCTATCTGTAACATGGGTTATATTATTTCTGTAGCATCATAGAGTACTTGCTGTTCTTTAAAAAGGATTTTGAAAAATTGGAATTGATTCAGAGAAAGGCTACATGAATGACTTGTGGTCTAGCAAACATACTTTAAAATTAGAGATTAAACAACCTCAATCTATTTAGCTCATTGAAGAGAAAGTTAAGAGGTGATTTTAGTCACTGTCTATTATTACCTACAGTGGTAGAAGATATCAGATACTAGAGGGCTTTTTAATCAAGTAGATAAAGCATTATAAAATCCAATGGCTGGAAGTTGAGGTCAGTAAAGTTCAAACTGGAAACAAGATGCACATTGTTAACTGAGGGTAATTAAATTGGAATGGATTACTAAAGGGTACAGAAAATTCTCTATCACTAGGGGATGTCTGACTGCATATCTTGCTAAAATATATGCTCTAACTCAGACTTGATAGGGATAGATACAGAAGCTACTGGATAGAATTATATGGCCTGTGTTAAAGCTATTAAATCTATGAATCTTACTATCTAAGCTAAGACAAGAATAGGAGGAGACATCAGGGCAATGAGGAGTTTTTGATAAAGGACAAAATGAATACAACAGAGTAATGATGTTCGAGATTAATGCATTTTGAAAGTTATGTATGGGCTTTTAAAGCTACATGAGATAAGACAAGGAAGAGCTGTACATGCCCCCCTCCCCCCCATATCCATTTCCCAATCATACATATTGCTTGGTCTGAGAAAAGAAGGAATGAGGGGAGAATGGAAGGAGATGACCTGAAGTAGGAAGGAGCTGAATGGTGGAGGGCAAAAATTAGGCTCTTGAATTTGATTTGGAAAGACATGGTGAGCCAACGATTGCAATAAAGGCAGAACAGGGACACAGTGTCAGAGAAGGTGGTAGAATTTTGGGCTCCAGGACCCTGCAAGGTGTGAGAATCGACCAAAAAAACCCAACAGTTGTGTTTTTACCCTGGGATAACTCACACTTATTAGCTATCCTGTTGTCAAATCCTACCGGATTTGACTAGGCGCTTAGTTTTACTGTGAGCTAAACCCCAGGTGGGAGTATAGAGCTGACCTCACCCACCTACCAGGAAGTAAGCACTACAAATGCCTGGTCTCCACTTAGGATTTTACAGCAAGATAATGGTGCCCCCTTTCGACCTAAGCAGCTAGACAAAGTTTGGGGCCCGGTGGGTGTTCCAGCCAGGAGTAGAAATAGGTGATAAAAAAACAGTGTCAAAGAAATACCTGATATTTTACAAAGTACAAAGCCCTGTGTCTCTGAACACAGAGGGAATCAAATAGCAAGAAACAGCTTCTTTTGCTCACAGCACCAAGAGCACTCTTTCAGCCTGTGCCCCTGACCCAACCATCTCTTCCCAGGTTTCTTTGAGGGTCAGCCACACATTTTCAAGTACTCCTTCAGGCTGCCTCTCTCACTCAGCCTGTGCTCAGTTGTCCCTTTCCCCTGCCCTGCCCACTCCCCTACCCCTGGTCACAATATTCAGTCAAACCTTCTGTCCACCTGGTGCTAGTTTCTGGCCAGACTCCATTAGGCTTTGTTTTATATGTGGCCCCTTAATTGTATCTTACAACTGACTTAGATGCAGGATTCATTTACATATCAGTTTAAGGAGGTTTTAACTCAACCTGTAACAAGGTTTCACCCAGATCATAACAATAACTATCCATGGTTTGTCCTCTTACTATAAAAACATATCTTTTAAAGTAGTGAAGATAAAGCCTTTTTTCACAGCAGTGTTTTGAACAGATTGGAAGGGTTATAATGAGGTCAGGAAGTCTAGAGAAGACACAGAATAATAATTCTTACCTCCCAAGGGTGTTCCAAGCTTTAATTACTTAATTTGTATAAGATATTTGGACATCTGTAAGTTAAAAGTGCTATAAAAGTGAAGTGTTGATCATGGGCAGCCTTTTCCTCAGGCTTTACATTTTACGGTAGATCAGCATGGAATGTTGTGTTAAAGGTTCTAAAGTAGTGGAATACTTGTAACAATTGTCCATTTGAACCACTGAAGCCAAAGCCCAGCATGGGGAGATTGATATCTCACACAATTTTTCCAAGGGATATAGTTAGGGGAAACTAGTCTAAGGTCTCTTCTAATACAGTGTATATTGTACATCATGCTTTAAATCAGGGGTCTCAAACATGCGGCCTGCGGGCCACCCACCATAGGCGCCAACTCCACCGGCAGCCAACCTCCCTTCTCCGTCCCAAGCGCACTGTGTCCCCACTCCTCACGCCAACCAGCTGTTTGGTGGTGCTTAGGACTTTCCAGAAGGGAACGGGGAGGAGGCACGCTCAGGGGAGGAAGCAGAGAAGAGGCATGGCCAGGGCTGGGATTTGGGGAAGGGGTTGGAATAGGGGCAGGGAGGGGGTGGAATTGGGTCAGAGACTTTGGGGAAGGGGTTGGAATGGGGGTGGGGGAGTGGTAGGACATGCGCAGGGACTCATGGACTAGACGAGCAGTCTGAGGTATGAAGTTCAGCATGTATGATTCTTTGCTGTGAGTAGTTGGGAAGAATGTTGTTAAAAGTGGCAACGTATTTTATATGAATAGTTACTTTTAAAAGTTCCTGCCATTACAGGAATATTGATAGACTGTTAGTGTAGATCATCAGTGTTACTGACCACATAAGGAATAGTTGCAGGGGTTTATATTTTATTGAAACCCCTCTTTGCATTACAGTTTTAAAGATGTTAATACATTGACTTTTAATAGCATACTATATTACTCTTCATTTTTTTCATTTTTGACTATACTTTTGTTTCGTTGTATAAAAAGTTTTCAGTGATGTGGCCCTTGGGTCAATGTACTAGAACTCATGTGGTCCTTGTGGTGATTTGAGTTTGAGATCCCTGCTTTAAATCAACTTAAAAACACCCCAACACTTTAGGACTGTTCAGATATGAACTTAAATCTTATTTTTCTGCTCAGGGATATTTTCCTCTATTGACAAAAAGAGAAAATGATATATAGAATTAATATTTTAAAAAAATTCAAACTGTGATAACTATAGCAAACTTCTTATGCTTCCTTTGTGCTCTCATATAATCTTTTTATATTTTGCTTTAGCTGAAGAGGGGGCTTTTGATATGATAGTCCAGATAAAACTAAGTTTAGATTTGGTTTGTGTGGGGGGCAGAGGATAGGGAGTGGAAACAACATGGATTTCAAATATATGTCTGACTTTTTTTAAGTAGAAGATTAAATATTCCATAGATACCTAACAAATATCTCCCAGCCCTTGCTACAAGTTATTCATTGTATCTCACAAGCCTGACCTTTTCCAACAAACCTAGAACACTGAAAGTCTTAGAGTACCCTTTTATTCGTCCTTTGTTGTTTATGAAAATCATGCCATGCTCATTAATCTTTCTTAAATTAAAGTGTAACATTGTTTATACAATCCACTGGACAAGTTATAAAAAGGCTTTAATCTTTAAAATGTCACAGCATCAGCCACTTGATTGATTTCATAAAAGCAATCTTCTCAAACTCTGTTTAACCATTTAAATGCAAAGGCATGACTGTAGCTATATCCATAATACCATCCTAGAATTGCATGCAGAACTCCTACTCATGTCAGATCGAGAACAGCAAAAGGTGTGGGCCAGATTCTCTGATATGATTTTGCCCCTTTGCTCAGGTTACAAATGGCCATTGAATTCCCTCAGCTGAAGGGAACTCTGCTTATGTAAAGCCAGAAAAACCAGTTCCAGTCAACATTCACCCCAGTGTGTGGGGTATGCCATGAGAGAGAAGGGGCATGTCTTGTATAGGAAGAAGGTATAGCATAGCCTGATCTCCACTGCTGATACTTCATTTCCATGGGGTCTCTTGAGGACCCCACAAACAGAGGTGTAATTTAGAGCAGTCTTTAGGCTATGCTGAGATACGCGCAGGCCAGAGCCAACTCCAGCCAGCCCGCCCTCACCCTCCACTCCCCTGTACAAAGCAGAGCTCAGACTCAGGGAAAATCCTTTTATATTTCTCCTTGTACTGGAGTGTGTACTAGTCAAATTGTTTCTGACTGTAAATGCAATAGCTTTGGCCAAGATCATTTCCCCCAACAGGAGATTTACAGTGGGATGAGGTTTAGGAGAAGTCTCTCCCTTCAGAGTTGCTTCCTGACTATTTCATTTGTTTGGGGGCAGGGGGAATGGGATGGCGGCTCACCCTGCTCCCAAAGGAATAGTCTATGGAGCCTGCCTCCAAACCTCATAGATCCTTGTTAATCCACAGAAGGCCCTATATCTTCATTTCTCTGACATCTGATAGGTCTCTGTACTCCACTTCCTTTGCGGTACTGCTCCGACTGAGTCTCCAGACCTCAGCTACTCCTAAGAGGAACCCTATGGAAAGCAGGAGTGGAGACTGAATCCTGAAAACTAATGGATGTGGATAATTTTACTCACATGACTTGTCCTACAGAATGGAATGGGATTGCCCTCATACATGTGAGTAACTTAAGTGTTTGCAGGATCAGGCAGATTACATCACACAGCAAACTGGTTTTTGGGGTTAAGGAAGTTAAATTGAGGTGTTCAATGGACTTTGGAAGCATGAACCTGATTTGATTTCCTCCCAACTTTTATATTGATCTAAGAGCACACTCCTCCTCCTTTTTAATATTCTAGTAAAGAAGAAATATTTAATCTAAAAACAAGGAAGTAGCACTATGCCTCACAACTTTTAAGTCAGATTTTAAATCCAGTTTTTTCTATCAAATGTGTACTCACTTTGGAGTAAAGATTTAATTAAGCCTAAAAATGTAATGAAGTGCTGTTGAACATAGTAGATGGCTGTCCTATGAAGGGAGAAGTGCAGCTGCTAAATAGGACATGAAATTTACTACCAAGAGTGGTTTATTTATATAATGTAATATAATAAGAGGTGTCCTTCAACAGATTAATGTTTCAGATGATCATTGGCGAACACTTAAGAAGGTGACATTGACAGGATGGTAGTATTATTCTACATCTGTGATGTTTAATCCTTCCCAGGGGACTGGACCTTGACCTGCTGTGCAAGCGTGTGTTTGAATGACCCTAGGCCCTATGCTTTCCGGCATTTTAACTCTTGGCAGGGTCACTCCTGCCAGACAGGTTAAAGTGTGAAGACCAGACAAAAAGCAGTATATTGCTCCTACAGATTGGGAGTTGAACAATAGGTCAACAACCTATCCTCTTAAAAAAGTTATAGAAACATAAGCTTGCTATTCTGGAAAACAGCATGATAGACAAGTATGGCAGAGCCTTGTTCATGCCCTAAGCAATTCCTGATGGTGCAGGAAGGATTCATATTTGGAGCCAGACATTATCTAGAATCCTGTATTTTTATGAGCTTTAAAAAAAAAAAGCCATCACTAGAATTAAAGTTCTGAAAAGACTTTTTTTTTCCCCATGCAAATTTTCCAGAAAGTAATTTCAAATGTGTTTTTCATTCTCAAAATTTCACTCTTCATTGAAGTTTCAGCAAACTAATTATTTTTTATATAGAAAAAATGAGTCAGTTACTGTACTCAAAAGTTCAAGTTACTTTCTGGAGTTTTCTTTTTGTTTGTTGTGTGTGTGTAGGTGGGAAATATTTGAGCAGATTCTCTTCAACTGTTTGAGTTTAGCATGGGTAACAAGACAAAAAACAAACCACTTATGTACCCTCCCCCAACACTGTAATATCACTAGGACAAAAGTTAATGTATTTGAAGTTTCTGGCTAATAGTGGACATAGACTTCATGAGGACGAGTGACTGACTAGTTTGAAAGACAGTTTTTGACTTCTTGAAGTACCAGAAATAGAGTGTTCAAATAACCATTTTTATCTGGGGAATGAATGTCCTTCCAAATAGTTTTGAAATAGCAGAGGTCCATACCTAGAGCTCTCTCTTCAATGGTAAATGTTGTCTTCTTCATAGAAGCTACAGGGGGTGAAATCCTGATCACATTGAAATCAATGGCAAAATTCTCATTGACTTTTGTGGAACACAAATGTCTACAGATTTGCAAAATACATAGGTTAGTAAATATTAACCTTTTTAGTCCTCTTTTTTATATTAATTCCTCCAGAATTTTTATGACATTAGCAGAAAGTATGTTTGAATTCTAAGAGCATTGATTATTAACCTGTGAGTGACCTGTACTCAGGAATTTTTAGGTGATTGAGTGTTGGGCTGTATCTAATTATTCCCAGCATCTCCAGGTCTGGGAAATCCAGGTATCTGGAGAAAAGACCCCTTCAAACTACTAGGAATGTCTACAGAAGTATGTTAACAAAACTGGGTGATTGATAAGAGATACTTTTTATGGCAGATGTTTTCTGTAGTGGGGTGGGTGATAAATAAGGAATAATTGTTATTACAGATAGGTTCTGTAATGGATGTAATAATGAACCATTGAAAGATGTTTTTAAATTATTAAGAACTGTTGGTTTTCACAGTGGTTGGTAATAATGACCAGATTAGAGTTTCATTTTTACTCATCAATCAGGTAAACTGAGGACCATAAAGAAATTCCATCAGTAATTAGGAAAACAGAACACATGATAAATGTAACCAATCAGAAAGTATTTTTGCCCTCCAAGAAGGGGTTTCATTGTCTCCCACCCTATAAAAACCAGAGGGCTTGAAAGTTAGGTCAGGGAGTACAAACTGCCAGCATCCCACTTGTTACAGAGGAGAGACACACAAGGGCCAGCTCTTTACCTGACACCCAGGATGATAATGTATCTATTCTTTCTGTATTCTGTATAGTGCTGTACTAATTTCAGACTGATAATCTTTGATCAAATAATTCCATTTCAGCCTGTTATTTGACAATCTTGAATTATGAAATTCAAATATGCAACCTATGTGATTCCTGTGAACATGATTATCATGAGCTTGATCTTCAGAGGAACTCAAAAACTGCTACTCCCATCCAATGGCTAACTCATGGGAAGGGATGACATAATACCTTTAGAATTATCTGCCTCCATCAGAACAAATAGGAATACAAGAACATTGGATTTAGGACTGGAAGGGACCTCCTGGGTCATCACATAGGATCCTTTGCTATCACAGGCAACCCAATCATACAATTCTGTTCATAAACTTATCAAGCATCATCTTCAGACAAATTAGATTGTTTGTCCCACTGTTCCTATGGAAGACTGTTCCAGAACTTCACTCCCCTGTTGGTGAGAAAAACTCAAAGTTGTACTTTTTTGAAAATATTGCATCATCCATTTTCAACCCTGGTTGCATTGGGAGGGAATTGCCCTCTCCTCTGTAATTTTGCTTTCTTTTCAATGGGAGGACTCTCATTGGCTTCAAGCAGTTTTAGATCAGGCGTGGTGCTCAGACATCCTATACTGCTAAGCAACTGATGCTGGGCAAGTAATGCAGGTACTGGTCAACATGGGATCAAGAGAAGTCTTGGAATACTCTAGCTAGCAGATTTCAAACTGATGCAATTCATGTGATGTTTGAAGCAAATTAAAACTTCTTAAGCAAGTGCAAAGAAAATTCAAGGCAACAGAGTTGCTAATAATCTCACCATTCAGGTCCTCTGGTCTACCTAGCCCACCTTCTTCTGAAGTATTAAATGGAATGAACAGACCCAATAGCAGAATTAATGAACAAAATATGGAACATCAGATGAGAAAAAGATTACTGCAAATCTTGTGAGCTTTCTCATTGCTATGACTTTGACTGAAGCCTGACTGAGTCTGATCACGTGGCTATAGCTGGAAGGTACCCTAAACATTTTCAGAAGAAATGGTAAATTAAAGATGCTTCAGGATAAGACCATAAATAGGTTGCAAGGGAAGGAGACGTTTACCATCAGTTTGAGAGTAGCAGGGAAATTACCAGATGTCTGGAAGACTTCTCAATGTTTGGAATGAAAGGGAATATTGGCATCAGTACATGCCCACAGAAGCTGGCTGGACAACAGGGTCCAAAAATATGAGTTGCTGCAACAGCAGCAGAACCAGCTTTGTCAATGAGAACAGGAGTAGCCGTCCTTAAAGTCTGAGCTGACAGGGGGTTTGAAGAGGCTTTCCAAACAGCTCCCGACCAGCTCTTCCAGTTTTGCAGTGGCAAGTAACGTTTCCTTTGCACAGCCAGCCGTTTAACAGGAATACTGCGCTTCTCCTTCTGTCATGGGCTATAATACCAAAGCTTCAGAAGCAAGCAGGCACTCCAGCAATACAACAAACATCAACTCCTAGAAGAGCAAAAATCCCAGTAGATTCTCAGACCCCAACCCATTGCTCAGTGATGGCTCCAAACAAGGAAGCTGCTGGGCTTGTGATGTCTGCAAACTTCTTAATGACAGTTCTTCTGAACAACACATTTAAGTACTATGAAGATCCTATTAGCTATGCAGCAGAGAGACAAACACTTATCCTGTGGCAGAGCATTAGCTGTATCACTAATGTCACCTTGAAAGGACAAAAAGAAAAGGAGTACTTGTGGCACCTTAGAGACTAATCAATTTATTTGAGCATAAGCTTTCGTGAGCTACAGCTCACTTCATCCGGTGCGATGAAGTGAGCTGTAGCTTACGAAAGCTTAGTTAGTCTCTAAGGTGCCACAAGTACTCCTTTCCTTTTTGCGAATACAGACTAACACGGCTGCTACTCTGAAACTTGAAAGGACAGAAACCCAAATGTCCACTTCCTGGCTACTTCACAATAGGACTTAAGCAATACAGATCAGCAGTGTCTGAAACTCATTACTATCTGAAAGCTGTTCAGTAGCCTATGTGAAGTGAGTCCAGTTCTGTTTGGATAGATGTCCACCTAACAATTGGCACCATTTAGTAAACTTGGTGGCAGACCCAAATAAGAATCAAAGGATTGAATGATTGGATGACTCAACTCTGCCCTCCCTACAGGTTCTGTTCAGAACAAACAATGAAGTTGGGAAATCTGGATTGCCACTACCCAGAGTGCACCTGCTCTGTGGATGGAGACAGCTTCGTTCTCCAGTGCTGTCACTATGGCACAAAATTCATTAAAAAAAAGCCAAACTGTGACATTCCTGGGTGCTTTGTCATCACCTGCCCTGTAACCAGGGGTGACCTGCAATGCCTTGCTGCTGTAGCTCCCAACCTGGATCGCTCATAGTGACCAGCATGCAGGTGCTCCTGAGTGTCTGTGTGTAACTGCAGCCTGCCAGCCACACACTGGTCACACTCCAGCTGTCAGCAGCGTTGGTTACTACTTCAGGGTGACCCCAACACACTCCCAGTCTCAGATTCCCCCCCAAAATGTATGTTCTGTACTGTCCAGCCCTCTCCTGGACAGTCCCAGAGATATTAGGTCTGTTGTTCCCAGGGCCATCCTTAGGATTTATGGGGCCCTAAGCAGTATCATTAAACTGGTGCCGCTATGCCCAATGGCAGCCCGGGTTCACAGCCTGGGCAGGGGGGGAAGGGATGAGGCAGCAATGGATACAGAGCCACCTGGCCCGCCTCACGGCAGCAGAGTCACAGTTCCCCGCAGAGACCCCCGTACCCTCTCCCTCACACAGAATGCGCGGCACCGGCGCATTCAGCTCTGTGAATACAGCCCTTGCCTAAGGAGACTGCAGCGTGCACTGGGTGTGTGGGAGCCGACCCGCTCTTACCTGCCGTCATGGGCAGTGGATGAAGCTGCCGCTTAGGGAGGCTAGCTCCCCAGCCCATCTCTTCTGCCTGTGGCCCCATGCATACTCTACTCTCCGCCCCAGGCCCCACCTCACTCCACCCAGGCCCCGCCCTCTCCCCACTGTCTCCCTCCTCTCTTCCCTCCCCCACCCTGCTCACCCCCTTCCAGCCAAATCCCTGAACCCAAATGAAGCAAATGACATCTGAAGGGAAAAAACACACTCTTCTGCAATTTCTTTCTAAAGAAAATGGGGCATGTTTTCCACTGCATGCCAGATGGTGCAGACTGGACATGCAGAAGGTTCCTAATTAAAAGCACTAAATCTGGGAATAAAAAATGTCAGTCACAGGTTTTTTGATATGCCCTGAAGTTTGTCAGAGATTTATTTGCAAAAACTTTGTAGTAAGGCCAGGCGAGTCAGTTGTCTCGCTGAATACAACATTATATATTATGGAATACATGATGCAGCTCTTCTCTGTTTTATATTTTCTTAATAAAATTTCTAAGCTGATTTTATATTTTAAATATACTCTTAAATCTTCATAAAGTAATCATCCCAGATTACTACATATTTAACTCACTGAAACAATTATCTTAATCAGTCACAGAGGTTTAGTGTGTTCATAACAATGTTCATTGCTTTTAGAAAAAATTAACACTAATTTACTTTGTGTGATCTCCATAACAATAGACATGTTTATGAAATTTCACCAACTTTAAAAAATATGTTTCCAAAGATTTTAGGCATAACAAAAAGGTTTTTATATCTTACTAGGTACGGATTTTGCTGGAGGGTTCTCTTAAAACTAGCTCATCAGATAATCAGAAGTAAAGAAAGGGAAACTCTTTATCTGGAAGGAAAGGGTTTTTGTCCCTTTAAGGGCTCTCTTCAACGGTGGGGTGTGTGTCTGTCTGTGTGTAGGGAGAAAGGGATGGACAGAAGGGACAGGAAAACTTTGGAAGCAAGATTTTTTTACTATAGTAATTAAAATGTGTATTTTAGACCAGGGTGGTCTTTTGAAGGATTTATTTAAAAAACTATATGTCTGAATATCCAAGCATTTATGGCTAAAGATGATTGTGCATCTAAAAATCTATGCAAGGATTTTTTAGAGATGTGATTTTATAATCTTCACCAACTCACTAGTGAAATATTTTTAAAGCAAATGTTAAACTAAGGTCCTGTAGACTAACATGTTCTGAGTAAATATTACAGTAATGCACAACTATTTTTGTCAGTAAATTCAGAAACTGACAGTTGGCAAATGCTTGTTAAATGGATTAATTACCACTGGAATGGCTCTTTAGCAGTTTCAATGTTGTGCTAATAAGTCTGGCAGGCTGGAACGCTTTTTCACTTTTAAGTTACTAGATCTTTTCTGGAGTAAGAGTCACCAGGCTGCAGCAGCCAGCTACAGGAGCCTGCAGGAAGGTCAGAACAGGAATAGGAAAGGGGGAGAGAGGATACTATGACCCAGTGGTGCCCCAAATTTTCAGGTGCCCTACGCAACCGTGTATGCTGTGTATGCCTAAGAACGGCCCTGGTTGTTCCTCTAATGAAACAATACAGAACAATTTGCCACCTTAAATGGAGCTTACAAGACTATTTAACTTAAACACACTGGGTTCGATCAAACAATAAAACAAACAAAAGAAGATAGTATTTTAAGTGAGTACAAGTAATGAGGCATAAAAAAGTCAGAAATGGTTACAAGAAAAATAAAGAAAATTCTTTCTAGTGTTTAACTTTAACTGTACTTGATTCAAGGTAATGTCCTTTCCACATCCTTCCAACAGCATTATGGACCAAAATCTTCACGCCCAGACCCTTCCTCACAAGTCCAACAAATGTTTCTTTTGTCTTTTTAGGTGCAAGAAGGGAGATGGATAGGGAAAGAGATACTGTGACATTGCACCCCACAATGCTTTATAGAAATATGCTTATGAATGTAAATATGACATAACTGGAATATGTTTTATGCTAGATATGGCATGTAACATATCGTTGCAAAGGTTATGTTCTACTGCATGTATTCATCCTATTTGTATGCATTTATCATTTTTATATTTGAAGTTATGAGCATTGGCTCTATGCTTGTATTTAAAGTGTTTGCTGTAGAAAGCACCTAAGGCAGATTTGGTCAACCTAGTGTGAAGGGATTATTCAAGTAATTGGGAATACTTGGCTAACAATGAACCTTGAGAGACACCAGTTCACATCTGAGCTTTCCTGGGAACGTTCAGGCTAACATGAGGGCAATGGTTCGGCCTGTAGAGAACTGAGTCATGCATGGACATGTGACTCCAAAACTCCATCTTGTAGCTGTGATTCTACACAGGGGAAAATAGGGGTTATCACCCACAAGAGAGACTCTGTAAGCCCATGAAAACCCCTTCATTTTGTCTTCACCTGGCTCAAGAGATAGCCTCTTCATCCCAAAGGATGCCTGAAAGAAACTGGAACAAAGGACAGTAACTATGGGGTGTGAGTGATTGCTAGACCCAGACTAGCAGGAAGTCTAGTCTGTAAAAGAAGCTTATTGAAACATCTCTGAGGGTGAGATTTATCTGCTTTTAGTTTCTTACTGTATTAGGCTTAGACTTGTGTGTTTTATTTTATTTTTCTTGGTAATTCACATTATTCTGTCTGTTATTACTTGGAACCACTTAAATCTTACTTTTTATATTTAATAAAATCACTTTTTACTTATTAATTAACCCAGAGCAAGCAATTAATTACTGGAGAAGCAAACAGCTGTGCATATCTCGCTATCAGTGTTATAGAGGGCGAACAATTTATGAGTTTACCCTATATAAGCTTTATACAGAGTAAAATGGATTTATTTGGAGTTTGGATCCTATTTGGAATTGGGTATCTGGGTGTTGGAGGCAGGAGCACTTCTTAAGCTGTTTTCAGTTAAATCTGCAGCTTTTGGGGGACATGGTTCAGACCTGGGTCTGCTGTAGTGGGCTAGCATGTCTGCCACTACCAGGCAAGGTACTGAAGTCGCAAGCTGCCAGGGAAAACGGGCTCAGAGGTAGTCCCAGCATATCAGGTGGCAGTTCACAAGGGGGTTTCTGTGACCCAACCCATCACAGATACCTTGGGGTGTTTGCCCCTCACTTTTATAGTTCAGCCCCCACATCATAAAGTTCTATCAAGCTGAGCAGAAACAGACATGGAGTCTAATGAGGAAAGATTCTTCATGCTGTTTTCTTTTACCTTTGTGTGCTGAGATGCAGATTTTCTTTTCTCTCGCTAGGCTTCAGGATCCTGTAAGGTGGGAGAGTCCTACAGCCCGGGCCCAGCCTGAGCCCAGACGTCTAGACTACAATTAAACCACCACTTAACTCAAGCTCCACGAGCCTGAGTCAGCTAACATGGGCCAGACATGGGTTTTTAATGGCAGTGTAGACATCCCCACAGTGGTAGGAGTTTAGGCAGCCAGTCAGTCACTAATATCTAATGGCCCATAGCAGCAGAAAGGGAAAAAAATAACAGATTTAATTTACATTGCATTGTTGAATAAGTCCAACATTAATATCAATAAAAGTAAAAGTTATATCAATAAAAGGAATATCAATAAAATCTTAATAGTGTGTTGTCCAATTAGAGGACAATGATGTATGATCATGAGTACTAAGAAGATCACAGGAGATAATTTCATTCTCGTTAGTTCATTGGTATCACTAAATTCTTAAACCTGACAGCTCAACCCCGTAGGAGAGTTTTGCAGCTGACTTCACTGAAAAAAAGAGACCGATAGCACCTTTGGAAAGGCACAATAGGTCCAGATTTTCAAGAGTGCTCAGCTCCCAGTTAAGCACCAAATAAGGGCCAAAATTCCTCACCACAAGAAAAGCCCCATATCTGGTCTGTACTTTTAAAACTTTGGGGGCAAATCCTGCTCCCTTCTTAATTTTCACCAAAAGCCCTAGGTGCTGCAGTCCAAATGTGGTTCAGCTGCACACAGATGCGGAGGCCACAGGGTGTGGGAAGCCAGTGAAAGGAACCTGCATACCCCCTACATGCCATACGGCCCCTCTCCATGGGGTCCTATCTTTGCACAGGGGGATTTTTCTGTGGGTGAGATCACTAGAAAGATTCATCATCAGCCATTGACCAAGTGAGGGGGCTGCCCCACAGCCTGATGCATAGGATAGTCCCCCCATCAACACTCTGGAGAAAAAACTGTACTTCAATCCCAACTGCTCCTGCTTGAGGTATGGTGGTGAATTAGTTCTTTAATAATTTTGCTTTGCCTTTTTTTTTTTAATGCTGTACTACCTAACCTTCTTTGATTGGACAGAGGACAATCACTGTATGAGAAATATTCCTACAGTAAAAAGCATGTTAGTAACTTGATATTACTGTTAGTTACTGCTTTCTAATTAATTTACCAGCATGCAGGAGTATATTTTTTAAAAATGTCAGTGTTATTAAAATTTTATTGTGCCAGCATACTGGTCTTTAGTCTTAGATTGTGAGTGAATTACAAATACGGTATATACTCTCCATCAGCCACTCAGGGTGCTGGACTACAGCCCTTATCCACAGAATATAAATTGAAAATAAGCTTTATCATTCGGATACCAGCTTTTGCATAATATATAGACAAAGTCCATGCAATTATGCACAATGCAAAAGCCTGCATACCTTTATCTTTTCCCCCCCAAGATAATGCATATAAATTTGTTTGCCCTGCGTAAATCCACAAAACTGGCCAATTTTCCTGCCATCCTCAGCCTCTCAGCCTGTCTGGCCATCATTTAGCTTTTTTCCTCTATGTTTGCATATTCTGCTGTGCTCTCCACCCAAAGGTTAAGCCCTATGAAGACCAACAAAAATGATTTGAGGGATGGAAAACCATACCTTTTTTTTTTACAGTAAGAGACTTAAAGAGATCAATCTGTTTAGTTTATGAAAAAAAAAAAAAGATCAAGAGATGACTTGATTGTGGTGTATAAATACCTTCACAGGAAGAAAATACCAGTTACTAAAGGGCTCTTTAATCTAGCAGAGCAAGGCATCACAAAACCAATGGCTGGACGCTAAAGCCACTGAGGCTGATTAACCATTCAAAGAAACTATCAAGCAAAGTGGTGGATTCTTCATCTCCTGAAGTCTGCAAATCAGAAGTGGATGCCTTTCTGGAATATATGCTTTAGCCAAACACAAGTTATTGGGCTCAGTACAGGAGTAACTGGGTGAAATTCTATGATCTGTAATACAGGAGATCAGGTTAGATGATACAGCAGTTCCTTTTGGCCTTAAAAATCTATGAAGAAATCAATGGAAAGTTACCTATTAACTTCAGTGGCTTTGATCAGACCCTAATTGCTACCATGTTGAAATGGGCCCAGAGAGCCCCTCTTGCTTTTCAGGTCTCCCTCCTCTGCAATACAAATGAAAAAACATTTGTAATTTGGTAACAATGTTGAATAATAGGCTCTTCGCTTTTTGATCTTGTGTCTCCTGATTGTGCAAATTGTTTTCAGAGGCATCTGAAAGCACATGGAAAATGTCAATTTTGTGATCTTCTAGCAAATTCAGAACCCAGACCAGCTTTTCTGAATTACTTATTAAACTTCATGAACCTTTCCATGCCAATAGGTCTTGTTTCATATGAATCCATGCTCATTTACGGCTTTTCATGGAAGCTATGTGCAGTTTTGCATTGCTTGGCTTGCAAAACTCAGCACTTTGCACTGAATTTTGCTTTGCCTTTTTAACTTTGAATTTCAGTTTCAAACAAAGCAAATCTTGAGGTATGTGATGCAGGCTCAAAAACAAAGAAAATATTAATAGAAACATGTCCAAAGCAAAACTGGAGAAATTCACAGCTCTATTCAGAAGGTGGAAAATTATCTGTATAGCTACTCACCTAATGGTGTGCATTTGCTTATATGCTGTAAACACAGGGCCAGATCCTCAGCTGGTGTATATCAGTGTGACTCTCCATGGGCTTCAATACAGCTACACAAGTTTAACCCAGCTGAGGATTTGGCCTCTGTTATATACAACTCTGGACATTGCTCACCTTGCTGATCTGCTGCATCCTAGATTCCTTAACCTTTCAGGCATACAAAGCCCATCTTTTATCTGAGCAGGTATAACTTGAGGGAAAGATGATAGTTTATAAGCCTATAATGACTCCTTCCCTTAAAAGTATCAGTGTTATCGATAAATAGAACCAAATTTTGATCTATTTACTCACAGTGAGTTGTACCTTGCTCCACAATAGAGCGTGACAAGTCAATGGGACTACTTTATAAGGGTATCATAACATTCTATTCAAACAAATGTTATATTGTATGTATTGTTTTTTATTTTCTGTTATGTGTTATATGTAGGATCTTAAACTATAAAATAGAAATAAATAAGATATAGGTAATGCAGAATGTACAGCGTGGAATTATTTCAGACTCAGAATACATAAAATGCAATGCATTAGAGTAAAGATGCTACTGATTTCCCCTAAATTGGTTCAATAAATTAAACACTTTCAAATTTTCAATGCACATAGGAAAAAAATGTTCAACTATACATATAAAATGATGGGATCTAAATTTGCTGCTATCTCTCAAAACAGATCTTTGAGCTATCATGGATCATTCTCTGAAAACGTCTGCTCAAAGTGCAGCAGAAGTCAAAAAAGCTAACTTTAGGAAAGGGATAAGACAGAATATATTATAATACCATTTTATAAATTCATGCTATGCCCACACCTTGAATGCTGCATGTAGTTCTGGTTGCGCCATTTCAAAAAAAAAAAAAAAAAAAAAAAAAGAATTGGATGAGGTGCAGACAAGGGCAACAAAAATGCTATGGGGGTATTAAACAGTTTCCATATATGGAGAGATTGAAGGCACTGGGCCTGTTTATCTTAGGAAAGAGGTAACTAAGGGAGGATGCAGCAGAGGTCTATAAAATTATGAATGGTGTGAAGAAAGTTAACAGGGAAGTGTTTTTTACCCCTTCACATAACACAAGAACTAGGGGTCACCCAATAAAACAGACAGACAGCAGGTTTAAAAACAAACAAAATAAAGTACTTTTTCAACACAACCCACAGTCAACCTGTGGAACCTGTTCCCAGCAGATATTGTGAAGGCCAAAGGATAACTGGGTTAAAAAAGAATTAGAAAGTGGAGAACAGATCTATCAGTGGTGTTAGGCGAGAGTCTTAGGGCTATGACACCATGCTCCAGGTGTCCCTAAACATCCAACTGCCAGAAGCTAGGACTGGATCACTTGAAGTTGCCATTCTGTTCATTTCCTCTCAAACACTGGCCATTGACTGGATGCTAGACTAGGTGGACCATTGGTCTGGCCCAGTATGGCTGTTATTATGTTCCTAAGAAAGGCAAGTCTTTAAAAAATGCTTGTTTTACTTTGAATATATGACCAGAAAAATAACTACAAATGTTTAATCAGCCTTTTTCATAGCTTGGAAAGAGAACATTGTCATTTTTGCTGAGTCAGTTGGCTCAGTCTAACCAGTAAATTGATCTCTTTCTAAAGTGATCTATAGTCTACCAGCATGCCCTGAAATATATCCTAGAATTTCATAATGGAACATTTATACTATTTATCTCAAATGGCAGTTTGACAGTATTTGTTCGTTCCCAGGGCTCCTTATTTCATATTGTAGAGTTAATTTCCCACACCAAGAGCAAATGAATCTGTAGCACACATCCCTAAATTCTGTAACGGTTCAAATAGCAACAAGTTCCTTTAGTTGTCTGCAAAGAGTCCCAAACACTGCTTATCCAGTTTCCAATGGCATAATCTGGCATAAACAAACATCAATTATAGACAATGTAATTATCCTTTTAAAATGTCAGTTTAATGGAGATTTTATATCTGTCATTTGTTTCAGTTGCGGAACTATAATTTTACTCAAATAGTAATTACAATGGGATTATACAAGATTTATAGAAGTGATGTATAATCAGAAGAAGGATTATATACTGAGAATGCAGTTCTCTCACACGACTGCAGAAATGCCTGTGCTGCAAGGAAGAATTATAAGAGCACAGAATCATAGATGTTAAAGACTGAAGAGACTTGGGGCTAAATTCATCATAGCCTTTGGCCAGGCATAAATCCCACTCCCAGAATGCTCCTCCACTCTCCCCAGCCTGGCACAGGGGACCTGTATGCTAGGTGTAGTGATCTGTATTGTCTGTAGAGAGATGCTATGTCACAGGTGGGCAGGCAGTGGGTAGGCAAGGACAGAGTGGTTGGAGGCTTGACTCTGCCCCACAACTCAGTAGGTAGAACAGCAATTACAATCTGCTTCCCAATCCTGGGCTCCTCCTGGGATAACACAACTGGGCTTGCCACAAAAGAACAAATTAGAATAAAGAAATTAAATATCTCCATAAATATCTCCTTACCATGGCATCATTTGATAGACATAATTAAATCAGTTATATAATTAAGCTTCAGCACCTCTGTGGTAAATTGTACTTGGAAAAGATGTCACATACATTATGAATTGTACAGACAAAAGTATTACACAACTCATGTTATTCACTCCATTCTGTCACAGAAAAATTCCCAATACTCTGCTAAACAGACAAATCTGAAATATGCTTTTCATTTCATTTCAGAGAGATCCTTTTTACTTTCAAACTCTCATCACAAAGAGCCAGATCTTGTGGAAACAGAGCTCTTATGTGACACTGATTTTAAACAGAAGAAGTTGTCTTATAATCGGAAAAAAGGAATCAGAAAAACACTGAAATCTTAAAGCCAGAACAAATCCACCTGATTGTTACATCTGCTCTGCTATGTTTGGAAAATGTAATTCTCAGGAAGGGATTTTCATAACTGAAGTGACATAGGTCTGAGTCAAAACCTCCAACAATCGTTAGGAAAAAAGAAAAAAAAAAGGGGAAGAAAAGAGACACTGGGTATAGAGACACACACCTATATACATATACAAACACACATACATACATACACGTACATATATACACACAGATACATACACTGTCCTATGTTTATGCTGGGCAAAATTCAATTTTTATTTTCTTATGTCAACAGATATTAATGCTTCCTTTTAAAATTTCCCATTTTTATTGATTTAAATTTTTACAGGTGGGAAATTATGGTGGGGGAGTCAGACATTTAATGACAATAGATGTTGACAGTTTGTGTTTTAATGGTTATAAAGCTTTAACATTTTGAATCTCAACATGACATGTCAAAATGTTAGCCTTAAATCAAACATCAGTAAGCTCCCAAACAGCATTTTTCTTCCTTTGCCTACCTGTAAATTTTGATAATTATCAATGGAAGTATTTTTTATTTAGTTTGTGTGTGCACAGTGAAATAAACATTTATCAACATTTAACGATAAAAATCTAATTCTTGCAATTCTGCGTTGTAGGGGAGCATTGTTAATGCCGTGTATAGGAGAGGGGCAATGAGATCATTGTTATAACAGCATGTATTCTGTTTTCTGACAGAATTTTAAGACATATGTTCAGTGTTATCACTCGTCGGTTGATAAACTGACATTTCATTCGATTCAATGTAACCGGGCAGCACAACAGAAAGGAGGGGAAAAAGCAGGGAGCTAGCAATGGAAAGCTAAACAGAATGTACAGTATATACTATGGGCTAAATTCAGAACAGGTTTGAGCGGGTGCAAAACTCTGCAGAGTATTTGATTAGATGGGTAAACACTTTCAAGAGCACTTAAGTAATTTAGGAGCCAATTTTGAAAACATTACAATTTACGTTTTTCTACCTTAGTGTCCCACTCACAGAATCATAGGGTTAGAAGGGACTGCAAGGGTCATCTAGGCTAACCCCCTACCAAGATGTAAGATCCAAGAGACATTGGGACATGTAAGTCCCAATCCAGCAGAGCACTTACTCACATGAATAGTCTCATTGACTTCAGTGGGATTACTCATGTATTTAAAGTCAGGCACATGTTTAAGAGCTTCGTTGAATCAGGGACCTGGCACTTACATCAGCTTTATTTAAAGTTAAAAGCAAATTGTTCCACATGAAGTGTTTGGATTTTATATAATAAGCACTTTAGTACCAATGGTGCATGATTGCAATAAAAAGCCTGTAATTTAGAGGCATGCATGGGAAAAAGGTGTTTTGCTTTTCCTACTTTGCAAGTGGACAGGAAGTGTCTGTTAAAGCGGCATTGTAGAGATTAAATTGGAATCGTTCTCTATGCTAGCACCGAGTTCTCACAAGGGACTTTTCCCTACATTTTCTTTTGCCTTCCTATTTCTGTCTGCCACTAAATCTGACCCCTCAATTTCCCCTATAAAACCATGAATTTTATTTGCTTTTTTCCCCAAATGTACTCTAAAGGATAAACTAAACAATTGTTTTAAAGGTAAAGTTGTTGAGGCAACTGGAATATATTCCAAAAAATGCAATTTAGCACCAGATCAGATTTAATCAATTCTTAAGAAAGCATGCAGGAGAAAGACTGAATTATAAACGAGATTAAAAAAGTTTACAAGAAGTCTTTATTAATAAAAACTAGAAGAGCAATAGGGAAGAAAAAGACCCAATCAATTCCCATTTAAATCAGTGGAAAGACTTCCACTGAAGTCAATGGAGTTGGATCAGACACCGAGTTACTTAAGAAACAGATTACTGAACCAAGAATAAAAGGAGAAAGCAATGTAAGAAGATACACAAGACAGCATGGACTGTAGCTGCACATATCAAGAAGAACAAGTTGGAATTCCAGAGTTGTATTCTCTTCTCAGATTTACCACTAACTAGTCGTGTGACATTTGGAAGGACCCCCCAGAGCTGCTCTAATTTACAACTTGCACTGTGTCACCCACTGCAGTAGGTGAAAATCTAGGTGTGTAAAGCCACCCACTTTCCTACACCCTCTGTGCTATGTCTCAGGAGATGCAGCACAGAATCTGGCCCAAGTTATCTACTGGTTGAATGAAAGATCATTTTGAACTATCTTTCTAATGAAGTATAAGTAGTTCAAAAGACATTGTCATAAGAATATCTAGCAACATTTTAATATACCTTTTTGATAATTCAAGTAAAATTAATAAGCCAAGCTCTCCAACACCACTTTCTACAAGCCATTACCCTCTGATCCCACTGAGAGTTACCAAAAGAAACTACAGCATTTGCTCAAGAAATTCCCTGAAAAAGCACAAGATCAAATCCGCACAGACACACCCCTGGAACCCCGACCTGGGATATTCTATCTGCTACCCAAGATCCATAAACCTGGAAATCCTGGGCACCCCATCATCTCAGGCATTGGCATCCTAACAGCAGGATTGTCTGGCTATGTAGACTCCCTCCTCAGGCCCTACGCTACCAGCACTCCCAGCTACCTTCGAGACACCACTGACTTCCTGAGGAAACTATAATCCATCGGTGATCTTCCTGATAACACCATCCTGGCCACTATGGATGTAGAAGCCCTCTACACCAACATTCCACACAAAGATGGACTACAAGCCGTCAAGAACACTATCCCCGATAATGTCACGGCTAACCTGGTGGCTGAACTTTGTGACTTTGTCCTTACCCATAACTATTTTACATTTGGGGACAATGTATACCTTCAAATCTGCGGCACTGCTATGGGTACCCGCACGGCCCCACAGTATGCCAACATTTTTATGGCTGACTTAGAACAACGCTTCCTCAGCTCTCGTCCCCAAATGCCCCTACTCTACTTGCGCTATATTGATGACATCTTCATCATCTGGACCCATGGAAAAGAAGCCCTTGAGGAATTCCACCATGATTTCAACAATTTCCATCCCACCATCAACCTCAGCCTGGTCCAGTCCACACAAGAGATCCACTTCCTGGACACTACAGTGCTAATAAACGATGGTCACATAAGCCCACCCTATACCGGAAACCTACTGACCACTATTCCTACCTACATGCCTCCAGCTTTCACCCTGACCACACCACACGATCCATCGTCTACAGTCAAGCTCTGTGATACAACCGCATTTGCTCCAATCCCTCAGACAGAGACAAACACCTACAAGATCTCTATCAAGCATTCTTACAACTACAATACCCACCTGCGGAAGTGAAGAAACAGATTGATAGAGCCAGAAGAGTTCCCATAAGTCACCTACTACAGGACAGGCCTAACAAAGAAAATAACAGAACGCCACTAGCCGTCACCTTCAGCCCCCAACTAAAACCCTTCCAACACATTATCAAGGATCTACAACCTATCCTGAAGGACAACCCGACACTCTCACAAATCTTGGGGGACAGGCCAGTCCTTGCCTACAGACAGCCCCCCAACCTGAAGCGAATACTCACCAGCAACCACATACCACACAACAGAACCACTAACCCAGGAACCTATCCTTGCAACAAAGCCCATTGCCAACTGTGCCCACATATCTATTCAGGGGACACCATCACAGGGCCTAATAACATCAGCCACACTATCAGAGGCTCGTTCACCTGCACATCTACCAATGTGATATATGCCATCATGTGCCAGCAATGCCCCTCTGCCATGTACATTGGTCAAACTGGACAGTCTCTACGTAAAAGAATAAATGGACACAAATCAGATGTCAAGAATTATAACATTCATAAACCAGTTGGAGAACACTTCAGTCTCTCTGGTCACTCGATTTCTGATCTCAAAGTGACTATCCTTCAACAAAAAAACTTCAAAAACAGACTCCAACGAGAGACTGCTGAATTGGAATTAATTTGCAAATTGGATACAATTAACTTAGGCTTGAATAGAGACTGGGAATGGTTTGTTCATTATAAAAAGTAACCTATTTCCCCTTGTTTATTCCCCCCCCCCACTGTTCCTCAGACGTTCTTGTTAAACCCTGAATTTGTGCTGGAAATGGCCCACCTTGATTATCATACACATTGTAAGGAGAGTGATCACTTTAGATAAGCTATTACCAGCAGGAGAGTGGGGTGGGGGAGAGAGAAAACCTTTTGTAGTGATAAACACCCATTTTTTCATGGTCTGTGTGTATAAAAATATCTTCTGTATTTTCCACAGTATGCATCCGATGAAGTGAGCTGTAGCTCACGAAAGCTTATGCTCAAATAAATTGGTTAGTCTCTAAGGTGCCACAAGTACTCCTTTTCTTTAAGCTCTACTCTTATTTACATACCTCATGCAGTCCACTTGCCTTCAGTGGGGCAGTCCAGGGCTCTGTTCAGCGTCCAAACACTGCAGACAAGAGACACTTTTTAGAAAAATTATACGCATATCTGGGGAACTAGGACTAGAACCTTGGTCTTTCAAATCCAAAACTACAGACATCTACCAACTGAAATTAAAGAGATGGGGTTAATGCCCTTAACTGTCAGCAGTAACACCACCACCTAGAAAGTGGAACAACAACATATACACACAGACTTACAATGACTCTACACAGAACTGGGTTCAGTGACACAGGCACAGACTTCTTCTCTTCAGGGGTCGGGAAAGAGTATTCTACTCCTGCTCTTCTTCCCCAGGTCCTGCCCCCACTCCACCCCTTCCTCCAAGCCCACCCCCACTCCGTTCTGCCTTCTTCCCCCCACTCCCACTTCTCCCCACCACCGCTCCCTGCAGTGCCTCCTGCACCTTTCTGAACTGCAGATCTCAGTGGGCTGGAGGCAGTGGGAGGGAGAGGTAGGAGCTGATCAGTGGGGCCCACTCGTGGATGGGGGGCGCTGTGGGAGGGGGAGGAGCTGATCTGTGGGGCTCCCAGTGAGTGCTGAGCACCCATTATTTTTTCCCTGTGGGTTCTCCGGCTCCCGAACACCCACAGAGTTGGTGCCTATGTTCAGTGACTTCAGAATTAATTAAAAAGAAGCACTGCAGCCCTAATCCAGGGAGATCTTGCTGAGCCACCTCAACATTAGGACCTCAGCAACTCACAGGTTTGGTTTCCTATTGTATGTTCAGGCTCATTCTTCATGGGGATATCACCCAAATCACTCTGCATGGCAGAACATCCACAGTGCGTGCATTCTGCCCAAGAGCAATAATTACTCCATATTACACTGTGGCATATGGGGGAGGGAGGCATGCTCTCCTCCTGCTCACTCTCTACCGGCCGAGACATGGTGGCGTGGAGACAAGTTGTGTCACAAGGCACCAACAGGGACACACAGAACTCCATCCGCTCATATGGCTGCATATTAACAGTTATTTGGAAGCCCAGAAATGACTTGCTTTTCAGGGCAGGAGTAAGTACCTTTACATGTTTACTCTTTATGGGGGTCTTCTCTCTTCATCCGTGGAAATTACCAGAGAGAGCCTTTTGAGATTGAATGTCTTGGAAATATTGTTTCTCTCTCTTCTTTGTCAGTAGTGGCAGTTTACCCTGCGATCCACATGCAATGTATAAGTTAACAAAATTTTAAAAGGAAGGACAAACACCATCTTATTTTAGAGAAAATAAGTATAGTTAATGCCATCACATCTGAGAACAAATCATGTTTCTGCTGTTGGTATCTCATCTTCTAATCCTGTGCTCAGACCATGTCTCTGTTAAAAGGCTCTCCCTCGTTCATAAAACGTCAAGACTGGGATGTGGGTCGTCTGACCTAGGGGCAGGTCAGCTACCAAGAGATCAGTCTGTGATATGTGGCAGGACAAACAGAATCAGGTGTCAGGTTACTAGAATCAGGCAGTAACAGCAGGGAAGCCTAAGCAGGAGTAACCCAGGTGTATGGAGAACTTCCTGTTCTTCTGCTTGATTTAAATAGAAGAACAGCCCCAATCAGGACGCCCAGAGTTTACCCAATCAGAAGCCATGGTTGGAGTCTTCTGATTGGAGTCTTCCGTTGGAGGTCAGCTTCTAGTTCTAACAACTGTGGTGTGGGTCAGACTTTCCAACTACCTAAGATCCCTATGAACTGGGGTTCAAGATCTGTAGTCCCTGACATAAAATGCTTTTCAAAATGAAAAAGTCTCTTTTGCTAATTGAGCTAGAGAGAGGCAGAAGGTAGAATGACTTTAAACAGGATGTCATTATTTTGCATAGCTGGTGAGTTTTTAATAACATATTAAATAGATTTTCCATCCATATTTTCACTCTCCTGGTGCCAAAAGAAAGAGAGAGAGAAAGTAGGCACAGCTGATGTTATTTTTAGATTTGGTGTAGGCATCCTTTTAAGTGATAATACACTGTAGCACCCTAGACTGTCACATACTGAAGAATAATTACAATCAAGCTCATGAAATTTTAACACAGAAACTGTTGCATTATTTAGAACGTTAATGTGGTTTCAGGAAAAGTAATTACTGGTTATCTATTGCCAGAGACCTCATTTGCTGTCTAACTACAGGGGTGCTGTCTGTGCCGGGATCAAGGCAGAAAGCTCTGAATATTTCAAATAAGTCCACAGTAAATGCTTTCTTGTAGTTGTTTTTCCACAATTATGAATATAACCTATGTTTAAAAGAGAAAAACTTATAAAAAGCTACTTGTACTAACAAAAACAACTGCCTTTTGGCAAGGGAACTAGGTTGGTAGCAGAAAGAATCCCTGCAATATCGATCTCTTTGTACAGAATGAATTATCTTCGTTTTGATCTTCTAGGGTTACAAACGTTTAAATATCTTCCCCACTATTACAAATGCTTCCAACAGTTCTGCAACCAAGTCATTATGGCAATCTGGGTGAAATGTCAGGATGATCAGCACACGAAACTGTATTAGAAGTTAAATGTATTAATTACAACCTTTGCAGTTATAGCTGAAGCCTATTTGAAGGACCCTTTCCTCAAATTATTATTTATATTGCAGTGGTATTCAAAATGTGCTAGATGCTTTCCAAATTCAGGAAGAGACAGGCCCTGTCCCTAAAGTTTTGTAATCTAGGCAACTAAGTAATATCTCCTTTTCTAATGCTGGAGCTTTGTGTATAATACAACTTCACTGCTGTGCAGGTGGCTGAATAATTCCCCATTTTTTTTAAATAGCTGCATATATGTGGTCTGAGATTCCATTATTTTTTTTTCTCTAGAAAATATGGTTTAAAAGAAATTTCAAAATGTGAACCATGTGTAACTGATGCAGTGAACTTCTGTCTGTACCTGCTGACAAATGGAAACAATACCCCACAAAAGTGTGAATTACTCACACTCATCTTAATGAGCTGTTCACTTGGTTAAGTAAATTAAATATTGATTATTTCACTGCTTATCATGTTAGGAATAAAAATAAGTTAAAGCTATACATTGATGTGGGACATAATGGCACATATGCTGTCTATCTCTCTCCATTTTAACTAGAGCTTCACATTATCTTTGATTTTTTCTTGTTTTCTTTTTTTTTAAATCAGCCATCAATAAACTCTTGTGCAAATAAGAGGACAATCACTGACATCTACTTGAACTCAGAACACTGAATGGTCATCATTCTTGAGTAGTAATGGCTTTAGGTTGCTTTGTGCTCTCTGTCGCCTTTGTGTGGCAGAGACTGCTTCTACTTCCGAGAAGATAAATTATTACTAAAACTACAGCAGGACTCCACTGAAGTCAATTGAGTGACAAAAGTGTACAATTAGTGTGATATCAGAATCAGGCCCTATATATTTTGGAACCTGTTTATTACTATGATTGAAGGAGGAAGGTCTGCTATTCTACTTCTCCCACCTTGAGGCAGAGGATCACATTTATCATTTCAGGGGTTTAGGCTGGAAGGACAGGCCGGTGTGGGAGGGGAAATCTTGGATCCCTTCCAAATGCATGTGACTGAACACATTTCACAAGGAAACTCCAGATATTTTGCAGGCCCCACAGAAAGTCTCCACAGACTCCATGGAAGACATGGACCCCAGACTGAAAAGTCTGTGGCATCACACTGTATTTAGAATCAGTTTAAACCCTGTATAATAATTAACATGACTAATATACAGGAAATGAATATTACAGTACATCTTTTGTCCTGAGTGGCCTGATAGAAGCAATAAAGTCTCAATTGCAGTTTCTGTTTTGTACCCCAGAAGGCCATGATGGATGGATAATGGATGCGGTCTCTTTTACTACCCTTGCACAAAAATAGCAGTTTATTATAAAAAAAATTTCTATTTTATAATTTGAAAGTGATACAGCTTTACAATGTAATGAAGATTAACTGAAACTCATGACAACAACATGGCATGATTATTCTGAAGTTATGGATTTTTATCAAGACCCAGTTCAATTTGTTTCAATATTGCAGAGGTCTCTCATTAACAATCAATAGCACAGTCTGGATGCAGTTTGTATACTGATTAATGTGGAACTTACAGTCTTCCGCCTCTCTCCCCAGAAATATCCTAACTGCTGCCTCTTCTTGTTGGTTTGACGCTACATTAGCTTTATTGGGTTCAAATAAATGCATGTGGAATCAGACAATTATTGCTTCATCACAATATAACTGCTGTCGTATAGCAAACTCTACTTTGCAGATCAGTGTCCTTGTGTGTTTTGGTTTTAGTAGCACATTCCCCATTGTATTTTTAGTAACAATTTATCTTATTTGGGTTTATTGATGGTTGGTTTAAAAGGAAAACAATAAAAAAGAAAAGCATGTGAAGCTATAGGCAAAACAAAAACAAAAAAAAAGAGGGACATAGAGGAAAGCAGAGGCTATATCTACTCTGATCACCACTGGTGTTTTGTAGGGCATGTTTATCTGTCCACACAGCAGTGTGTAGCTACATGTGTCAGTGAAAGGCTCTGGAAGGGGGAGGCAGCGGGGAAAGTCTCTGGCAGCTCCTTACCACAGGAAAAGGCTCCACAGCAGCGGGAGTTGCTGGAGCCTTTCACTGCTGTTTCACCTTGTCAGAGCTGTTCTCTGCTGCTGAGGTCCTCACTGTGGCAGGGAAATGCTCTCTGTGACAGGGAATGGCTCTGGCAGCAGGACACTGGGGAGGCACTGCTTGGGTAAGCAGAGAACTGTGTAGGGTACATACCCACAAGGTTCAGGCATGTCTTTAGTCGCTGGCTCCACTTCTACTTATGCCTTAGGTAGGGGATGCTTGTAATGTATGTACTCTACATGCCATCATAGACCTACCTTAAGAATGCCATAAAATCCTGCCCCCACCCTGACACAGAGTTGCCGGGTCTTTGATATTATCATCAGACTCATGATATTTAGTGTTTCTTAAAGTACAGGTTCCTAGATTCACCTGATTATGGTTGATTCTTAGCTTGCTTTCTTTTCTTAGTTTTTAGAGGAAGTTTCTAGTCCTCGTGGTTGGGGAGAAAAACTGGGAAACGTGAACCCTAAAGGCTTAAATACCAACAGGCAAATAAAAAACGAATTTTAAAAAAAAATCTCATGGTTTTTAAGTCAGTCTCATAATTTATGGTCTTGGTTTCTAAACCCTTGGGGTTGGCAGTACTGCTGACAACCTCTATGTCTGTGAGTAGTGTAGAGATATGTGACTGAATAGCTTTATGACACCTGAGAGATTCCCTTATGCCAGCAGCTTTCCAGCATTGTAGGGTGTCCAAAACAAAGGAAGAGGATCTGGTGCCTGGTTTAAACTGGTATATCTGAAAACTGAGGCAAAATCTGCATTTATAACCCTCCATGGAAAATTCCTCTGGGTCACTTTTCCCAATGAAGGAAATGTTTCTTCATAAGCAGGAATGCTAATGAATGAAATGCAATGATATTTAGAATCTGTTGATAGGTTTTTGTTTGCTTAAAAAAAATCAATAAATCAGTATTGCATAAAAGAGGCAATGGGTAAACCAGTTATTTTATTTTTTGAACTTTCCGTGAAGTCTGAAAATGTAAGACTAAATATATGTAAATCTCATTGGCAAGGATAAAGACTTTGTTTTAAAGAGCTAATGCATTTTAAAGGCAAGAACTTTCATGAGGATTGAGACTTCTGACATTCCTTGTTGTTCAACCGTGTAGTACTGACATGTAAATACCATATAGTATTATGGACAAGCTGGCTGTAACTTCGTAGCAACAGATGCAACCACATTTTCATTATAAGGTTTATTTTAACCCTTCTCTCTAACATTTTATAAGAAGGAATTATTCTGATTTGTATGTTTTGATTAATATCAATTTGTAGTAGCTTTTTTCTGTTATGCACTTTAAAAAGTGTAGCATAAGAAGTGTTCATATGATAATGACTTGGATACTCTCTTTTCCAAAATAAAAATGAGGTCTCATTTTTTGGCTTGTATCTGAATACTGTTCATTGTAAAAGTATAAAAATTTATATTTAGCTACATTTTAAGTCACTGTTATTTGTGGTGTAGTTAGGTTTTCTTTTCAAAAAATGTCTGAAATCTAGTTGACTTTAGGAACAATTATATTATCATTTTTGATTAGCCATGCCAAAGGAGGGTGTTGTATGTTAGGAGAAGAATATTTTATTTGTCGACAGTTAAAGAATATATTTTTCAATGTTAAATTCAGACATTTACTATATTCAGAACAAGAACATCTTTACAAAGCCAAATGGCTTTATAGAGTATTAGATCTGTTTATATCTCATGAACGTCATGGCTCTTTGTAAGGCTCAACTTTTTTTCCTAGGCAGTTGAAAATGAGAAGTGAGTGTTACTTATAGTTATGTTTACAATTTAAGTGGGAAGGGGATTTGTGATAGATTATCTAAGTTGCACTTAGGTTTTAAATTGTGTCAAGGGCACCTAGCCATCGCCTCTGGCTAACCTTATCAGCATTTCTATAAATCTAAATGGAATAAATAATATTGCAGAACAACATTCTTTGTTTTTTAAACCGATGTAGACTATTCTACCCTTCAGCCATGCTGCTATAAAAAGGCTTTCACATTGTGGTATTGTAGAATAATACATTATCCTTCACTCATGACTCCATGTGAAAGATTTCATGTGTTTATAGAGCAAATAGTACTCTTACAAACCTAGGAAACTACCTAACAAAAAATAAAAAGAGGGTTAATGCTATATAATAAAGATACATTTATAAAAGATTAATAGATATTTTAAGCAGGTTACAGACAAAAATAGAATGTGATAAAGAGGATTAACACCTATTGATGTGGTTATACAGTTGGTTCAGCCACAGCTATTGCAACCTATTGGACTCGATATCAGGGAACATGATGATTTCTTGGAGGGCAGATTGCTGTGGAACACAGTGAGAACCAATTCAAGGTTGTTGTTGTTGGTGTTCGTGGAGCAGCTGCTAACGGCGGAGGGCTGCTTCTGGGCCTGAGAAACTAGCACTGACTGGTGGGGTTGCATTATAATGCAGTTTAGGGATGATGAGCAGAGCTGCAGAACTTTCAGATGTACAAGGCCACATTTCTGGACCTGTGTGCTGAACTCGCCCCATCCCTCCAGCGTAGGGACATTTCAGTGAGAGCTGCACTGACAGTGGAGAAGCAAATGGCAATCACACTGTGGGAACTTGCAGCACCAGATTGCTATCAGTCAGTAGGGCATCAATTTGGGGTTGGAAAATCTACTGCAGAGGTCACTGTCATGCAAGTGTGCAGGGCATGCCTCCTGCTATGCTGGACTGTGACTCTTGGCAATTTGCAGGACAATGGATGGATGTACAGCAATGGGGTTCCCGAACTGCAATGGCTTAATAAACCCCATACATCCCTATTTTAACATCAGACCATCTTGCCCCCAGAGTACATCAACAGAAAGAGCTATTTTTATGGTTACGTGAGTGTTGGTGGAGCCAGGGAACACTTCACTGACATCCATGTTGAGTACTCAGCGGTATTCCTTTTACATTCTCCTTTTCTAAGGAATGGTGTGTGTAATTGTATGCCTTCTTTTGACTTATACTTAGCAATTTTAAATTTACAAACTTTTGTGACTAATGCTTATGTAATTTTAGCTTGGGACTTCGTTAGTTTTTCACATTTGGATTTCTTCAGCCATGTGTGCTGTCCCTCAGTTCGAGTACTCTCACAACGCAAACATGGCTACAACTCACTTATATTGTTGAAAATTACTAACGTGAAAAATACAGACTCCTGGAACTGAGGTTATAGAAAGTTATTTATGCTAAAGGAAGGAATCCTTCAGCATTTAAAGTTTTCTGTATGAATACATTTTTGATGTCACACATTGTATTGTTTATCTGGGCCTTGACAAGTTGAGAGGTGGGTGTGATGGTATGCGTTGCTTTGAAATGAACTTAGCAATCTTAACTCTAAGTTTTGGGAGTGTGCATGCATATCTATTTCAAGGCCCGAGTTCAGAACGGATATCAGGTTTCAGCTTGTTCTCTCATCTCACCATTTCAATAGTTACCTATGCATTCAAAGACTTAACTATGCTGCATTGCTAGTCTGACCAAAAATGAGGTTAAATGTGCCTCCTCTGCAGAACATTAGGCAGGTATATTTGAATACAAGTCTCATTACCATAATTATGAATACATTTTGAGTGGCTCTAATTATGGCTACTACAAAATGTAAATTTCTATTAATGGCAATTTCAGAGTTTTGCTTTCACTGGATTAATATTAATAAACCATGCCATTATGTATAGCTGCACAAAGCATAGGCATTAAACAATTACTTTTGCTACCACTATTCTTCTGCTGCAGTGATTTACACATTAACAAAATGTCCTTATTTTCCTCTGCTGTTTCCTTGTATATATAAAGAAAGAATGTAACTTTAGACCTGAGACAAAATGCACTTTGTGTTCACTCTATACTATTGGTTAAAGTTCCTTCCTCTTTGAAGACTATTGTGATTAAACTTTTTGGCCCTTTTGTTCTTACCCTTTTAAAAAAAAATGTGGGTGGTCAGCAGTTAGGGTCCTTTTCAAAATGGGAAGTCATCTTTCCTCTTTACTTTATCGGTTACATTAAATCACACTGAGCAAGTGCCAGGCCTTTAGTCCCAGGGTAAGCAGGTGTCACAGAAAGTCTGAGATTTGGCTTAATCACAGAAAGCAGAGCCATCAGTTCTTTCATCTGAGGGCACATTTGTGCTACAGAGACAAGACAAAATTACTGTTTTTCTCATGTGTTTTTAAAGCAAAAACATATGGCCTCTATCTTAGGCACATATATAGCTCCCATAACTACAGCATCTGAAGGCCTTAAAGTATGTGGGGTCCAGAAGTACTATCATCCCTATTTTAGAGATAGGGAACTGAGGCATACAGGGCTAGGTTCATAGGTTCATAAAGGACTTAGATTCATAACTGCCACATTAGGCATCTAAATGCCAGAATCAGGCCCCACTGGCATTCACAAAGCCCCTGCTCAGTGACCCTGGAACCATGTAGACACCCAAAATTGCTCCACACCTAAATTTTTGCAGTAAAAATTCCCTAGATGCCTATGTTGCCGCCTCTAGCATGAGCACTTCAGCCAGGAATCTAGACACTTAAGTTTCACAGTGGTGCACAAACCAGAGAAAGATAGGCAGAGGAATGCCTAACTCACCTGCTCTCCCTGATCTAGTAATCATTTTCAGAGCTCACTTGCCAGAACGGGCCCTCATTGGTGAACTTACACTGTGCCCAATAAATTTAAAAAAGTCATTGTAGCAGGGGGACTAGCTCCTAGGTATCTCATCTCCCAGGTGGATGCCCTAAGCACCAGGCCATAAAGCCAGTCTCATGCTTCCCTCTTCACCCCTGTGCCCACCTGTCCTCCCTCAGTGGAACAGCTTCAATAGGAGAGATTGACAAATCCTTACATCAGGATATCCCATAACCCAGTGGCTAGGAAATTCACATGAGAGGTGACAGATTTCTCAGGTAGAGGGAGGAGGACTTCAACCAGGAGAAGGGGGAGGGGGGTCTTCCATATCCCAGGTAGGTACCCTAACTTCAGGGCCAAAAGTTAGGAAGGATGTCTTTGTCCCCTCTCCCCTAAAACAACACAGTTGCCTAACTTCAAGAGAAGGTCTACAGATGAGAATCCCAAGCAGAAGGAGGTGCCTCTCCGAAGCCCAGATGTAGTTATCTCTCTCCAAGACTGGGACAGGGCTTAGCACACACTCCTGGGCTTGGCACCTCTCACTGTCTAGCTTAGGCAAAAAGTTGCCTAGCATGCTGGCTTTTGTGAATCTCATTCTAAGGTGCCTCGTTTTCACAGTTCATCATATAATAGGAAGCCTATGTGCCTAACTCGGGCTTTGTGAATCTCAGTGATTTTCCAGGTGCTCAAAAGTTAGGCATGACACTGGGGCCTGGTGTACAATGCGGGGTGGGGTGGGGAAATCGGTCTAAGTTATGCAACTTCAGCTACGTGAATAACGTAGCTGAAGTCAACATACTTAGATCAACTTACCCCGGTGTCTTCACTGCGGTAAGTCAATGGCTGATGGTCCCCGTCGACTCCACCTACGCTTCTCACTCTGGTGGAGTACCGGCGTCAACAGGAGAGCACTCAGCAGTCGATTTATTGCGTCTTCACTAGATGTGATACATCGACCCCTGCTGGATCAATCGCTCCGGAGGTAAGTGTAGACATGCCCTGAGTGTCACAAGATTTATGTTCCTTTGTGAATCTAGCCCACAGAGACAAAATGACTTGCATGAGGTCATACAGAAAGCCTGGGGTGGAGCAGGAAATTGAACGTGGGCCTCCGAAGTCTGAGGGTACCATCCTAACCACTGTCCATCCTTCCTCTCCTCTTTCTGAGATGCAGATAAAAATAAAACTATGAAATAAGGAGCCCAGGGGAGAATCTAGCGTATTGCCATGACAGTTCCAAACACTGGGGGGCCTAACTCTCCTCTCATATAAATTTCACACTAGTGTAACTCCATTGCTGTCAGTGAGGGTACTCCTGATTTACACAGCATAAGAATCTGGGCCTGGATCTTTATTCTGTTTGTATTTTTGAATTAATCTGTTAATTTGAACATCGCAGCCAAAAAGTCATTTTAATAGACGATCTAGATGACAGGTAATATGTAGATAAGCTATTGAACGTATGGAAGACCACACATGTGACTTGACATCTATCAGTGATAGTTTGAGGCTAATAAAACCAATGCTGCCACAGTTTAGGGGGCTGGAGTAAATGACACATGGGAGATCCCCTTACTCATTTTATATCTTGTCACTGATAAGGGGAAAATTCACATTCTCTTTTCTCATTCTTCATAAGGTCTGAATTAAATTAGGTTTGATTTTCCTTAAATTGTGCATGTATTAGGAGTGTGGTATGAACTATGGAATGCACTTTGTTTAATCTTTGTAAGCCTTATTTGAGGTAGCTCTGGCCATGTCTTGTTTAATATGGCCTTTGATTGGCGAGGTTTTTTTGTTTGTTTTTTGTTTTGTTTTCTAATTTGGCTCCAGATGTCACTTCTTTATATATCAGTCCTTTTCTTTTCCTTGCTTGGCTATTTTAGAGTGTTTTTCATCATACATATTACACAAGGCCTTGCCATATTTTAGGGTTACCACATTATTCACCAATAGCATAATGAAGTGAAGCCACGAATCATTTAGTAGCTCATCTAAGGGGTAGAAATTAAACTTGAACTTAAATTCAGTTTTTATGGATTTTATTTGATACATTTTTGAAGATTTTTATTAATTCCCCTCTTCCCCACCTTTTCTCATATCCTAACGGGGGTATACTCTGACAGGAAGCTACTCTATAGTATGGGCATTTGCCTTCAAACACAGATGCATGAAGGTAACCACAAGAGAGATGAGCTGCAATATGGCCTTCCCAAATGGAATAGTGAAGGAAGAACATAACCTAAATTATTTAAAAGTTACTTTAGCTCATGGAATATTTGCCTGTCGCAAACCCCACCAGTCCAACCCTTACTCAATACATATTGATGGGAGTTTGCATCTTCAAATGTTGACTGCTAGTGTGGGGCAGATACTACAAAAATGACTTCAGTGGGATTACTTACGTGCTAATGTTCAGCACATGATTAGCTGATTTGCAGAACTATGCAGGATCTAGACCTTAGACAGAATGAAAAATTAGAAAGAATATAAATTAATAACCAACTGTTTAGTTTAGAAAGACACTTGCCCTTTGTCATTCATGGGAATGCTCGCACCTTCCTCTGAAGCATATGGTACTGATACTAGACTAGGTGAACCACTGTTCTGATTTAGTATGATAGATTTCTGACAAGATTCAGGTTTTTCATCCTAGGTCAAACCCACACAGAGTGCCCCAAGCCTGCCACTCTGGTCATTGTTTTGAACTCGGCTGCAGGCATGCGGATATCACCTTTCAAAGCTCCATTTCTGACATCTGGCATGCTTATCTGCTCCAGAACAAAGCAAGCCATTACTGTGGAATGCTGCTGCTGCAGAGGCAGGGGGGTGTGTGTGTGTGTGTGAGAGAGAGGGGCGGGGCGGGAATTGGGGGCTGATGTCGGGGTTTACCCCTGCCGCTGTCTGAACTTATAAGACAGCATGCTGACAGATTCGCTGCACCCCAAAACACACTGTCTCTCTCCCCCCACATACACACCACACATTCCCTGTCACACTCCACACCCTCCATTTGAAAAGCACGCTGCAGCCACGTGCACACTGAGATAGCTACCACAATGCACTGCTCTCTGTGGCGTTGCAAGAGCTGCTAATGTGGCCACGCCGCTGTGATTGCAGCTGACAGTGTAAAAAGATGGCAGCACTTTCCCTGCTACTGTCTCCATGGGCTGGTTTAACTCCCAGTGCTCTACATCTGCAAGTGTAGCCATAGTCTTGGTATCCCCGTGATTCCTCTTGTCCCAATACCCCAACAATCTCTCTTGAAAGTCTACATTTCCCAGGGTTCTCTGCTCTTAAAGTCTAAAACTCCAATTATGCCTGGGCTCAAGGCACCCATTCTTCAAGAGTGCAGCATAGTCTCTTACAGAGTGTCATAGTTAAAGTTAACATTTTCTTATTTACACACTCCCAAAAGAAAATGTCACAGATTGGGCCTTTTCACATCAAGCCCTGCAAGCACACTATCTACAAAGCAAACTCTGATCTCAGAAGCCAGAGGATTTAGGTCATAAATCCCATAAAAGTTAGTATCTTTGTGATTCTACTGTGAAGTGTCAGAAGTCCATTGGGAGAACACAGCATCCTAAAGAGAGTGATATCATGATATTATAGGAGTAGAATATATACCATGCTGCTATGCAAGAATCAGATTCTACTTCACTGCAGAATCATTCTGAAAGGAAGAACAAGTTGTGAATGAGAATGCTCTTATGTAACTATGAACATCTTCAGTAATGTCAAATGAAGCACAGAAGCAATTGCCATAAGTTTGTCAGTCTAAATGTTCCTAGGTTTGGTCCTAGTACAAGAGTCCCCCTTTAATGAATGAAAAATAATTTTGCCATGGAAATGAACTTTCAAAGCTGGAAAAAAAGGGGATTTAATATTGGGGTTAATTATTGTAATAGTGCACTGATGGTTCTTTACATAGTTTTCAAGCAAGAGTCAGAGAGCTTACCCATGCATTTGGCACTACTGGAATATGATGTCCAGTTCTAGTCATAGAATATCGGGGTTGGAAGGGACCTCAGGAGGTCATCTAGTCCAACCA
The DNA here is from genome assembly GCF_965152235.1 of Eretmochelys imbricata. NCBI lineage: Eukaryota > Metazoa > Chordata > Testudines > Cheloniidae > Eretmochelys > Eretmochelys imbricata. Next base: position 79,672,812 of record NC_135577.1, read on the forward strand.
CCTGCTCAAAGCAGGACCAATCCCCAATTTTTTCCCCAGATCCCAAATGGCCCCCTCAAGGATTGAACTCACAACACTGAGTTTAGCAGGCCAATGCTCAAACCACTGAGCTATCCCTCCCCCCACTAGATGCCATGAAGTAAGTGGCAATGCCTTAACCATATGCGTGTTGTAAAGGTCACTGGGACCTCTTCCATCCTTATCAAGGGGAGTGCCAACCTTCTCTCCTTTCATACAACACTAGTCTCCATAATTCAAAAAGGATGTTCATAAATTGGAGAAGATTTAGTGAAGAGCCATGAGAATGATTAAAGAATTGGAAAACATGCTTTATTGGACACACTTAAGGAGCTCAACCTACTGAATTTATCAGAGAGAAGGTTAAGAGGTGATTTGATCACAGTCTATAAGTACATACATAGAGAACATAAGAATGGCCATACTGGGTCAGACCAAAAGTCCATCTAGCCCAGTATACAGTCTTCCAACAGTGGCCAATGCCAGGTTCCCCAGAGGGAATGAACAGAACAGGTAATCATCAAGTGATCCATCTCCTGTTGCCCATTCACAGCTTCTGGCAAACAGGCTAGGGACACCATTCCTGTCCATCCTGGCTAATAGCCATTGATGGACCTATCCTCCATGAACTTATCTCATTCTTTTTTAAAATTCTGTTATAGTCTTGGCCTTCACAACATCCTCTGGCAAAGAGTTCCACAGGTTGACTGTGCATTGTGTAGAAAAAATACTTCCTTTTGTTTGTTTTAAACCTGCTGCCTATTAAGTTCATTTGGTTACCCCTAGTTCTTGTGTTATGAGGAGTAAATAATACTTCCTTATTTACTTTCTCCACACCAGTCATGATTTTATAGACTTTTATCATATCCCCCCTTAGTCGTCTCTTTTCCAAACTGAAAAGTCCCAGTCTTATTAATCTCTCCTCATACAGAAACCGTTCCATTTCCCTAACCATTTTTGTTGCCCTTTTCTGAACCTTTTCCAATTTCAATATATCTTTTTTGAGATGGGTGACCACATCTGCATGCACCATGGATTTATATAGAAGCAATATGACATTTTCTCTCATTATCTATCCCTTTCTTAATGATTCCCAACATTCTGTTCACTTTTTTGACGGTGCTGCACATTGAGTAGATGTTTTCAGAGAATTGTCCACAATGACTCCAAATCTTTTTCTTGAGTGGTAACAGCCAATTTAGACCCCATCATTTTATATATATAGTTGGGATTATGTTTTTCAATGTGCATTACTTTGTATTTATCAACATTGAATTTCATCTTCCATTTTGTTGCCCAGTCACTCCTTTTGTAGCTCTTGTCAGTCTGCCTGGGACGTAACTATCTTGAGCATTTTTGTAACATCTGCAAATTTTGCCACCTCACCGTTTACCCCTTTTTCCAGATCATTTATGAATATATTGAATAGGACTGGGTCCAGTACAGACCCCCAGTACAGACCACTATTTACCTCTCTCCATTCTGAAAACTGACCATTTATTCCTACCCTTGGTTTCCTATCTTTTAACCAGTTACCAGTCCATGAGAGGACCTTTCCTCTTATCCAATGACAGCTTACTTTGCTTAAGAGTCTTTGGTGAGGGACCTTGTCAAAGGCTTTCTGAAAATCTAAGTACACTATATCCAATGGATCCCCCTTATCCACATGCTTGTTGAGCCCCTCAAAGAATTCTTGTAGATTGGTGAGGCATGATTTCCCTTTACAAAAACCATGTTGACTCTTCCCTAACAAATTATGTTAATCTATGTATATGACAATTTTGTTCTTTACTATAGTTTCAACCAGTTTGCCTCATACTAAAGTCAGGCTTACTGGTCTGTAATTGCTGGGATCACCTCTGGAGCCCTTTGAAAAAATTGGCATCACATTAGCTATCCTCCAGTCATTTGGTACAGAACCTGGTTTAAATTACATCTTACAGACCACAGTTAGTAGTTCTGCAATTTCACATTTGAATTCCTTCAGAACTCTTGGGTGAATACCATTCTGGTCCTGGTGACTTATTACTGTTTAGTTTATCAATTTGTTCCAAAACCTCCTCTAATGACACCTCAATGATTTATCACCTAAAAAGAATGGCTCAGGTTTTGGAATCTCCCTCATGCCCTCAGCTATGAAGACCGATGCAAAGAATGAATTTAGTTTCTCCGCTATGACCTTATCGTCCTTGAGTGCTCCTTTAGCTTTACAATCGTCCAGTGGCCCCACTAGCTGTTTAGCAGGCTTCCTGCTTCTGATGTACTTAAATTTTTTTTGCTATTACTTTTTGAGTCTTTGACTAGCTGTGCTTCAAATTCTTTTTTGGCCTTCCTCATTATATTTATATATTTCATTTGCCAAAGTTTATGCTTCTTTCTATTTTCCTCACAAGGATTTCACTTCCACTTTTTAAAGGATGCCTTATCGCCTCTCAGTGCTTCTTTTACTTTGTTGTTTAGCCACAGTGGCACTTTTTTGGTTCTCTTACTATGGTTTTTAATTTGGAGTAAACATTTAAGTTGAGCCTCTATTATGGTGTCATTAAAAAGTTTCCATGCAGCTTGCAGGGATTTCACGTTTGGTGCTGTACCTTTTAATTTCTGTTTAACAAACCTCATTTTTGTATAGTTCCCCCTTCTGAAATTAAATGTGTTGGGCCGCTGTGGTGTTTTCCCCGCCACAGGGATGTTAAATTTAATTATATTATTATCACTATTACCAAGCGGTCCAGCTATATTCACCTCTTGGACCTGATTCTGTGCGCCACTTAGGACTAAACCAAGAATTGCCTCTCCTCTTGTGGGTTCCAGGACTAGCTGCTCCAAGAAGCAGTCATTTAAGGTGTAAAGAAACTTGATCTCTGCATCTTGTCCTGAAGTGACATGCATCCAGTCAATATGGGGATAGTTGAAATCCGCCATTATTATTGAGTGTTTTATTTTAACAGCATCTCTAATCTCCCTGATCATTTCACAGTCACTATCACCATCCTGGTCAGTTGCTCGGTAATCATAGAATCATAGAATCATAGAATAGAATCATAGAATATCAGGGTTGGAAGGGACCCCTGAAGGTCATCTAGTCCAACCCCCTGCTCGAAGCAGGACCAATTCCCAGTTAAATCATCCCAGCCAGGGCTTTGTCAAGCCTGACCTTAAAAACTTCCAAGGAAGGAGATTCCACCACCTCCCTAGGCAACGCATTCCAGTGTTTCACCACCCTCTTAGTGAAAAAGTTTTTCCTAATATCCAATCTAAACCTCCCCCACTGCAACTTGAGGCCATTACTCCTCGTTCTGTCATCTGCTACCATTGAGAACAGTCTAGAGCCATCCTCTTTGGAACCCCCTTTCAGGTAGTTGAAAGCAGCTATCAAATCCCCCCTCATTCTTCTCTTCTGCAGGCTAAACAATCCCAGCTCCCTCAGCCTCTCCTCATAAGTCATGATATAAGTCATAATATATCCCTATAGCTATATTCTTATTATCTGAGCATGGAATTACTATCGATAGAGATTCTATGGTGTAGTTTGGTTCATTTAAGATTTTTACTTCATTTGATTCTATACTTTCTTTCAAATATAGTGCCATTCCCTGACCAGCATGACCTGTTCTATACTTCCGATATATTTTGTACCTTGGTGTTACTGTGTCCCGTTGATCATCCTCATTCCACCAAGTTTCTGTGATGCCTACTATATCAATATCCTTATTTAATACAAGGCACCCATCTTATTATTTAGATTTCTAGCATTGGTATATAAGCACTTTAAAAACTTGTCACTTTTTAGCTGTCTGCCATTACATGATGTAATTGAATGGGACTTTTTTTTTTCTTTTGACTGTTTCTCATCATATCCTACCTGTATTTTATCATCTTCTATCCTCTCCTACTTACTAGGACATAGAGAATCTCCATTAATAGATCCTCCCCTAAGGGATGTCACTGTCCGAACCACGTGCTCCTCCGCACCTGTCAGCTTTCCTTCAGGCCTTAGTTTAAAAACTGCTCTATGACCTTTTTTAATTTTAAGTTCAAGCAATCTGGTTCTATTCTGGTTTAGGTAGAGCTGATCCTTCCTGTATAGGCTCCCCCTTTCCAAAAAGGTTCTCCAGTTCCTAATATATCTAAACCTATCCTCCTATCACTATTGTCTCATCTACACATTGAGACCCTCCAGTTCTGCCCGTCTAACTGGCCCTGTGCATGGAAATGGAAGCATTTCAGAAAATGCTACCATGGAGGTCCTGGACTTCAATCTCTTATTAAGCAGCCTAAATTTGGCCTCCAGGACCTCTCTCCTATCCTTCCCCAAGTCAGTGGTACCTACATGTACCACAACCACCAGCTCCTTCTCAGCACTACACATAAGTCTATCTATATGTCGAGAGAGATCCACAACCTTCGCACCAGGCAGGCATGTCACCATGCGGTTCTCCCGGTTATTGCAAACCCAGCTATCTATGTTTCTAATGATCAAATCCCCCATAACTATAACCTGTCTCTTTCTAATAACTGGAGTTTCCTCCCCTGGAGAGGTATCGTCAGTGCAAGAGGATACTATGACATCATCTGGAAGAAGGGTCCCAACTATTGGATCATTTCCCTCTGCTCCAGTTGGATGTTTTCCTTCCCTGAGACCTTCATCCTCCTCAACAGCACAAAGGCGGTCACACCGGGGGTGGGGCCATTCTACTGTGTCCCAGAAAGTCTCATCTATATACCTGTCAGTCTCCCTTAGCTCCTCCAGTTCAGCCACCCTGGTCTTCAAAGCCCATACAAGGTCTCTGAGGGCCAGGAGCTCCTTCCACCAAATTCACACATCAGACAGCTGATGGAAACACCACAATCTGACAGGAAGCTCATCTGTTAGACCATTTTTGATATATTAGGTTTGAATATTTCATTATTGTCCAGTATAGAGAGCTACACTGAAATAAATAAATGAAGCAGTACATTGGATATGTATAAGTTTTCTGTGAATTTTAAGCACTCAAGATATATTCAGCCAGAACACAGGAGAGAATACTTAGATAGAGGTGTGGTTCATTAATATGCTAAGAGAAATTGGTTTAAGGAAGATGTGTGCTCAGATACACAAGAGGGAGGTGAAGGCCTTTAGATATGCTCAAAGCTGTTAAATCTTCTGGGATACTTTTTGATGTGCAGGCATTTTGTATTCAGTTTAAAACTCACTCAGCCAGGTTGAAAGGTTTCTTTACAAAGGGGTGAAAGATCTCTGAAATGCACCATATAGCCCATGCACATTAGAAGAAAGAAACTAAGATGCATCTAGAGACAAGGAGTTATTAATAAATAATATAAATTTGAAATCCAATTCAGTTTTTGTATTGCTGTCTGGACTAAAGGGGGAGATGACATATAACATGCTCATGAAGATTTTTAAAACCTGGCTTCACCAATTGACAGAGGACAGTAAGGAGAAGGGATCTCTGGTCACACACACAGGCCCTGGACAGACCTTTATGGAAGATGCTGAAGTTCTAGCAGAAAATATAGTCAGAGCTAGAAGACAGACAGAACTTTTATTATATTTAGAATCTTCAAGTAGTTTCAATACCATTCTGTGTAACCAAGAAGAGAGCCAGCTTTCCATGACGTTTTAGACTTTGCTTTTATTTAACATACCTGATTTGGTGGCAAAGACTGTTAGTGAGGGGAAAAAAAAATCACTGTCAGGCACCCAAGAGAAAAGTAACCTAACCTTAACCCTCTATATCAAGAAATCACTTAAACCTAGCGGCTAGCGTACTGGACTGGGAATCAAGATCTGGATTCTATTCCTGCTTTCACTACAGGACAAGTCAGTCCACTTCTCAAGGACCTCCATTTCCCCATGGGTAAAATGGGGATAACGATACTCAGCTCCTGTGAAAGCACTTTTAGGTCCATTGATGAAACCACTAGACAAGAGCTAGGTATTATTTTTAACTCTAATCATGTCTGTAAGTCCCATTTGAAATCAATGGGACTTAAGTGCTTTGCTTAATAAAACATGGATAAAAATCTATGATTTTTTTAAAAAAAATCAGATTTGTAAAAAAATAAAGCTCTTTAAAATTAAATTTGAAGTCCTGAAACTGCCAAGTTTAAAAAATAGTCAAAGCACTGAATTGGTGGAAATCCCTGCCTAGGCACATGGAACCAGGGTTTGTTGAAGTGCTAAACCAGCTTTTGTCAACAGTAGCCTCTTCATTGTTTTTCATTTCAGTTTATTCAATTAGTTCAGCTCAATGACCAATTCATTCAAAATTAAGAAGCCAATGGGAGTTTGAAAAAAACAGGAAAGCTTATTTTCCTCTTTTAATCTATGAATAAAAACTAGGTGTGAGAGGATGAGATATACTAGTTCTAAAATCTTAAAGGACATGGAGACCAGAAACAATCGTTCAATTCACTAACTACAAATACTGGCTTTGTTTAATAAATCAGTTAGTTTTAAATGCAGAACATATTTTGATAAACATTTTTCTTATGTATTCAGCATATTTAAAGTTTTATTTAATACAAATTTGAAAATACTTTTTTCCATTTTAATTGAATTTTGATTTCCATTAAATAGAGCTTGAAACAGAGTATCTAGTAAATAAGAAATGCATCATTCACCACTTTATAATATAATAAAATACAAAAATTAAGCATCTAAATAAACGTAAGTTAAGCTATTAAATTGCTTAAATTAAATATGTATAGATATGGAGTATTCTCCTGGTTATCAAAAAGCAACACCTAATTTAGTATAAAGGTTATCTTTAGTTGCAAATCAACACTGGTTAATAACCATTAGACTATGAGACTCAAACTTACTTTAGGAAAATAGTTAAAAAGTACAAATGCAAAACAAGATTTAAATAATATGTTTGAATCAAGGTTTCCTGTTTGCTGAATTAAATCATGATTAAATCCACCCTGGCTGAACCTAAGTGAGGTGGAAGTGGGAAAGAGTTAAGAGTTGCACACCTGGTCAAAGGGAAAGAAACTGTGAATTCTCTCCACAAAAAGTGCTGAGAAAAAGCTATCCAAGGTTGTCCTGAGGATTGGGAAGCCTGAACTGTCATTCTGACGACATAGATTGCCATATTGATTTCAAAATACAGGTGGTAGAATCAAGGCTTTCCCTAGCTTTCCCTGTGTTTGTACATATTTTGCGTTAATTTATATAATATAAGTTTTCTGGTAAGAACATTTATCAACACAACAAATTTTAAACAAACAGTAAAGAACATCCAGGGAAAGTGAGTTGAGCCCTAAAAATGAGACATGATCCCAGAATTGCCATTGCATGTAATAGCTTGGATTGGCAACTCAGACTCAAGTCACAGAAATTAGTGCTATCATCAATTTGGGTTGCAAGACTGACTACACACATGTTTCATTAACTATTATTAATTGTTGTTTATCACACTTCAGTTTTGTCTGGGGATGGGGCTTTTTAACTCAGCATTTATTAACCATGACTGACAACTACAAGAGATCTTTGCTAATAATGTATCAGAGAAATCTCATGGTTATCCCTTTGCAAATATACCAGAGCAACTGCCCTGGAAAAGAGTTTTGTAATAACCAAAACAAAAATGTTCTTTAGTTTCATAGTGCTGGTGGCCAGTAGTAGTACTGAAACCAAAGATGTGTTTCTATAATAACTTCCTAGATTTAAGAGGTAGATAATTTTGTCCCAAAAACTCACAAAGGTTTTAACTCTAGATTTCTCTCACCCTCATTTTTTTAAACAGACTTTCAAAGGAATCAGTTTTCTTATTTTATATTCAGAAGGAGAAAAAACAAGCTTAGCAGGCCTTAAAGGATCACAAACTCTAAGTAAAAACCAAACAAAATAATGCTGTCCTGACTGACTGACCCCCTTCATTTCTACTTTTGGGTCTCTCTAGGCCCACAAGCAATATGGCTTAATCTGCATGCTCATGTGCCCCCTTTAAACTTCTGCACGCATCACAACAACATTGCCCCACCATTCATGGGACTTCTTACAACTTCACGGGACTTCTTACAACTTAGAATCTACCAGCATCCCTTTTAGAATGGCCAAGAGAAGATGTTACGTAAGTGCTTTGTTCCATGGTGTAACCCAGCATCTAAGGAAATAATTATCTCATACGATATGCATATGAGTTAAGATGGCATCCATATGAGCGACTATTACCAGTGTATGCCAAACCAGGGTAAGCCTTGCCATGTAATGGCACAGCACTTTCCCTGATATAGATAGGCCCAAAGGGTCTGATCTTACTTAGGGTTGAGTGCATTAATGCCAACTTCGTAGGGAATTGAGGGTGCTTAGCACTTCAGAAGAAGCATTTGTTACCTTGCAGGATTGAGCTCAAAGAGAGCACAGGTGTAGTAGTGTAGGGGATGCTCAGGCAACTCTCACACTCCCCTTCCTTCTGCACTCAGTTTAACTCTTTGCTGAAAAACAGACTAGAAAGCATTACACAGAGTTAAAACTTCAGGGCTATTGTACATAAAATCCTGAAAAACTAGTGTTAACAGTTCCCATCCAACGTCAGAAAGAGTATCTTACAGTTTTTAAGTAAAACAAATATGTAATGCATACTAAATAGTATAAAACACTGTAAATAGGACTCCAAATACTATGAATAACTTTTAAACAAAAGTTAGACAGTAAATCTACTGGTGTTCCTCATATATACTTCCCCACTGTTGCTGATACATATATTCAACATTTCAGTATTACATCTACACTTCTATACTTTAGCTCATACATATATAAACATTTCCCTTTGATCTTCTCTCAGATATGATTTCTCAGCCTTTACAGAGTGACTTTCGTGCGTAGTGAGAATCACCTGGACTCTCGAGAACTTGAGAAGAATGGCAGCCTTTCTGTCCTTTCAGACTCTTCAGGACTCTGTCAGCAAACAAACAGTCTGGGGATTTCCCCAGTAAAGCAGGTTGAAAAGTTTTCATTGGAATGACTTTCCAACAACAACAACATTACATTTAAAAATTCCCTTCTGCAAAACTAAAATTTCCCACCAGAAGACTCCAGCTCCAGGAACTGGAGAGGCAGTGAGAACCACACCATGCAGGCTGTCTGGTCTCCCAGGGTTTGGGGCGCTGAGGCAGTTCTGCCATGAGGACTGGTGCTGAAAGCCTCACCTCTAACTAGGGCTCTGCAGCAGGGAGCCTGGAACCCTGACAACACCAGTTCAAGCCTGGGCTCTCAAGTCTTCCAAGCTCTCTGCCATGCAGCTGAGATCCTGACTCTGGCCGTGAAGTCTGGAAGCTGTGGGGTTCCTGGCCAAAGGGCCGTATGCATGGTGGGGTGCCTCAGAGCTACAGACCTGAGAGCCTAGGCAGCCACAGAGTGAAAGTGATCTCTTATCAGTTCCAGTCAGTAGCTGTCAGGATCCACGGAGCAGACTATTTAGATAATACCATATGTTGGTGTTTCTGAAACAAAAGTTTTTCAGGATTTCTAGTTTGCAAGACATTTGAAAAAGTTTCGATTTGTTCTGAATTTGTTTGGATTTATTAGGAATGAAACCAAATTTCAAAACTCCTGAAACCTGGGTAATTCCATATTTTAACCAGCTGTACTTGACAGGTACCAGCATTTCAGCCCTTGGGTTAACAGCTAATTGGCCCTCTCAGTTACTGGTAAAACAGAAATCTGTAGCAAGTATCCATCGTGGTAGAGGTATTATGATCAGAATATAAAATATCCATTCCCTGGATCTCTATAAAGCTCTCACTCTCTAGGACAAGATCTTCTCACCATAAGCCCAGCTACATCAGGCAAGAATCAGCAAACCCTGACCTCACTCAGCTTTGCTCCTGTTCTTTCTTCAACTGAGACAGAATCCCAGTTTAAAGCAAAAAAAAAAGGAGTATGTGTGGCACCTTAGAGACTAACCAATTTATTTGAGCATAAGCTTTCGTGAGCTACAGCTCACTTCATCGGATTCCACACACTTTCCACAATATGCATCCGAAGAAGTGAGCTGTAGCTCACGAGAGCTCATGCT